>NW_024426774.1:59256278-59436598 GCF_017311325.1 Ursus maritimus
GGGGGGGGGGGGGGGGGGGGGGGGGGGGGGGGGGGGGGGGAGAGAACGAAGTTGTCGCTCTGGGTCCAGATGGACGCTGAAGCGCTTTGGCCTTTTTAATGCAGGCAATGGGCGGCCAGTGAGGGATTCAAAATGGCAGAGCAAGGGGGTTCTTTTCATATGTTAGCAGGAGGACCACTCTGGTCACAGTGTGGAGTGTGGACTGACTGCAGGGCAGCCTGCCCAGGGGCAGGAAGGTTGCTGTGGGGATCAGAGGAGAAACACTCAGGGTCTGAAGGGAGGAGATGACAGCAGAGCCCTGTTAATAATTTTTAGGTCAAGTTTTTGAATGTCTGCCAAATGATAGCATGCATTTTTTATTTCCACCAACCCCCCTGGAATGGACCAACAGACATGTCAACTCACTTGAGCAGAGAGGGGCGGAGGGAGGGGGAGGGAGAAAGGAAGAAGGGGGTGTTAAGAGGGAAGGCCAGGAGAGGCTCCTTAAGGGGGTGCCTCCTTTTGTGCTGTTCACAGAGGCATTTTTGTTTTCTTTCCTCCTCCCCTTTGAAAGAAGGGTAAAGACCAAATGAAATATCTGCAAATGGCATAAAAGCAGAAATGGGATTTTTAAACAGAGCACATTAACAACATTAAAAGCTTTTGTCTGCATGACAGCCAAATGAACATATAGGGTTGTGGACTGGAACAGTTTATATTGTAATGGCTTACAATACCCCCTGCAATGAGAGAATGCATCATTTTTAGAACTATTTGATTCACTTAATATACAGGCTGATGCAAACTGTATATAAAAAACATGTAAAACAGCATCAATGAATTTCAAAGCGAGCAGCAGATTTTTTCTTTGCAAAAACCCTGTCTTCTATGAAAGACTGGTTTTAAAAAATGAACTGTGTTAATGACACGTGTAAGCTTGATGCATACAAAATATTTTTTCTTTTTTTTTTAATGGCCTGCAGAATAAATTTGAGCATCAACACAATGCTTCACAGGCTTAACATTTCTCAGCTGCTATGAATCATCAGCGCTAATGTATTCACAACAGACGAGGACCAACTGCTGCTATCAAAGGACTTGCTTGAATAACTGTAATAACTGGAAAATTATTTTGATAGCCTGAAACAATCTTATATATCACAGAACTTTATTAAAATAATATCAAATCAAATTAGCCTGTATCCCCATAATGAATTAAGTAACAGGTTATGCTGATATTAATCTCAGCTAGCTTGCAGGCATTGCAGCAGGAACATTTAATAAGTTGGTCCCTGTTGCTCTGAACTAGCAGAAATCCTCGAATACCCATGCTTATTCAGAGAAAATACATCAAAAGGCTCTCTCTAAATAATGTGCCCATTTTTGTGCCTTTGGTGAAATTATTCATAAGGAGGAAAAAAAAATCTTTGGAAAATCTCCTGAGAATTCTGATTAGCTGTTGACCTGTAGAAGAAGCTGTTTTTCATAATCCCCTAAACACTGTCTAATTCTTGCCTCAATCAGCTCTGGAAATGCTGGCTTTACCTTAAAATAATGTGATAATGTTTTCTTATCATCTTTAAGTGAGACAGGCAGTGGCAAGATGGTTCTATCACTTTATTTTCCATATCCTATAGCATAGCTCCGATTTAAGCCCTGATCTTTGATCCTCAGCCATTTCTGGATGTGCTGGTATGTGGCAAAAGGGTGGGGAGGGTGAGGCTGTGAGCCTGGGTGTGTTTGCTTCATGCAAACGTTGGTGAAGAAGTGCCTGTGTATTCAGTGCGTCCCTGTCTTGTTGGTCCTGGAAACTTTTCCAGTTCCACCCAGCTTCTCCTATTTCCAAAGGAATAGAAAAAGAAAATGAAGATGAAAGCCAGAGATGTTGGTTGAGAGTGCGTCAGTCACAATTTTAAAAAACAAACAGACGTTGATAGGGCAGGGGAGGAATCCACTCCCATTCTACCGAGAGTTCCCACCTGCCTAGGTCTCCCTCCCTCATTCCTTGAGTGGCTTTCCCAGGTCTTGTTGCCCTGAGGAGATCCACGTGCCATGCTTCAGAAATCATTGCTTCAGGGGCGCCTGGGTGGCTCAGTCGTTAAGCGTCTGCCTTCGGCTCAGGGCGTGATCCCGGCGTTCTGGGATCGAGCCCCACATCAGGCTCCTCCGCTATGAGCCTGCTTCTTCCTCTCCCACTCCCCCTGCTTGTGCTTCCTTTCTCACTGGCTGTCTCTCTCTCTGTCGAATGAATAAATAAAATCTTAAAAACAAAAAACAAAAAAACAAATCATTGCTTCAGCCTGGGTAGGGAAGGCCCTGTTCTTCTGCTTCTGTTTCTCCCACATCTTCTAGCACAGTGCATGGAGCGCTGAACACTCTGTGGCCAATTGTGGAATAGGGTCACTATTTTCTCCTTGTCAGATGGCGCTGGGCCAAACGCTGTCCAGCAGAGTGAATTAATTAAATAATGACAATAATAATTAAAAAACAATAACAATTTTGATCCCTTTGGTTGAGTGCCACTCAAGCCACTCTGTTTAAACACAGTCTCTGTCTCATCTCCTGTTCTCCATGCAGCGTTCCTGTGTCCATCCACTGAGGCCCCTGTGGCTCGTTGTCTCAGACACTGACTCCTGAGGGACCGAGTGGGTGCACTGGAGCTCCCCTTGTAGGTCAGCTCACAAGTTGCTAGAGAATAAATGTGTTTTCTTGATGATGATGAAAACCGTGATGAGACATGGCCCCTGCGCCTGAAGAAATGGGATTGTAAAAACTACCTGAAGTGGCTGAACTTTTAACTGTGCTAATTATCTGTAACTACCCCTGGGAGCCGAGCTCCCCATCGCGAGCTTGCTGGGGCCTCACAAGTTTAGCTATTCTGCAAGTGGCACCAATGTTAGAGTCTAAACAGACAGTGTGACCTTCAGAGATTAATCAGTTAAAGCGTCCCTTATGAAGCTGTTTTAGATTATTCTTGACAGTAGCTGTTTTTGACAGGAGAAGGTCAGAATCAAAGTCCTTTTTCAACCATTGTAGGACACACGTCTGCATCAAATGTAGCAAACATGCAGAAATCATTGAGGAAAGGTGCGGGCGTTGTTTTTAACTCCCCATTTTCATGATTTCCTTTAAAGCAGAGACGTTTGGAACATGACAAATGGGGAAAAATGTTTTCCACCTGTATGCCCAAGCCTATCTGTGGAGACACATAATACCCCTTTGCACAGAGTCTCTAACATATTTGAACATTTCCCCCTTTGATGTTGAACCACGGGTCTTAAGTGCGCTCCCCACAGTCCACTTTTACTCTGTGAGTCAAACTGAAGTTCTTGAAATGGGGCCGATGGCTTTGCTGGAGTGTGAATGTGCTCTCATTCTATAAGAAAGAGTAACCCAATCAGGGCATTGTATTTCAGCTTCTTTTATGAAATAAGTCACTTTCTGGCGATTGCTGTTTGCTTTTGAAAGCTGGAAGAGTCAATTTGGGGTCTAAGGGGCTGGAGAGGAAGCCCCCAACTGCTGACAATTGCTTCTTCCTCCGTGTGAGTTTGAAGCTATTGTCCAGACAAGAGAATATAGGGTAAGTCTGGCCTGATGCAGGGAATTCCTTATTTCTAACACACGTCATAGCGTTTTCTTTAATCCAGTTGGATGAGCCTAAGTGTAGAATAGATTTAAAAGCACAAATATAACTCAGTCCCTTTATCAGCGATCATTTAAGAATGAATTTATTTTCAGATAATACATTAGTAGCATTTTCCCTTTGGCATGTACTTTTCTTTCTTAAAGTGTTAAGATTGTGCTTCTGTGGTTGAATAAGGACTGAAGGTGAACTGCCACTACCATGCTTTTCTCTTGAAAACCAACTAAAAAACAAAAAATCCTACCATCTTGGAAACATTGCAAGCAAACAGTGGTGGTATTCCCTGCTTTTAAGAAAGCACGAACATGGTTTTGACTTTGATGTCAGAGGGCAGAGATTCTGAAGTGGAATTAACTTCTTCTTTCTTACCTGATTGTAGATGTAGTCAGGAGGGCCAAAAGGAATGGCCTTCACAGCATGTCTTCTCCACCCCAGTGGAGATGTTGAAGGGCAAAGAATCATCTTTTAAGCCCCTAGAATTTTGAATTTCTCTCAGAAGCAAAATTAATGAGTTGTCCAATCATGAATATATTATGTGTTTATATGGAGTACTTATGTGCTTGAATCTACTGAATGGTGGTGGTGATGGCTTATAAAATAGAATTTCTTCTGATCAAGGCCCACGTCTATAAGAGACATAAAACAAGTCAGCACAACAGTATGATACACAGTGGATTTACCTTACCTTTCGCAAAAGGAATTTCTACACTTGTCTTCATTTGTATTTCCATCCTGTGATATTTACCGAGTGACAGTCAAGTAGCAGACACTGTGCCGGACATTGAGGAAGATGTCCACAAGTTTAAAATAGTACCTTCACATTCGAAGAGATACTGTCTCATTAGAAGCCCATGTGTGAAAAAGTTCAACAGCAGTGCAAGGCTATAGGTATAAGAGTCCCGCACCACAGATGTTTTAAAGATATGCAGGAAAGAGAGACCTAATTATGAGGTCAAGAAGACAGTCATTTTTAGCTGCCTATTGATCAGATTAGGTATTTAACTAGTTCCAGAAGTCTTCCTTACAGTCATCCAGTTGACAAAGAAGAAAAAGTCTTCATCTAGGTTAGCAGGTTAGTGTTAATGGGTCTGTGATAATAAATTGTAATGAAATCTGAGCAACAATATCAGGTGCCATTTATTAAGCTCTTATTCTGTTCTGGACATTGTGTGCTGAGTGATTTCCATGCACTGTCCAACTTAATCCTCATTACAGCCTTCTGAGATGGGTACTTTTATTATTCCATTTAACAGATGAGGACGTTAAGATTCAGAATGAATTTACTTGCCTAAATGGTAAGCGGCAGAGGTGGGATTCACACCGGATCTGTTAATATCAGAGTCATGACCTAGATGACCAGGGTGTGCCACCTAGGTTCAATCTCGTGTGGCTCAGGTCCCTGTCTCTGGGAGGGGAGCTGGCTCTCACAGGCCTGTGGCTCTTTAACATCATGTGTCTGGTATTATGCAGGGTGAGAGCCAAGAGATGCTGGTTCAGACCCATCTTCTGTCGTGGGACAAGACCACGATTTATCTCTTCTGGGTGGTGGGTTGGAGGAAAGAGCTGAATGATAATTCAGTGACTGTAGTATATGGCATACTGAACTTGATTTAGGGAGAAATGGGGGCACCAGAGGGTACAAAGACCAGAACTTAAGGCTTGAATGTTTGTCATTAGAGCTGTAGCTTGTATGGGGAAACACAGAGGGATGGGAGCTTTTTTATACCAAGTCACTAAGAGGCCATGGGGATTTGGGCTCAGCAGTCACCATGGCTCTACCAACTTTCTGGGAAAATAATTGCTCATCAGTGAGCTGCCAGCCAACTGTTTCATTTCCCCTTAGTCTAATTGAACTCTGATCATAAACACCCCAAACCAGTGCTCTCTGACAGGGATGCCTGTGAGCTCAGTGCTCAGGGATGAGCCATACCTTGCCTATGATGGTGTCTAGAAGGTGTGAGTGAAGAAGGTCAGAAAGAGGTGACACTTGATCATTGATTTGAACCAGGTCTTAACTTCAGTCACTGCCTCTGCTGTTTCTCAGTGGGTGGTGGGCTGTCTGGGGCTCAGAGAGATGTTGTCACCCTCAGCTCCTGGAAAGACCAAGGAGTCCTGTTGATGGTTGGCTTTCGTGGGCTCCTGAAAACAACTTCTTGACAAAGTGTACTTCCCAGTTTCCAGCAACCACTCCAAACATCCAGCTCGGAAATAAATATCAGTCCATTCCAACGATTAAAAAGATCTGATAAAGGACTTAATATAACCACCAGAGCTGGTGGATGACTTCAAGTAATAGAACAAAGATGAGCTGTGTGATTCTGAGCAAATCACCTCACCTCTCTGAGCCTCAGTTTTCTCTTCTCAACAGGGATGGTGATATTACCTGCTGTCAGGGCTGTCAAAGAGCATTCAAGAAGATACCTAGCACTGTCAGCTTTGGGAATTCCTGCTAAAAACTAGGCTCCTTTTAGTGTTTCAGTGAGAAGATCCACTGAGCCCAGAAGCTGAAATCCTGTGGCCAATTCTTGGTTTTCTCCCTGAGTTTGTTTTTAGGACCAGGGACATGGTTCACATGAAGATGTCACATGGTATAATTAGGAAAACTGCCCATTTTTTTCAAGAAGTTTTTGATATTTTTAACTAAGCATGATGCTTATAGATGTGGTTCAGATCCATATTCTTTCCTGGGATGAGACCAGGCTTCTGCCTCCTGATTCACAGCCCAAATATCCATTCAGTGTCCTCTTCTAGGTCAGCCGGCCCCTCAGCTTGTGTGTCCACCTCTGTAAGTGCACAGATACTGCAGGAGCCTACAACTAGATGGGCCGCTAGATGCCACCATCTTGCATATACCTCTCCAGACGCATAGACACGCCAGCTACCAGGAGCACTGGGCACTCAGCCTGAGTTATGAGTGTGAGCAGTTTCTACAAAACCAAGATGGTGGGTCAGATTAGGACTCTCCTGCCTTCCTCTTGGATTCATTATAGGCTCTGGTGAGAAAACAGGCAGTTAATATGTGGACTTCCTTTGCTTAAAACACTGAGAGTGTGTATAGATATATATATATATTCTTTCTACACTTTAAAAATACATATAACTGTAACACTCTTCTTTGCTCATAATGAACAAAATGTCCAAAGTAGCGCTTAAAATACATTCTGAACAAACAGAAGCTGCATCTGGAAACATGGTTAGTGGGAAGTACAACTGTTTGGAGGGGTTTAATTTTTTTTTTTCCTTTTCCTAAGCAAATGCTCTGAAAAGTTCATTTTATATCAGAACAGCTTTTTCTCGAACCTGTTTTAAAGTTAATTATCAAAAGCTTGCATCTTCTATCTCTTGCCTATGGATCCCTGCTGGGTTTGTTGTTTAGCTTTCCTTGGGAAAGAGTCGCTCTGTAGACGATCATCTACATGGTGTTACAGTCCAGGGACTCTACCCGTCCTAGCTAATCAGCTTAGAACATCAGTACCTCCTTAATGTGGGATTTGGGACCTTCTGGATGCAGGGCGAGGAGCTGAACTAGTCTGCAAGCGCATCACTTTATTTCTTTTGCTTTAAGCAAGAATAATTTGCCTTTTTTCTCTCATCTTTCTCCCTTGTTGTTTTGCCCCTGAAAACTGTGCAGCAAAAGCAACCTCCAGGGTGGACACTAAATCTTCTGATGCAGGCAGAGCAGTGATAACATCTGAACTGAGGGTGCTTTTCCAGGGCATGCTTGACAGATGTAGCAGGGCCTTTTAGGATTTAGTGCTGGAGCATATCTATTACCCGCGCCGCGGCGCAGCTTGGCAGGAGCTGTGTGGTAATCTCCCATGAATTCTGTCTGACTTATCAGAGCTGCTGCGCAGGTTGCTGTAGGACGCAGAGGCTCTGCAGCCAGTTGGGGAAAGGCAGACCTTCCGCTGGAAGCTCTTTGAACTCTCTTCTCTGGGCACATTTCCCAGGTGGGCTTCTCCCTGCCCTGGAATGTGTCATCTGGCCCCTTTTGCTTGTGGAGATATCATGTCAAATTTGCGTTCACCCCACTGGCTTCTTAGTGTACAGTTTCGAGAGACCAAATTTAATTTCTAACATGGTGAAAGTGGTTGCTTTAATGGAGTGGCAGCCTGCTTGAATCTTTGACAAGAGGGAGTAGGGATGATACACACCAAGATTTCTTTCTTCTCTTTCTTCCCTCCCTCCCTCCCTCCCTCCCATCCTCCTTCCCCCCTTCCCTCCCTCTGTGTCTTCTTGCCATCCTCCGCCTGCCTTCTCTTTTCATCTCTGGCTCTGACAGAGGCCTGTCTTCTCCCCAGGTCTCCTCACCTAGCTCCTGCCCCACGAGCCTCATTTGGTTCTACCAGAATGTGCTATTTGACAACTCTCCTCCTCTGCTCTAACAATTACCCTGGCATTTTATAAAAATACCAAGATTGATCACAAACACCAAATTGTTTAGATCACAGATTAAAGTTTAATTTTGGAGTTTTGCTGTAGGGTTAGAATTAGCTTCAGAGTGTGTGTCGCATAGGAGGTGCTGTAATTTGTTTTAAGGATAAGGCCTTCGGGCAGCTGTGCATAAAATGAGCATGATTCCTTATTCCCACGGTTGATTTTTGAATGGGAGTGCAATTAGAATTTTTTCACCCAGAAGCACATACAGTCAGAGCAAAGATAATACCTTGAATGCATATCAGTCTAGGAGACCTCTCCTGGAAATATATTTATTGTTCACCAAGTCCTAATGCAAAGAGATCCATGCTTTCCTTAACAACAATAAACTCACCCTTTAATTTGAAGTCTGGTGTGTTTGTAGAGACTCTTGCAGTGTCCTTGTTATTATCAAGTGAGACTTCGATGGTGAATTTTAATGTCACTCATTGGTATGTACAACTGCTTATTTTTCTTCACAGAATAGGACCTATTAGAAACCAAACTCTGGTAAAGCAGTGGTCTCTCTCCGTATCCTCAGGGGCTGCAGAGGTTTCCCCACCATGCCGGGGAACCCGGCTCCCGAGTGGCATGGAGCAGCTTCCTCCCATGTAGACTGGTCTGTAGATGATGCTTTTCTGATGAGTGATGCTGATCACATTTGTTTCCACTGGAGGAATTTGGAATCAACGTCTGCAAAATAGTCATTTAACCTACGGAGTGGAGAGGTCATTGCCTCTTGGTCGTGTGGATGTCGTGGTCACTGAAAACAAGGATTTGGTTTCACTGACTGGTCAGTGTATGTAGGGGGCACAACTCCATTGGGCTCTGCATTAGAAGTGGGGACTTAACACACATCCNNNNGAAGAAAATTCTAGCAGAAGCATCTATTTCCCTTTCTTTCTATTTAATGTATTTCTTTTAAAGAGTAGTCTCAAGAGTCTGTGCTCCTTGAAGAGGGTTTCTTTCTGGAAATCAAGATGTTAGAATATCTGTCTTGATTTAGGGTTTCCAAAATTGAAAGGTTGTGTACATTTTTTTTGGGGGGGGAAGAAACTGATTTCATGAGGTCTGTGGTTTGAGTAGATATGTAATGTCCCTGCTCCATGCCTTTGTTGTCTTTTTGTTTTTACCTGAGAGCACACTTTGGATATCTTTGCACATAACTGTCTTTCTACATCGTCACTGTTAACTGTCCACCTTGTGTCTGCTCTGTAGCTATGACAAATATCATTTAACCAATCTCCCCAGTGTTGGGTATTTGGTAAACTTCATTTTTGTCTTTGATCCATAGTTACTATATCACATAGGACTGTGCCTAAATCTTTGTGTAGTTTTCGTTTAAAAAAATTTTTTATTTATTTATTTGAGAGAGAGAGTGAGAGAGCATGAGTGGGGAGGGGTGGGGGCAAAGAGAGAGGGAGAAGTAGACTCCCACCGAGCAGGGAACTCGACTTGGACTCCATCCCAGGACCCTGAGATCATGACCTGAGCCAAAGGCAGAGGCTTAGGGGTGCCTGGGTGGCTCAGTTGTTAAGCGTCTGCCTTCGGCTCAGGGCGTGATCCCAGCGTTCTGGGATCGAGCCCCGCATCAGGCTCCTCTGCTGGGAGCCTGCTTCTTCCTCTCCCACTAACCCCTGCTTGTGTTCCCTCTCTCGCTGGCTGTCTCTCTCTGTCAAATAAATAAATAAAATAAAATCTTAAAAAAACAAAAAAACAAAAACAAAAAACCAAAGGCAGAGGCTTAACCGACTGAGCCACCCAGGCACCCAGTTTGTGTATTCTTCTTGATTATGTCTGCAGAATAAGTTTCTAGATGCAGAATACTGAGTCAAGGAATATTAAAAAATTTTAATGTGTTTGGATAATTTTGTCAAATTGTCCAGTAGAATGACTCTATCAATTTATATTTCCACCAGTTGTCACGTATAAGAATACATTTGTCCTGACACCTTCAATGTTGTCATTTAAAAGAAATTAATAGTGATTTGATAGGTGAAAGTTGGTTCTGTTGTTTTGGTTTGCATTTTCTCAAGTTCTTCTAATATTTCGTTAGAATCTGTATTTGGTGTCATTCTCTAGTTGCTCTGATTTGCACGATGATCTTTCTTTTACTCCTGAGGACAGGGGCTATGGTTTTCACTTCTTAACATAGGAAGCATAGTGGTGAGATGTGGTAGATAATCCGTGAGTTCTTATTCAATTGAATTAGTTAGAAATGGAAGAAAAGATTGAAGGCCCATATCTCTTTCGTAGTAATGATAGTTCAGAAATTGGGGAGAAATTTAGTGGAAGGATTAAGTGTATAAATTGCCATTAGAGATTGGAAAAATTTAAGAAATCAAACAAAATCAAGTTTGAGAGGATGTGAGTCAATAAAATTTTTTATGTATTGCTAATGGTACAACTACTTTGCAAAATAATTTGGTACTGTCTCATAAGGTGAACATTTGCCCACCCTGTGACCTAGCAAACCCACTTCCAGAAAAACTCTTGCACATATTCATGAATGTTCATAGCTGCACTTCTCAGCCTAGCAAAAAATATGGGGCATTACTTAAATGCCAATCATCAAGAAAATGGATAAATACAATGAAATACAATGTGTGTTATAACATGGATAAATCTTGTAAAAATAATATTGAATAAAAACAGTAAGTTTCGGAAAACCACACATGGTATGATACCATGTTTCTGGTTCTCAAAAGCAAGCACAGCGAGCTTCACCTTACACACATTTGTGGTAAAACCACACTTAAAAAAGCAGTAAAAATTAGGACTGCAATTATGTTTGGAGGAGGAGAGGAAGGTGGAGAAAGGAGAGGAGAGGTATATTTGCAAGTGGGTGAAGGTTAATCATAAGGTTCTAACTTTTTAATTGGATGGAAATTCACAAATATTCATTATATTATGCTTTATAAGTTAGATATGTGTTATTTGTAAATTTGATTGTTTCAGGTAATATATTTAAGAGTTAATAAAGGAAAGAAATAATGAAAAAAGAAGGGAATGCTGATAGCAGAGGGCAATTTCTTAAGTCTTCTTAAAGAAAAACTGTCTTTTTCCTTTGCTGTTATGGTTGCTAATTTTCTTAAACCCCATTCCTAAAACTGTCTTTTTTTAAGTGGTTAATGAAAGTGCTTATTAATGGACAAATGTCCAAGGTGGTTTCTTAGTGCTTCTGCCTCCCTCCTGTTGCCTAATGATTTCTCCTCTGACGAGCGTTTGCCTGGTGGTTTGGGGTAATGGGCTGGAATAACGTGGTTGGTCACTGATGCCTTTCTGGCCAGCTGACACTGTTCTCATCCACCATGCAGGCTGAATGGGTGACTTTAGGAAGTCACAGAGACAAAGTTATTTTCTGGTCAAAAAAAACCTTTTACATTTGATTCCATACATTACTTTCCTACCTGCCCTCAATTACCGTTCTGAATGCAGGATATTACTGGATAGTTGAAATATTTTTGCTGCAAGGGAGAGGGAGGCAGCCTGAGTGCAGCAGGGAGGAGCTTTTCAAAACACAAACTCACTGTCTTTAGGAAGTTTGCGTTCGTGTATCTAAAATGATTCTTTCTTACTCTCTGGAAAGTTTTCTGTTTTCTCTTTGTGGGTTGTAGGTGATTTTGTCCTCCAGGAGACTTGGAGCGTCTGGAGCTGGGTTTTTGGTGGGGGGGGGGGTTCTACTGACATCTAGTGGGTGGAGGCCAGGGGTGCTGCTAAGCATCCCACAGTACACAGGACAGCCCCCGCCACGAAGAATCATCTGGCTCAAAACACCAACAGTGCCAAAGCTGAGAAGCCCTGGCTAGGAGTATGTTTCCTTTTCCACTTGGGGACAGAGGTTCTGGGTTCCTGAAGAATGTTGATGCTCTCTGAAAGTTGATGTATTCAATAGAGTGTAGCGGCATCAGGCAGAGAATAGTCACGCTGGTCTCTGATACCACACTGGCATGGCTTTGTGGTCCACTCTCTGGCTTTTAGTTATCTACACACAGTTGTAACTTGGCTAAAATTACCTTCCTCTGTGGGGCGCCTGGGTGGCTCAGTTGTTAAGCATCTGCCTTTGGCTCAGGGCCTGAACCCAGAGTCCTGGGATCGAGCCCCACATCAAGCCTCACATCGAGCCCCACATTGGGCTCCTCTGCTGGGAGTCTGCTCCTTCCTCTCCCACTCCCCCTGTTTGTGTTCCCTCTCTCGCTGGCTGTCTTTCTCTCTGTCAAATAAATAAATAAAATCTTAAAAAAAAATAAAATTACCTTCCTCTAATCAGTTAAGCGTCTGCCTTCAGCTCAGGTCATGATCCCAGGATCCTGGGATTGAGCCCCGCATTGGGCTCCCTGCTTGGGAGGGAGGGAGCCTGCTTCTCTCTCTTCCTCTGCTGCTCCCTCTGCTTGTGCTCTCCCTCTTTGTCTCTCTCTCTCTGTCAAATAAATAAAATCTTAAAAAAGCAATTAAATTAGGTACGCTAAACATTCTGCTGACTGAGTAATGAAACAGTGACTTCAAAAGTAAAGTTGAGAACTTTGTTCACAGAGGGCTGGTTGGGAGGGACTTTGAGGATTGAGAGGGGCTTGGTAGGGGTGGTAGCCCAGGCATTGGTATTAACTGTCTCTCCCAAGCCCTCAAGTGTTGTGGATTTATAGAATGTTGTTGTACAAAGGGTCATCTCTCTGGATTCCTTCGTTCAAAGGAGGAGAGTAAGACTAAGAGAGGCTGAGTATTTTGCACAAGTTTGTGCAAGTTTGGCAGATGTGAAAGAAGGACCCGATCCTGGTGCCTCCTGTTCACTGAGCTGTGCAGCAAGTTCTCTTCTTAAGGACCTGCACGAGGCCCTGAAATATTGGGCTCATGATTTTCAGGGATGATGTATGTGCTTCTGAGTATGTGTGTGCATGTACACTGAGTATCAGGTATTTGAACATACATGTTCCCTGACGTGTCCCTGACCCGTGACAGGGGAGGCTAGGTCCCTCTGTCCTGGTACTGCTATATATCCTGTCCTGCCCTGACCATAACACTTAGCCATGTCTTGCTGGACTTGTCAATTTAACATCTGTCTTCCATGCGAGCTTTGGGAGGACAGGAACTATATTTGTCTCGTTCAATGCTGAACACATAAAAGATGCTCCATAATGGTTTTCTGTGAATAAATACGTAAATATTACATCAAGGATGGCCATTTTGGGCTCAGTTCTGAGGAGGATGTTGTTTGGGTGGGTGCCTTGCTGGCGAAATAGAGATTACTAGAAGGGGTGGAATTGTTGAAGGCAGATTTTCCCAAGGTGGCAAATGTTGGGAGCTCAGCAACTCCAGGGTAGGCAGGACTGGGAAGGTGTGGCTGGTGGGACCCATACCACCTTACCTATGCCTTCATGAAACCTGAGAGCCCTGATGACAAAGAACCTAGTTCAAGAAGTAGTCCCATCCTCAACATGATTTTTTTATTATGGGGGGCATTGATATCTGTGGGTTTTTTTTTTTAAGGCTATAATATCTGAGCAATCCGCCCACAGCTCACAGCTTGTTATATGGAAGATGAGATAGCTCATTATCCTGAAAATTCTTCAATAGCTGCTCATAATAGGGTCAGTTAAGTACAGAGTGTCTGCTATCATTCAGAATCTTCTTATTCTCATTGAAGTTAAATCCAACATTATTTTCACACACTATTTTTCTTCATCTCCCAATCTGGGGGATGGGGAATCACAGGGCATTAAAATGGATGTCAGTTCAACTTGAGATGAACAGCTCCTGCCCAAGTCGCCTTGATGCTTCTCTAACTTCTGATGGACTCAGTTCACTAGGACCATTTCAGATGGATTCTTTTGGGCTCAGTATTTATGTAGAATGACTTTCTGCTCTACAGAGGGCACCAAAAGAGAAGCAGAACAGAGAGTGGAGAGGACAAGCAGCATTACTTTCTGTTTTCCCTGGAAGCATCTGAAAGAGGAGAGAAGTCTGAGAAAGTGCCCATCCTGGAACTAAGTTCTCCCTTTCTCGGATGCCTGGTTTCCTCAGTGTATTGTGAATATGTCCCCATCAAACCTGCTTCCAGTTTCTCATTCATGTTGTTACCCAATGTGATGGGCTCTTCCCACACCCTTCCAGGAACCTAAGTCTGAGAATCCATGGTTGCCCTTCAATACCTCTCAAGTCTCCAGTCATCCATGAAGCCTCTAAGAGGCAAAACAGGGGTGGGGGGGCAGGCAGCATTGCTTCCAGTTTTCCATGAGCGTCTGAGTGGGGAGATAGCTGTGCTTATAGCAGACATCATAAAGCTTTTCACTTTATTATTGTAACATCTGACAATTATTGAGTGCTTACTGTGTACCAGGTGAGGCTTTAAGCGCTTTTCAAGCTTTATTTTATTCATTGCTCACATCACCCTTTGAGATAGGTACTGTTATCTCCCCTTTAGAGGGAACAAATCTGAGACTAAGTCATTTGTTCAAGGTCATCTAGCTGGGGCGNAGACCTGGGTTTGAACCTTAGTGGTCTGACCTCAGAGACTATGATTCGGTGATACCGTGTCCGATTCTGTGGTTGAGCCAGAAGAGAGCTGGACTGGGAAGCAGAGGACAGAAGCGGGGGTTTTAGCTTTCCTCTCTTTAACTGTTGGGCTCTGGGCAAGTACCTTTGTTTCTTTTTGAACCTCGGTGTCCTCATTTATAAAATAAGAACAAACTAGCATACATAATATTACATGTGCCACAGAAAGCATATTCATGAAAGCTGTTGCTAAACTCTTATCCTTATATAAAGTTAGGATTCTGTACTACTCAGTGTGACATTATTGGCTATTGTTACTTGCTTATGGGACTGTCTTGCCAAGAGCATTTTGTATTCATGTGGCCAGAGGCTATGTCTTACACTTCTGTAATATCCCACTGTACCATTCACTGGCCTGCCACTGCTTACCTTTTCAAATGTGCCTTTTAATATGTGCCATCTATTTTCTTGGTTAGACCCTAGTCCTCATCAATACCTATAACTGTTCCTCCTCTAAAATCTTGATTTCAGGCCTTGCCTTTCTGAACACTCTGTCCTCTGTTTTCAGTACCCCCTCTTCAGTGCTCTGCAGTCGCAGGGGGCTTTCAGTCCATGTACTCTACCACCTGTCCGTTGCCCTCCTAGGCTCAGATTCATGGTAACTGATACAAACACATATCCTTGCATGGATGGTGCCTTCTTCTCTGTTCTCTTTCCATTGCATTTTCCTGTCAGAACCCCAGCTCTCTGCTTACCCTGGACCCACACCTGAGTAGCTAAATGTGGCTGGAGAAATTGCACAACTGTGTCGACTTTACATTTATGACAACAAATCTCAGTACTGTAATTTTACCACATATCCTTTGTGAATATACCTGCCTTCTCTTCAAGATACTATTTCAAACCTCCTCTCCCTTCAAAATGCCAACTCTTACCTCTTTTGTGTTGAGAATCTCACTTCTTATTTCCCAGAGTCAAATAGAAACAACTGAATGAGGAGCCTTTTCAATGTGTGCCGTGAAATGAACTGGCCTCCCTGTGTTGGGGACCCTTGTGGTCAGCCTTCCTTCTGAATGGATTCCATGCTTCTGACATCAAGAGCTCAGCCCCATGCCCACCACTGTGTAGCCAGACTGGCCTGTGCCATTTCTCTGGCATGCCTGGGCCCTTCTGTCTCAGGGTACTCACACTTGCTGTTTTCTCTCTCTTGTGCTCTTCTTCCAGATCTTTGCCTGTCTCACACTTCCTAGTCCCTGGGCCTGCTCAGACACTGCACGCTAAACAAGCTTTTCCTGACAATTCTTTCTAAAATAGTGCCCCTCACGTGCCATCGCTTGCTACCTCCTTAGTCTGTTTTAGCTTCTTCAGAGCACCACTCCTGTACTCTTTATTTGTTTACACTCTGTCTTCCGCGAGAGAATGTGGGTACCGTAACGATGGGAGAACTTGTTTTTCTTGTTCCCTGCTATTTTTCTAGTACCTGAAAAAGCCCCTGGCATATAGTGGGTACTCCTTTAATGTCTGCTAAATGAATGAATGAACAAGATTTAGACCATCTAAATAATTCTTGGATAAATCACTTTTTTTTTCTTAATTTAGAGACAGGGAGCGCGAGCAGGGCAGGGGCGCAGGCAAGGGGCAGAGGGGGAGGGTGAGAGAGAATTTTAAGCGGGCTTCATGCTCAGTGTGGGGCCCAGTGTGGGGCTCGATCTCACAACCCCAAGGTCATGACCTGAGCCAAAATCAAGAGTCGGACTCTTAATCAGCTGAGCCACCCAGGTGCCGCTTGGATATATCACTTTTATTGTCAATTTTTCTCATCTATAAAGTAGGAGAATTGGCTCCGCATTGATGCCTGTTCTGGGTTCTGTTCTTCCTAAATGAAGGTCATTTGGGGTAACCACACATCATCTATATGATCTAGCCACAAGTTTAGTGTGTGTTTAATGCCCAAAGGTTCCATGTGAATCCTAAAGGAATCTGCTTGGCTGGACTTCTGCATTGTTTGGCTGGAGTGTTCTAGTCATGGAACTTGAACAGTAGAAGATAAATTGAGAATGCTGTGGACATTTGAGGACGTTAATGCCAAGAGATCACAAGGGAATTAAAGGCTCCTGTCCAGGTTAGGATGACTTCGCAAAGCAGGCAGGGTGGATTCTCAGCGAGGGAGTAGGCTCTGTGGAGAGCATGTGCCATATTGGGCTGACCATCCTCTAGGGTAGTCCCATATGGCTGTATGCCCAGCGTCCCCTGTGTCCCTTATACCTCAGTCTGACCAGGTGTTGGTCCCACAGAACTTGCAGTTTCAGTCTAGGCAAGAGGGAGGCATCTGTGTTCCCAGTCTGCTTAAGGAGAGTCTGTGAACTGTGATGTAAATTCAAAGTTAGTAGTAGTAGTAGTAGTAGTAGTAGTAGTAGTAGTAGTAATAATAATAATAATAAATGCTTTTCTGGGTACATGTGCCTATGTGCCATGGTGCCATGTGTTTTATACATTATCTAATTTAATCTACCTTGCGGGGACGAGAAGTACAGCAGGTACTATTGCTGTCCCAACCATTTCCCTGATCCCACCTCTGAGGTCACCTGTAGATGCAATGGACATTCCTTATGTCCACTGTTAACCTTCTTACCTCAAGCCCCCATGTTTCTCAGATTCTCTGCCAGAGGGATTTTTCTTCCTTTGGGGAATAACTTGCTCTGCCCACATGTAAGACAGCCTAAAAGTATAGGGGTCTTAATGCCCCCAAGGGCAGTTTTTAACTAATTAGGGATAAGAGTTAGTGGATACATACCCCAGTTTCTCCATCCTTTGGTGGGATATTTCTGAGGGTGTGTTATACACATGTCCTAAGAATGTCCTCAGGAGATAGAATTTCATTGCCCACCATGATAACTGGCTCGTGTCCTGCCTCTTCTCCCATCCTTGTCTTGTTTCCTTCTCTCACTTACTTGTGTTTGTTGTAATCACCTCCCAAATAAATATTTGAGCCCAAATCCTTTTCTCAGGGTCTGCTTTTGGGGGAACCCAAATTAAGGCACTAGTTGATCCCCGTTTCGCAGATGAAGACCTTGCAGGGAGGAGCAGAGGTACCTCTATGCCTCCAGTTCGTGTTTCTTCTTAACCAGAGTGGAGCTTCTGAGCCTGGTTCTCATCCCTCCAGGTGAACCATAATCATCTTTGGCCATCAGGTCTTTGAACGTAGGCCCAGCTGTCTCTGAGATATGAAAGCATTCAACCATGTTTGCTGTCTGGCAAGGAACAGGTATCCCTGTGGGGCTGGAGGTGGGGCTCATGTTGAGACATGCAGCCAAGACATCTAGGCCCACCGGGTTGAAAACATCATGACACACATTCTGGAAATGCCAGCTTCAAAGCCTGGGTAGACGTGACTGGACAGGCTCTGTTTGTCCTGCTGTGTTCCATGTTGCAGTGACTCAGGTACACGTATGACTTTCTTCTTCCTAGGGTCTCTCCTCCACCCCCAGCATACCCTTTGGAGGGAAACTTTTAGCCCAGAGTGTTAGAGGGAAGGAGAGAGGCTTGCCAGCAGGGGTGGTGGAACCCAAGCCGGATATTTGGAACTGGGAGAAGTGAGATGAATTTTGAGGAGGAAATGTTGGGGGAAGGAATAGGATTATGCTGTCTGAATCTCAATGATTCTCCAGGCCTTGCACCTTCCTTAATGACATTATAGTGGTTGCAGCACTCTCTATATGGAGAAGCAAGCCTTGCTTGGTTAGGAAGAATATGTGGCAAGAGTGTTAGACTCCACCATAAAACAGGAGTAATGACTCGTAGCCCACGGTCTGTTATGGGGGATGAATTGGGATTATAACAGATGGGAGGACCAAGCCCTGTGTGGTGCTTAACTCACAGCACAGCATACCTTGGTCTCTTGCCTGCTGGCCTTCCTATGTGCCTTTCCATTGAATGACAGATACTTGAAAGGGAAGGTTTCTCCCCCTTTATGTCTGTGATATGGAATGTGTAACATACTATGCAGGAGAACCTTTTGTGAGAAATGTTGACTACAGGAAAGGTTTTTTTGATTATTTTATGGGAGGCTTCCCTTTTCTCCCTGAACTGAGAAAAGTCAGTAGTGAGCTGCTTCTGAGAGGGATACCAGGTTCCCAGCTTTCTAAGCTGGAAAGAAAGTGATCCCTGAATGTTGGCATGGGTGAGAATTATCTGGGGAAGCTTGTTGAAATGCAGGTGATCTGGTAGTGCCCACAGAGATTTAGATTTAGTAGTTTCTACACTGTAATAAGCAACACCAGTGATTTTTTTCTCCTAAGAGACCACTTTGAATGTCCGTGATACGGGAAACATTGGCACCCCCAAATTCATGAAGCCCTGCATTTTCAGAGTCCCAGCGCTGGTGTTTGAGGGGTCACTGACAGGAAGTTTCCCTGTGCAACAGGCCATCAGTGACAGATAACTTTGCCAGACAAGTACTTAGCAATAACAGAATGGCTCCTGGCCAGGGATTCCCATCTCAGGAGCTTCATCCCTTCCTCCAGAGGAGACAGTTCCAGGGCAGAGTCTTGCCGTCTTTTCGGAATCCACCACTTTTAAACCAGCTCTTCCTTTACCCAGATACAGGGGCAGAAAACTTTCCTTCAGCTTTGACCTCATGCCTGCCTCCTGACAACCCAGTTCAGGTGTCCTGCCCCGAGTCTTGGATTGCATATTTGTCCCTGAGCTGGTCAAGAATGTGGGGGCAGCCCAGCTGTAATTCAGTTTACTTTCATGGGTAGGGATGGGAAAGGTCTGGTCTCCTCTTCCCATCCTGGGCGAAGACAGTCATCTTCTCAAGTCTATAGACAAAAAAGTCCCATGCCATGTCAACTCCAGGGCAGCAGGGCTGTGTGGTGAGCTCTGGACATGCACTGCAGACCAGCAGGAGCTCAACGGTGTTGAACAGCTCACCGCAGCCCAGCAGTCTGCTTGCTGCATTGCGTGGAGGGCCTTTGCAGTTCTGCTTTGGTGCTTCTGTGCCTGCTTTCTCCAGTACCCACTTTCCTCTCCCTTCCCTTTTGCATCTCCCTTTTACTCTCTCTGCATTTTCCAGCCCTCTGCAATTGAAACATCTGTCTTAAATCGGCAAGGCTAGTCCAAATGTTTACTAGGCTTGTTTAATAAGAAGAATAATGATAAGTGCTTCTGTTTGTTTTCCTAAGTGCTCCCCAGGCAGGAAAAAAAGGAAACCCTCTGCCTAGAGGGAATCTGCAGTCACCCTAAATTTGTATTCTTATATAGAGGAGGTGAAGACTAATATTGTGATTATAATAATCATTCATCAGTGTTGGTCGGATATCTTGCTATCATCTCATTAGCAGTGACCTTGCTACAGACTGAAGCCTAAGGGAGGAGAGCATCTTTGGGGTTGGGTGAAGTGAGAGATGGTTGAATCGCTCATTCTAAGCCCATGTGGGGCCATATTTTTTTTTAAAACTATTGTATTGAGGTATGACTGACATACAATAAATGACATATTTAAATTGTACAACTTGATACATTTTGATCATTGCACACACTTGTGAAACCAGCGCCACAATGAAGATGGTGAACGTATTTATCCCTTAGAGGTTTTCTTGTGTCTCTTTGTAAACCTTTGTTCTTGTTTCTCTGGTCCCCTCTGCCATCCTCAAATAGCTACTGATCTGCTTTCTGTCACTATAGATTAGTTTGCATTTTCTAGGGTTTTATATAAGTGGAATGAGGTAGCATGGGCTCTTTTTGACTGACTACTTTCACTGAGCATGATTATTTTGGGCTTCATCAATGTTGTGTTCAATTGTTCTTGCTTATTGCTGAGACATATTATATTGTATGCATAAACCCTAGTTGTTTGTCCAGTCATCTCCTGATGGATATTTGGGGCCTTTCCAGTTCTGCCTGTATAATAAAGCTACCATGACATTTGCGTACAAGTCTTTGTGTGGGATAATACACATTTTCTTTTCTATTGGGTAAATACACAGGAGTGAATGCAAAGCCATATGGTTTTTAAGAAGCTGCAGGAGTGATTGGAAAGAATCTGGGTCTGGCAGTCAGGAAATTTGGGTTTAATCTCAGTTTTTCTAGTTACTAGCTGTGTGACCTTAGACA
Source organism: Ursus maritimus (assembly GCF_017311325.1). Lineage (NCBI taxonomy): Eukaryota > Metazoa > Chordata > Mammalia > Carnivora > Ursidae > Ursus > Ursus maritimus. The sequence goes on from NW_024426774.1 coordinate 59,276,920, forward strand.
AGGCACTTAACAACTCTGGATGCCGAGGTGCCTGTCTTTCAAATGACCTGAAAACTAATCTCTCTCTCTCACATGCATAGGTGAGAGGAGGACTAAGGGGCATAGCCCAAGATACTGCCCATAGTGCACTATAGAGCCATTATCAAGAATAAGCTCCCAGAGGGATAATTCTGTGCTTTAAGTCATGCGTTGCCAAGAGAGGGAACTATCCACAGGCTTTGGAGGTGAAGAATTGCATTTGGTGTTTCCTTGTTGCTCCTAACTGCAGTTTCTCTCTTTCCCTGCCTTCCATGTTTCCTCCATCTCCTGTTATGGTCCCCTCACAAAGACAGGCCCATTGAGCAAGTATGAACTCTTAGAGGCATCGAATGAATTAACTTTCTTCCCTTGCCTTTGGTTCATAAATCCTGATGGTAAAAGCAAAGGAGAAGGGTAGTATCATAGAGCTTAGACCTCAAGAACACCTTTGCAGAATTTTACCAAGAAAAAGTTGTCAAGGACAGCTCGTATATATGGGTGTTGTTTCTCAGTGCATGCTCTCTTCTAAGAAGTGCTGTGCAAAGTGGTTAGTGTCTTTGGGGTGTGACAGGCATGTGTTCACGCCCGGGTTTCACAAGTGCTGACTGATAGGTTGTGGAGATACTTCCTCACCTATAAGCCTCCATTTCTTCTTCTGTCAAATAGGAATGTTTACCCTTCCTGATTGTTCAAAGGATTAACTGAAGTAAGGTGCACACTCATCCTTTGAAAGTATCCAGTTTGGCAGGACTTTGTAGCTATCTTTCTTTGCAGACTGCATGTCTTTAGGAACGGATGACCCTTCCATGGATGAATTGGATGATCCTATACATTATGTGAGTTGGGGTGGCAAAAGTCATCCCTCATTGTCAAGATATCATCCTCCGTATCTGAAATCCCTGGTGTTGGTCTTTACTTTGAGTTAAGTTGGTGTGCCATCAGAAGGAAACTTTAAAAGGGCAAGTTAGTTTACTTCATGGCAATCATCCATGATTTAGTGTGTAAATTACACCATTTTCCTAGCAACTATCTTCAGAATACAGGTTATAGAATGAGCATAGAGAAGAGTGGTTGGAACTGCAGAGACCTGGACCATACAGGAGAAAATAGATAGGAAATGACAAATTTCACCTTATCACTTATTTCTAGGGCTATTTCTGGCTAGGGGTGGTAGTTTACTCTGTCATTTCAGTGGTCCTATGAAGACTTGTTCTTTATCTCCTTCAAACATTCCACTATTCTCTTCTTTCTTCCCAAACCCATCCATATGTCTTACTCTACCACTGGGAGTAGTCTCTTACTAGATCAAACAATACTCTACTGGATGAGAGTTTCTTTTGCATATGCTACTTAATTTATTCTCAAGCCCTTTTCTGTGTATCAGAGAAGAAAACAGATGGTGCTATTTGTACAAAATGATGGGAAAATGGAGGGATAAAGAGGCCAAGGCACTTTTTCGATATCTCAAATTTAGTGGCCAAATCAAGCAGTCCAGTGTTCAGGGTGCAAAGGTACTGAGACTGCCACCTAGGTGAGAGACTAGGACTCAGAGGTCTTCTCTGGTAGGGGTTGATTGTAGTCAGAGGAGGCTGATTTGTACCAGAGACAACATTGGAGAGAGGTCCCCCATCTTTTCTTCTTAGGAGTTTGTACTTCTGTTAGATGCTCTGTCCTGTTTATCCTAGAGGTTTCAAGGACGTACAAATCACTTGGATAAATAGAGAAAAAATAATTTTGGATAAATAGAGAAAAAATAATTTTGTTAAAAATATGACTTCCCCACAAAAGACCCTGAATGACCAAAACACTCTTGAGGAAGAAGAACAAAGCTGGAGGCATCATGCTTCCTGATTTCAAAATATATTACAAAGCTACAGTAATCAACAATATGGTATTGGCATAAAAACAGACACATAGATGAATGGAACAGAATAAAGAGCCCAGAAATAAAGCCATATATACATGGTTAATTAATTTATGACAAAGGAGTCAAAAATATACAATGGGAAAAGGACAGTTTCTTCAATACATGGTATTGGGAAAACTGGACAGCCAAATGCAAAAGAATGAAACTGGACATTGTGTTACACCATACACAAAAATTAACTCAAAATGGATTAAATACTTGAACGTAAGACCTGAAACTATAAAAATCCTAGAAGAAAACATGTGGGCATTAAGCTCCTTGACATTGGTCTCAGTGATGATTTTTTTGGATTTGAAACCAAAAGTGAAGGCAACAAAAGCAAAAATAAACAAATGGGACTATAGGAAACTAAAAAGCTTCTGCACAGTGAAGGAAATCGTCAACAAGATGAAGAGGCAATCTATGGAATGGGAGAAAATATTTGAAATTATATATCTGATAAGAGGTTAATATTTAAAATATATAAAGAGCTCATATAGTTCAATAGGTAAAAACCCAAACAATCCAATTAAAAAATGGCAGAGGATCTGAATAGATGTGTTTCCAAAGAAGGCATACAGATAGCCAACAGGTGCATGAAAAAGTGTTCAACATCACTAATCAGGGAAATATAATTTACAACCACAATGAGATGTATCACCTCCCACCTGTTAGAATGGCTGTTATCACAAAGACAAGATATTAATGTTCGTGAGGATTTAGAGAGAAGGAAGTCCTGGTGCACTATTGGTGGCAGTGTAAATTGGTATAGCCACTATTATAAATAATTTGGAGGTTCCTCAAAAAATTAAAAATAGAACTATGATATGATCCAGCAATTTTACTTCTGGGTATTTATCTGAAGGAATCAAAAACACTAACTTAAAAAGGTATTTGTACCCCGTGTTCATTGCAGCATTATTTACGGTAGTCAAGACATGGAAATGATCTTAATGTCCATTGGTGGATGAATGTGTAAAGATAGTGTGGTATATATACAAAATGAGGTATTATTCAGCCATTAAAAAAGAGGAACAACATGGATAAACCTTGAGGGCATTATGCTAAGTGAAATAAGTCAGACGGACAGTACTGTATGGTCTCATTTATATGTGGAAAGTACACAAAATTGAACTCAGAGAACAGATTGGTGATTGCCAGAGGTGAGAGGTAGGGGGAGGCTGAAATGGGTTCAAGTGGTCAAAAAGTACAAACATCCAGTTATAAAGTAAGTCATGGCATATAATGTGCAGCATGGTGCCTATAGTTAGTAATATTGTATTGCACATCTGAAAGTTGCTAAGAGACATCTGAAAAGTTGTCATTACAAGGAAAAAATTTGTAGCCTTGTCTGGTGATGGATGTTAGCTAACTAGACCTGCTGTGGTGATCATTTTGCAGTCTGTTCAAATACTGAATCATTATGTTGACCTGAAACTAATATAATGTTATATGTCAGTTATTTCTCAGGTTAAAAAAAAAAGAAAAAAGAAAAAAAGTTCTACTGGGCTTAATTCATAGCCCCTGAGAAGGAGTTCCTGTAGAATTAAACAAAACAAAAACACACAAAAAATTAACTTCCCTTTCTTTTAGTTAACTGGGGCTGGCTGTGGCAAGGTTACACTGTGTTCCATTATTCCATTGGCCCATACATCCTGAACAGGCAGGCCAAATGGGACACCAGCCTGATGATGTTTTCTCCTGCTAGCCTTTGTCGCTGCTGGAATTGTACATAGAGATTCTGCTTTCCCCAGTTCCCCTCTCCAGCTTATTAAAGCTAGAACGGATTTTGGCAACATTGTTTTCCACTTTTTTTGTGAGGAAACTGAGGCAGAAGAAATATGGCCACTCACTCGAGATTATGCATCTGGTTGCTGTAGACTCAGATCTCATTCCCATTTCAGTGTTCTTTCAGAGGCCCTGTGCATCTCCTTCCCATACTCTGAGAATCGGGTCTAATGGACTCTTGTGAGTTTACCATTGGAATAGAAAGCACCATACCTACATTTATTGCAGGGAGGCCTTGATAGTAGTGTGCCTGCTTCTCCTTAGAGATGGAGGCCAGAGAAGCACTAGAATTTGGTGACTTCTCTGAGAAGAAGATAACTCAAGGTATGAGTACCTGAGTGTTTACACCTTTATGCGCCCATGAGGCTTCTGGCTCACCCTTTTCCTTCTTGATGATCCACCAGTCTTCTGAAAATGCAACCATATTCAGGAAATCTAGGTTGCCAGAGAGCCACATAGGGTGAATAAGAACAAGAAAATGGGCCAGCCCGAGCAGTGATTATGAAGTATGTAGTATTTGCCTTTCAGTCCTCTGGCCCATCACATACCCACCTCCCCAACCCCTGCCCTTTTTGTATTTCTTTTTCAAGCACCAAGATACCAACCATTCCCAATCCTCACCTTCCTGGACCCATTGCCGGGGAACCAGTGAAGTCTATTCCAGTGGACAAATATACATGAGGACTTAGTGGCCGAGAATGCTTTATTGTGCTATCTACCATGGACATTTGTATTTTGAGTGGAGCCCTAAAGCTTACCATGATTCCGTCTCTTGGGAATTGTAGCCACTGTAGCAGGTTGGTGGGGAAGGCTTACCATGCTAACCCTTGTGTCGTATCGCACAGAGGCAGCCTGAGGAGTCAAGAAGATAGCAGCCTCAATGGTGAGTACCTGGCAGCCTCCCTCACACCTGTTCATAATTGATATTTCAAGTACTAGCTGATTGCCTGAATTTTCCCCATATTTTCATGACCTCCAAATTCAGTATGTCTCTTCCTGAACTTAAAAAAACAAAATAAAAAAAAATGGCACTTGTGTGGTCATATGTACAGAATTCACACCTCACCCTTGAAGGTTACTTATCTGGCAACCTAGATTTGTTGAGAATATGGCCATAGCCCTACTACTCATATTTTTGGGATATAAGGCAAGAGTGAAAATGGAGGGCCATGTAACATATGTCTAAATATTTTATAGTTATAAATCAAACTAGTGGACTATTACATAAAATGTGTCTATCCTTCCACCTTGACAATTATACCTTCCTAATGGTGAAACTGACAAATGTTTATTAAACTTGTTCTTGTTATATGACTGAAGCTTGACAGAAAATCAGGGATGACAGAATTTAATTGTTTACTGTGCATACCTGAGTCATTTGATAGTCATTTTTATGGTTGATGATGTTGGCTAAGTAATAAGATAAAAGCATATATGTGTTTTGTTTTCTTTAGTTTTAACAAAAATCACCACTTATGGGATGATAATCAAGATTTTCACACATTTGGTTTTCTATTAACAGTAGCAATCTAAGAAATGAGAACTATGGTTGTATAAAAGTGTACAAATGAAAATCTTTTTCATAAAAATATGCACGTTAAACATAAAATGAAAACTTGAAATTATATTTATGTATGCTTTCTAAAAGTTACTTTTTCCTAAAATATTTGAAAGTATTACAATAAAATACAAAATATAAACTATAATCACTGGCATTAGATTTTAAATAGAAGTTATATAAATAAAACTGACATTCGAAATTTAATTTTTGAAAATGTCATTTAATTTTATTTTTAATAAAATTATTCTTAATTTTAGCATTTAATGTCCATCTATTTGCTAAGCTAAAGATTCAGTATCGTGCTTCATGAATGTTAAACCTAAATATATAGAAATACCTAAATTTAAGCGTAGTATGCATTGTTGAATATTGCAAAATGTTCCCTGGTCACACTGTGCAACTCTTGTGAATACCATGCTTATTCATGAGTACCTCTGAAGTCATGAATTGGGACACAAAGAAAAGCATGAAAAGAATGCTCAGCCCTGCTGGGAAACCAAAGTTATGCAAGAATCTATTGAATTCAAGCTATCTAAGAGGAAAGATTTGACAAGATAACTCATATGGTTAAAATGTTATTCTTTTAGCCAGTAATTCTTACGCTCAATTTTTCTGCATTCTGAAGTAGTATCACTATCAGTGTCAACAGTAGTGCAACCCTAAATGTTCATGACATTCAAACACAGCTGCTTTCTGTTTTGAGAGTACAGCGAGAATGATGTGGAGACTTTCCTGGGGCCTAAACCGTGCTGATCATGAGAGTGGATGTTCAGGGTTACTGGTTGTGCTGTGGCAACAATGAATTCTGGGTCTTGAATGACAGAGGCCAATGTCTTCTTTAATAAATGTATTTTTACTTTGTTTGCTTGTGATATGTAGGCTTCTCTGAATTATGAGGCCCAGAGCAAGGATCCCCCTTGTCTAGGTCAGGTACATGACTGTATTTAATCAGGGTTCTCCAGACAAACAGAGCCAGCAGGTTTTTATAATATATAAATAAATTTATTTATAAATAAATATAATAAAATCTAATGAAAATAAAAATAAATATACAATATAGTAAATACATTAAAATAAATATAGCAACACTTATTAATCTTTACTATTAATCTATTATATAATACATAAAGTAAATCTATTAGTAATCTATTATTATTTTACATATTATCTATTATTATTTTACATAAAGTAAATTATGAAATACATAAATAAAATACATATCTTATATATATTATAAAGAATTGGCTCACATGATTGTGGAGTCTGAGAAGTCCCAAGATGAGCAGTTGGCAGTCTGAAGACCCAGCTAATGCAGCCGCAGTCTGAGTTAGAAGGACTGAACCAGGAGAGCCAGTGGTGTAAGTTTCCTTCTGAAACCTGGCAGGACCAAGAGCCAACTTTTCAGATGCATCTGAAGGAAAAGACCAAGGTCTTAGCTTCAGCAGCCAGCCTGGAGGAATTCTCTGTTCTTAAACTTTTTGTTCTATTTCAATCTTTAATTGATTGGCTAAGACCCACCCACATTAGGGAGGGCAGACAGTTTTATTCAGTCTACCTGTTCAAATGTTAATCTTATCTAGAAACACCTTCACAGGCGATACACCTAGGATTATGTTTGACCTAATGTCAGCGCATCCTGTGGCCCAGTCAAGTTGACACATACAATGAACCATCATATTGACCAACAGCCAGTAAATATGGAAAAGGAGCTGTTCAAGTAGATGATTCCAAATGCCTGGGCTGTAGCTAATGGCTGTTCCTTGGGAGATGGGACATTTGTGCAGAAACTCCATTTTCAGTATTCATGATGGCATAGCTATACCACAGGTTAATCCTGTAACACTTAATCCTTGTTTCTGAGCAAAAAACAGATCAAGATGCATGTAGTAAACTTGGTCTAAAAAGGTGAGGACATGTATAAAATGGTAGAAATGTCTCCATCTAAAATTGTCTCAACATTCTGAGGAATATTTATAATACAGTGTAGGGTTCAGTTATCCGGAATAATATAAGCATGGATAGTTCATTCCCTGATGACTGCAGACAATAGGAAATGCAGCTTTATGTATGCATACATTGTAAATATACCCAGTACAGTAACTGAGTACTCGTTAAGAACAAGATACACTAGGTTTTTAAAGGGAATTATGAAAGAGGTAAGGAAGAAAATCACTGACTTTTGAGAAGACTTAAATTTTGTAAAAAATTCAAGACCGGTCCAAATATGTACCCAAAACATAGGCAATAGGAATGTACCAATGTATATATAATTATACACACTTCATCTTTGGCTTTCCATTCGTTTATAATTGGTCATCCTGTAGATCTGGGGCATGCCAAACTGATGTTGATTTTTTTTTTAGCCAGGAACAGAAGGACGGAAATATTTTCTGGATGCCCAACATGTGCAGGGCACTAAGATACTTGTTTTACATGCATCTCACTTAATCCTTATGATAGTTCTGTGAGGTACACTTTTTAAAATGAGGAGACTGAGCCTCAGAGCAGTTAAATATAGATCACCCCAACCTCAACGCTACATACCATTCAAACAGACTAGCAAGAAAATGCTTAGAAGGCCAACCATTCTTGAGAATATTATAATATTAGAAGGTGACATGAACAAATATTGATAAATCCATTACAGATAATTCTTCTCTTTTTGTTAGAGTGCTGAAGGACGTCAGCCAGCTATAGGTTGATAGCCCGTTTTAATTTATTGAGTGCACTCTGAATAATATTACCCTATATAATAAATAATTTAACTTCTGGTTGATTTCCAGCTTGAGCTGTCTTTCATTTTAACCCAAATGAATTAAATTTGACTTTTGAATTGAATTACGGAGAGCCAAAGTGTCCCACCCTGAACATTTTTGTGCGATGACCTCACCGGGATGGGTGCTGGGGAGTTGTTCTGTCTTTCTAATCATTACAAGCAAGTAAACTGATGTGTGCTGTTAAACTGTTAGTTTGTCTCCGTCCACAAATATGACCCAGTCCAACCAGGCCCTCCTCCTGTCTGCCCATGATCCCCCCAAGAAGGCTCAGAGCTATTTATTTATAAACATTTAATAAATGTTTAAATGTTTAATAAATATTTATTTATAGATAAAATATTTATATTTTATATTTTATTTTTATATTTTATTATATTTATAAAAGGCTTTCATATTTAATAAAATAACAGTCATCTGGTACCATCACACAGTGCTCTACAGGAGAGACAAGAGTCAAAGAGATGTGGGCCCAGCAGTGTGCACCATAGGTCTTTAGTAAGTGTTGCCAATAACTGGGATGGAGTGACTATGCTGAGTTAGAGACACTTCATTCTGAACTTGGGTCAGAATTAGAAAAAAATTAGAAAAACAGTTGCAGGAATGAACACTGTGCCTGAGTTAAGGTTTCTTCCAGTGCCTTGCTACCTAAATAAAACAGGGGCTGTGTGCTCACCAAATCTTTGCAGGTAATTAGTGTCAATGATTTATCTCAGAGAAGTTGCATTGTTCCTGTATTCAGAGACATAAGTGGTTATTTCAGAATTGGCTGGTGTGGTTTAGATTTTGATCTGTAGCTTTGGTTTTCTTGTGATTCATATTGATTGCTCCAATTTGTATGCTGCTTTGCTCTGTAGGTTCTTGATCCACTTGTTTCTCTCCTCTTTGGCCATGGTTATAGGTTTATGTTTCTTATTTTCGATTTTCTTTTCTTCTTGGATTTTCAGTGTTTGTACTCAAGGTGGCTTTTTTTTTTTTTTTTAAGTGGTTCTTGCTTTTGTTTATTTGCCCTGCTGTCAGGCCTGTTTGGCCTTGTCCATGATATAATGGAAATGAAAGTGCTTTATAGGTTGTAAAGCACTATTCAAATGTAAGAGATGATTACTATTTTATTAAAAATAATAACCTTGGTTACAGCTCTGAGTCCTCTTGCTGAAATCTGGGGCACCTGATTGGACAGGTGGGTCATCTTTTTGCACTGAGATCCTAGTTTGCAGCAGCTCTAGCAACCAATGTTGTGACCTAGATTCCCTGCAAACATGGATTATGGTCTGTGTCTAATCTTGAGAATAGAGGCATGAGCCTAGAAAGGAGACAGAGGGTAGCCCCAGGAGCCTGACTGGTCCTACTCATGTCTGATTCTTAACGTGTATTCACACCCTGATTTGGGAGGCCTGAAATACTCTGTCAGGCTAGGGTTTGGCTTAGATTTTACCTTTACTCCCTGTGCTCTGTCAGGGATCCTGTTGTAGGCTCTATGGTAACATTGGGGGATGCCTTGGGGTGTCTTTCTTGGTCTACATACAAATTCACATCACCTTTAAAAATCAATCCTAAGGTGGTTTGCGTACAGAACTTTCATCCTGTGTAAGTAGTTCTGCCTCCTCATCAAGAAGTCCTACTGAGTGTAGGCCTGAACTAAAACCAGGCTGCATCTACAATTACTCTCTCTCAGTTGGTGTAGTACCAGGCTCAGCATATGGCTGTAGATGTTTATATGCTTAGCATGCTTATATCTAGAGCTAGTTACTAACTTTTGAAAAGTTGTTCCTTTTTAAACAAAGGTATCATTAGTGGAATTGATCCCAACTTTGAAGAAAAAAGGTCCTTATTGGCTCCCTAGTAGATTGGAAATGCAGAAATTTTTTTCTGGAGGAGAGAAGGATTTAAGAGTCATCCCCAAAAAGAGTTGTGTGGTGTGTTAAGGGTGGGTTTGGGACAGAGTTTTATAAAAGAAGATACCTCTATGACTAGACATCCTTAGGATCTGCACAGACACTCTAATGAAGTACGCAGTATTTGAGTCCATCTTTTTAAGTTTTTTTTTAAAGATTTTATTTATTTATTTGACAGAGAGAGAGACAGCCAGTGAGAGAGGGAACACAAGCAGGAGGAGTGGGAGAGGAAGAAGCAGGCTCCTAGCGGAGAAGCCTGATGTGGGGCTCGATCCCAGAACACCAGGATCATGCCCTGAGCCAAAGGCAGACACTTAACGACCGCGCCACCCAGGTGCCCCTTGAGTCCATCTTTGTTTACACATCTCTACCTTGTTATTTATTCATTCATTCAACAAATACTTACTGAGCACTCATTTGGTGATAGGCAGTTGCTATCTGTTAGATGTGAGGGACGTCATTTCTGTTAATTGCCCTGGATCTGAAGGTCATCTGTGCTATTGTCTGTGAATAGGCTTTAGGTCAGACAGATCTGAGTTCTAGTGTGTGCTCTCCTGTTTGCTATTTGTGTTACTCTGTAAACTAACTCAATAACTTGTCATCTGGGTCTTGCTTTATGCATCTGTGAAATTTTATAACAATTACCATATAGAACTATGGTGAGGATTCCGTAAGTGATATATATAACACTCCATGCTAGACACACAGTAGGTCTCTAACTTATTAATTAATGTTTGCATCCTCTGCATTCATCTCTTGATCATTATCTTAGACTCACTGACTGCTCTTTGTGTGGGGCAAATTGGCCTCCGAGTAGAATTTAATAGTGTTTAAGTCTTTATTTGAATAGACATATGGATAAGATAATTTTGATAGAGTATAGATCCTAGTTCAAGATTCCAGAAATGTATGAACACATTCCCAGTCATATTTTACTTTTATCAGCATGATTGACGGTCTTTTTTTAATTGAAAAATTAAATTAATCAAAATGATTATGCTGGCAGACTAGACTATTAAATTAATGCATGCACATAGCAATCAACAATAGAGATAGAATGGAATCATAAAAATATTTAATCCAAAGAAGGGAGAATAAGAGGAAAAAGAAAACAAAAAAGCAGCATTCACATGTGAAACAGCAGGATGGTAGATTTCAACCCAGCCATATCAACAATCACATTAAATGTAAATGGCCAAAATATACCAATTAAAAGACAGAATGGACGTGTTGGATAAAAAAAACAAGAGCCACTATGTGCTTTTTACAAGAAACCTACTTTAAATATGAAGACATAAATACATTATAAGTAAACTGATGGAAAAGTTATATCCTACACAAATCTAAAGAAAGCTGTAGTAGCTGTATTAGTATCAGACAAATTAGATTTCAGAGCAAAGAATATTACCAGGGATAAAGAGGGTCATTTAATGACATAAGAAGTCTTAAACATTTGTGCAACTAATAACAGAGCTTCCAGACATGAAGCAAAAACTGCATGATAGAACTGCAAGGAGAAAAAATAAACATACAATTATAATCAAGATATTTAAGCACTTTCTTCTAATAATAGGTAGAACTTATACAGAAAAGATTCCAAAAGGATATAGATAGACCTAAACAATACTCTCAACTAACTTGACATAATTGACCTTTATAGAACACTGCATCTAACAACAGAAGAATATAAAGCACTCTACACCCAATAACCTAGCACCTGACACAGCACCCTAGCCAATCTGTCAACAGGAAAATGCTCTGTCAGCAGTAATTACCATTGTTCTGGGCCTCTCTAGGCCATGAGAAATCTCACAGGATTCCTGTTAGAGGTGTACAGGTTCCTCTTTGAGGCACTGCTGCTGAATATACTGCTAGCAACTTCAAGAGGAGGTCATTGTTTCAAGAGCTCACCTTCCCAGAATGAGATCAGGAGTTGGATCTGGATCAACACATTGTCATCTTGTTGGGGAGAACAGAAGCCTGTAAACTTTGTCCAGACTTGTTAAAATCAACATATTATTGCCTGCAGGGGCTTGGCATTGAAAAACAACATGATAACAATGCCAGAGTTAGGCCCATCCAAAGATTTTCTCCCATTTTTTAAAGGTACCTGGACTGTTGAAATAAGTCAAATAATAGAGATCTTGAGAAATTAATATAATCTCTTGAGATAATATAATATAAAATAATATAATAAAATAATATAATCTCTTGAGAGATTATACTCCCTTAAGATAATTATGACAAGGCATGTCTTGCTGCTCCCCACCTTTCCAAAGAGAGAAAATTTGAAATCATAAGAACTATGATAGAACTGTGAAGTACAAATGTAATCAGCTTTAATTAATAAAATGTAAATGTAATTCACACAATAGTGTAACAGGTTGTAATATTTTGATCAAGGAGAACAAAGGATAAACTAGAAGAATATTTGAATCGTGATGTTTTCATGATGCCATTTCGTGGGTAGCCCTATCATTATCTGATTCCAGTGAACTGTACCTCATGGGAATCAGATGTACAAATGAAGGATGGAGGCAAGAAATAGCTACAGAAATAGGTAATACATTGTACCCTGTATGCACCTCTTCATGAACCTTGGCTGCATCATGTGTTTCTGTACTCCACATGAGCTTCCTTCACAAAACAGCCGGTCCCGTGAACATGAAGCTATGCCCAGACTATAGGACACATCGTAATTTATCACAGTCTACCTTCAAGTTATATTCTGCCACTTTATGTGTTGTATAAGGATGTTACAACAGTGTATTTCCATTTCTCTACTCTGGCTCTTGTGCCATTTTTATCATAAATTTTACTTTTGTGTGTGTTATAAACCCTACCGTAGTTTTGTATTACTTTTGCTCCAAATAGTCAATGATCTTTTAAATTAATTTAAATTATAAGTTAAAAAAATCCGTGTTTACCCATTTAGTTACCACTTCCAGTACTCTTTATTTCTTTGTGTGGATTCAGATTTACATCTGCTATCATTTTCCTGCTTGAAGTATTTCCTTTAACAGTTCTTGTAATGTAGATCTATTGATAATGAATTCTTTTAGCTTTTAAATACCGGAAAAAAATCTTTATTTTGCCTTTTTTACAAAGTAAAAAATTCTATTTTGACATTTTTCCCCATTAAGTATTGTAGAGGTGTTACTCCATGTGTTCAAGTTTGCATTGTTTTCAAAAAAAAATCTGCCTCCATTCTTACTGTTTTCCTTTGGATGTAATGTATTTTTTTTTTTTCCTCTGCTGCTTTTTAGATTCTTTTTTATGGTTGGGTTTTAAGACATTTGATTATGATGTACCTTGGTGTAGTTTTCTTCATGTTTCTTGTGCTTGGAGTTTGTTGAGCTTCTTGGATCTGTGTGTTTATAATTTTCATCAAATTTGAAAAATTTTCAGCCAGTCTTTCTTCAAACACTGTTTTTGTCCTCTTCCTTTCAGAGATTAAAGTGACATCAATATTTGGCCTCAGAGTTGTCTCACAGCTCAGAGCTTCTCTGTTCCTTTTTTCTTTTTTTCCATTTTGTAAAGTTTCTATCGCTATGTTTTCAAGTTTACTAATGTTCTCTTTTGCAATGTCTGATCTGTTCTTGATCTAATCTAGTATATGTTTGATCTCAGACATTGTAGTTTTTATCTTTAGAAGTTAGATTTAATCCTTTTTTATATCTCTCGTGTCTCAGTTAACATGCTAAAGTATTCCTACCTTCTTGAACATATGGAATACAGTTTTAGTAATTCTTTTAATGTGCTTCTGTACTGATTCCACCATCTGTACCAATTCTGAATCAATTTCAATTTATTGATTTTTTCCCCCTTCTGATTATGGCTCTATTTTCCTACTTTTTTGCATGCCTGGTAATTTTTAAATGGATGTTGAGAAATTTACCTTGTTAGGTATTGTATATTTTAGTACTTCCATAAATATTTCTGAGCTTTTTTCCTGGGACATTATTAAATTCTTCGAAATAGTTTGAGTATTTCAGTATTTTGCTATTTTTATGCTTTGTTAGGCAGGATCAGAGCCGTGTGGTCAGGGTTAATTTCCCCCACTACTGAGGCAAAATCCCTGTTTGTATAATTAGGAGGTTTTTGCACTTTGGCTGGTAGAAAGAGGCACTGTTTTGTTTTGTTTTTTATCTCTAATCCTTTCAAATGATTTTTTTTTCCTCCTTGGTCTTGAATAGTTTCCTCACACACTTGAGCTGACTGGTACTCAGCTTTAGAGGGGGACCTTCTTAAGATCTCTAGAGTTTTCTTTCTCGGTGTGCCTTTATCTCCCCATCACTACTCTGCCCTGAAAACTCGAACTGTCTCCAGGACTCCCAGATCGATGTCTTCAACTCAAGGAGACTGTTGGGCTCCATGTGGGTCCCCCTCCTTTTACCATGACCTGGAAACTTTCTCTAGGCAGTAAGTTGGGCCAGTTGTGGGGATCAGCTCATTTGTCTCCCATCTCTCAGGGATCCTTGATAATCATTGCCTCATGTCCTGTGTTTTGCAAACCAGTTTTTTTTTTTTTAAATGTATATTGTCGACTTTTTTTGTTGTTCCAGCCAGGAGTATAAATCCAATCTCTTTTACTCAGTCTTGGCTGGAAGCAAAGTCTGTAGTATCATTTATAATTTAAAAGAATCTTGTGCCTTTTCACTATTTTCATTTCATATTTTTAAAAGTGGGGGTGGGGGAGCTTCTGGAGATAAACCAGAGAGGGTTCCTTTGGTTAAAATACCTCTTTAGATGATCTTTCTCATTCTTTTTCACTATCCTGTTTCTTTGCTTTGCCACCAGAGTGATCTTTCCAAATCTAATCATTTTTCATTTCTCCCTAAATTCATCATGGCTCCTGAATGACTACTTAGTAATGTCTGAACTCCTTGGTATGTCTGCAAGGCTCCTGTGTACGTATTAACCCTCACTTCTAATACCACTCATCTCTCCTATCATACTTTTTGCTCTAACTAAGCCTCTGCTGTCTGGCACAGTAGTATGTATGTGTTCCTGAGTTAGAGCAACAGTTCAGATCATATATAATTTCCCTGATTTTGGGAAATTAACTTCTTTATTATCTTATCTGAAAATAAGAGTAATTAATAATATTACACACCTGCCAGGATTATGAACACTAAATAATATCCGTGGAGTGCTCACCACTGGGTCTGGCACAGAGTGAGTGCTCCATTAACATAATTTATTACTGGGGTGATTCCTCAGATGTGTCCTGTTCTGCTTCTTTGCCCACTGGGCCTTTAGACATGGTTCTCCTGTTGCCTGGAAGTTCTCCTTTTCCTGCTCCATACATTCTGCTACATCCTACTTCTTTTTTCAGATGTGTCTCAATCTTTACCTCATGTCGGAGGCTTTCCCTGATCTTCTGATCTTTGTAGGATATTGCATGATGCCGTATTAGTGTCGTTTTGAAATTGTTTCCCTCTTCCATCTTCACACAGGAAGAGGGAGATTGCGGCTCGTGGCAAGTGATCAATGTTAGTTGAATGAATGAAGATTGGTTCTTAATAAGTGTTGAAGAGAATGATGAAAAGGATGTTTACAATACTCTGACATAAAATGTTGTTTGAGCACTGTAGAAGCACAGAATTCCTAGGCGAAAGGACACTGGGAGAACAGAAGTAGCATGCTCAAGGACACAACATGGCTGGTCACTCCTGCCTTTTGAGCTTCTCTATAAAACTGCTGTAAGAGGCTTCAATTCAGTGACAACGCAACTCGGTAAGGGAAAGAGTAAAGCCTGGTGATGAGAAGGAAACAAATGCAAGAAAATAAAAATCCTGAGCCAAATAATATGAGAACAGCTTCCTGCCCCCATCCTTACCCCATGGCCCAGGCCCTCAGCATTGATGGCATTGTCTCTGTACAGCTGGAATTTTAGGAAGTGCCTGCCAATATTGACATTAGCCCACGTTACGAAATCAAGGTGGATTGGTGAACAATCACTTTAAAAGTTAATTGTTGAAAACCTGCAGGTTAGAGATCTTAAGCTAATACCTGTTGGCTTGATGGCAGTTTTGGTCCTTGCTCTTTTTAAAATTGTTTTTATTTTTGGTGTCTCTTGTTCTCTTGATTTTGATGGCAGAAAGTAGAGCTCTCTTTAATTTTATTTCCTAAGGCAGGTTAAGGGATGTCTTGCTTGGTTTTTCTGAGTGGTGGTTTCCTTACTCCCTTTTATACTTCCTTTCTCCATTGTATGCTAGCCCTTTAGCAGTGCCTGCCTCTTGTCCTGCAGTCTTGCAGAGATAGTTGGGTATTTTGATAAACCCAGTCCCTACTACCTGCACCTTCCTCAAGTCCCTGGGGGCTATGTTGGAGGAGATTGTTCATAACTGAGTCATTGGTGACATACTCAGAGCTCTGCCAGCATCTCCTTCTCAGAACCAGTTCCCCTGATGGTCCTAGAAAAAATCAGAGGTGGAAGACCTCTGTGTATAATGGAAGACCTTTCTATCCCACAGATTAGAGGCTGGCCCAGTGATGGCCCATCTGGAGGAGAGCCTCACCCGAAAGCTGATGTCTCCCTTTTCCCTTTCTCTTCAGATCTCAGACTGAGGTGAATGGAAACAGGGCATTAAGTCTGGCATAAATTTAGATCTATCAGTATATTTCCATTTATTGATGAGCCGATCACAGACTAGCCCCGGGCATGTTTTCAAACTTAATGAAGAAAAGACAGTTTCTGCCACCAGAGCTCTTCATCTAACTGACAGCATCAGTCAAGAGCCTCTCTTGACTCCTGGCTGCTCTCAGTAATGAAACCTTTCTCCTGAAACCTGGAGAGGCTGGGGAGACAGGACAGTAGGCCATGGGAAGGAGGGGTGGAAGATTCTAGTTCATCTTAATTATTTCCTTTGCCTCACCTGATGAGGGTGTGTAGGAGACTAGAGGGTGAAGTTTGGTGGTAGCTGGAAAGTTATGGAAAGCAGAGACTGTAGGGAGTCTTTCCCCAAGGGGAATGGTGCTCTAGGAGCTGCTTCAAACTTGGTGGTGGTTTTTTGATCCCCCATGGTGGAGAGGCAGTGTCTAGGAGATTCTCCTTCCAGAAGTTTATTGTCCTTTCCATTTAGGACACAAAAAAATAGAATTTTTATATTCAGAAATCTGAGGCCTGTCATAGAGGTGGGTATTTCAGTGGTTTTCAAACTTTTTTTTTTTTTTTTTGCTGGAGAACACTTTTTTTTCCCTCCCCGAAGGAAAGCTATTACCTCTACAACAGCCCAAAAGGTAAATATACCAAAAAGAGTAATAAGGATTTGGTATTTTGGGATGGAATGAAGTGGAGGGAAGTGTATGTTGGGGTGCAAACCCCAATGGCCATGTAGATGCACCAGAAATTTAGGTTTCCAAGAGGCACTGGACACCGTGAATCCAGTTCAGTGACCTCAAGTTGAAGAGCGGAGAGGTCATGAGACTTGTTGAAGGGCAAATCTATAATTTCTGGTGGAGCTAGTCTTTTGATTTCTCTTTTCCCTTTAAGATGGAGTATCCACTTTGTACCAAGTGTCCTGATGTACACCAATGATGTAGAGGGAGAGGGAGGAAAAGAAGAGGGAGAAAAACAGGCTCTGTATGGATCTATGGATCTTCTGGCCATCCTTGAAAAGGTGTGGCCTTACAGGTCTCTGGGACATCCCTCTGATCCTTCCCTGGCTTCTCAAGCAACAGTGGTGCTTTCTCTCTGAAGTAATTCAGGTATCTCTGACAGAAGGGTTTCATAATTCTGCATTCTAGGAGAAATTATTTGCCACATTGCCCACAAAACTACAAGTTATCCTTGTTACTTTCACCTCCCTAATCTCCCTTAATCACCTCATTACCTAGATCTGTTGAATTACCTCCCAAATAACCTGAGTGAGTTTACTTGGCTCTGTCTTCATCTGAATACCTGGTCCAAACCACCATAATCTTGCAAGATCTGGCAAAGGCCTCTTTATAGGCTCTTCTCTTTCATTCTTGTCTCATTTAAATTTATTCTTCACACAAATTATCATGATGTTTTTGAGCTGTAGTCCTCTTACATCACTTCCTCCACCAGCTGAAAACTCTTCAATGGCTTCCCATTGGTTTTAGAGTGAAGACCTTGATCTTAATATTCTTCGTGTCTGACATGTGTCTCCAGCCTTGTCTCATGTCTCCTCCTTCTTCCTCTGCTTCCCAGCTATACCTGTACCTTTGCCAAATGCCACCCCCCCCCCCAGGGACCTTGCATATGCAGTTTTCTCTACTTGGAACTCTCTCCCTATCCCCATTCACCCAGATGTCTCCTCCTCAACCTCAGCCTCTGTTCACTCATCAGGGAGCCCCCCCTACCCTGATTCAGTCACATCCCTTTATTGTGAGCTCTCATTGTGTCCTCTGTCCCTCCTGTCGCACTTCCACAGGAGTAGTGTCATTGTGCCTTGTGTGGTTCTCTGCTCAGTGTCTCACTGCCCCATGGACCTGTTAGCTCCATGGGCTGGAGGCCAGGTTTGTTTTACATTTTAATTTTTTGAATTTTTTTAATATTGTTATTTAAGTTCTAGTTAGTTAACACAGTGTAATATTACTTACAGGTGTATAATATAGTGATTCAACACTTCCATACATCACCCGGTGCTCATCATATGCTCATTATAGACAGGTGCCCTCCTTAATCCTCATCACCTATTTCTCCCATTCCCCCGCCCACCTCCCCTCTGGTAACCATCAGTTTGTTCTCTAGAGTTAAGAGTCTCTTTCTTGGTTTGCCTCTCTCTCTCTCTTCCCTTTGCTTGTTTTGTTTCTTAAACTATGCATATGAGTGAAATCATATGGTGTTTGTCTTTCTCTGACTTACTTCACTTAGCCTGATACTCTCTAGCTCCATTAATGTCATTGCAAATGGCAAGATTTTGTTCTTTTTTTTGGCTGAGTAATATTCCATTGTATATATATACCACCTCTTCCTTATCCATTTATCAATTGACGGACGCTTGGGGTGTCCGTAATATGGCTATTGTAGATAATGCTGCTATAAACATTGGGGTGCATGTATCCTTTTGAATTAGTATTTTTGTATTCTTTGCGTAGATGCCTAGTAGTGCATTTGCTGGATTGTAGGGTAGTTCTATTTTTAACTTTTTGAGGAACTTCCATACTATTTTCTACAGTGGCTGCACCAGTTTGCATTCCCACCAACAGTGCAAGGGGGGTTCCGTAGGTTGCCTTTTAGTTTTGTTAATTGTTTCCTTTGCTGTGCAGAAGCTTTTTATTTTGATGTAGTTCCAATAGTTTATTTTTGCTTTTGATTCCCTTGCCTCAGGGAACCTATCTAGAAAGAAGTTGCTAAGTCACTGTCAAAGAAGTTACTGCCTCTATTCTTTGTAGGATTTTTATGGTGTCAGGTCTCACATTTAGGTCTTTAATCAATTTTGAATTTATTTCTGTGTATGGTGTAAGACAGTGGTCCAGTTTTATTCTTCTGCATGTTGCTGTCCAGTTTTCCCAACACCATTTGGTGAAGAGACTGTCTTTTTTCCATTGGATATTCTTTCCTGCTTTGTTGAAGATTAATTGACCTTATAATTGTGATTTCTGGGTTTTCTATTCTGAACTATTGAACTGTCTGTTTTTGTGCTGGCACCATACTGTCTTGATTACTACAGCTTTGTAATATATTTGAAATTGGGAATTGTGATGCCTCCAGCTTTGCTTGTCTTTTTCAAGATTGCTTCAGCTGTTCAGGGTCTTTTGTGGTTCCATACAAATTTTTGGACTGTTGTTCTAGCTCTGTGAAAAATGCTGGTGGTATTTTGATAGGGATTGCATTGAATATGTAGATTGCTTTAGGTTGTATAGACATTTTACCAATATTTGTTTTTCCAATCCATGAGCATGGAATGTCTTTCCATTTGATGGTGTTATCTTCAGTTTCTTTCATCAGTGTCTTACAGTTTTCATAGTATAGGTCTTTCCCTCTTTGGTTAGGTTTATCCCTGGGTATCTTATTGTTTTGGGTGAATCGTAATGGAATTGAGTCCTTATTTTCTCTTTCTGCTTCTTTGTTATTGGTGTATAGGAATGCAACAGATTTCTGTATGTTGATTTTGTATCCTGGACTTTACTAAATTTATCAGTTCTAGCAGTTTTTTGGCGGAGTCTTTCAGGTTTTCTCTGTAGAGTATCATGTCATCTGCAAAGAGTTAAAAGTTTGACTTCTTTCTTACTGATTTGGATGCCTTGTATTTCTTTTTGTTGTCTGATTGTTGTGGCTAGGACTTCCATCACTATGTTGAATAAAAGTGGTGAGAGTGGACATCTCTTGTCTTGTTCCTGGCTGTAGAGAAAAAGCTCCCAGGTAGTCCTCATTGAGGATGATATTAGCTGTGGGTTTTTCATAGATGGGCCAGGTTTGTTTTAGCTCTAGCACGGTGCCCTTCATAGAGAAGGGGCTCAGTGAATATTTCGTGAATGAACAAGGGAATGAATGAATGAATGAACTGACTTTTGGAATAGGAAATCTTTGCTGAATTGTCCCTTTTGAGTAGTAAGGCAAGGTTTGCTTCTGGGACAGGGGACTTTTTAACCCCTGTTTGCATTATACTCTTGTCATTCAAGTTGTGAAAAGTGCCCAGAGCAAGCCTCTGGGATCCTTGACACCACCACCTACCTCTGGAAGCAGTGGAATGGGGTGCCTTCCCTTGTGCCACTGGGAACATGGCCTTTCCTCTGAGTTTTTCTGAGGATAGCCCTTCTGTGAGCAGTATCTTTATCCTTCCTCCATGCTCCTCTGCCAAATGAGTTGGGCCAGGAAGAACTTTCAGATTCACCACACAGTCAAGAGTAAGAGCACAAAGCCATCACTTTGAAGACGGGAGCATGGGGATGACATCTATAAGTCAGTCATAAGCTATGTCCTCCAAGTAATTTTGGCAGAGTTTTGCCTGTTAATCCATCTTCTAAAAATGTCTTTCAGTTTCATGACCTTCCTCTATCTTGATCTTTACCATTGGCCACTCTGCCAACAGCATAGCATTCATAACAGTCCAAAAGTTGTTTGGGTCCAGAATTCAAGGGAACAGAACATCATTTTCCCTTTCCAGTCTCTGAGTCCCATCCATTCTGTTTGAGAAAGGCTGAATAGGGCAGATCACTGAGAAGTGGCATATGGTGTAGAAAAGAGCAATGGCTTTGGAGATTGATAGCTCTGGGCTCTGACACTTACTAGATAAGTGACTTAGGCTCTCTGAGCCTCAATTTACTTGTCTGTAAAATGGAGTTAAAACACTACAGTGTTGTAAGTTTAACTGAGGTAATATATATGTTTTTTGGCTCAGTTACTGGTCAAGATGCTTAATGAATATTGTCTTTTGGAGTCTGTCCTTCACTGACTCCTCCTAGGGTTGCAAATCCATCAACTGTCTTAATTGTGGTTAACATTAGGCTCCTTTTTCTTTAGCACTGATTTCTAGCTGCCCTAGCTCTGCATTTAACACACAAAAATTCTTATTTCCTGGAACTTTGCTTGGCCAGCCCCAAAGCTGCCCACTGGAGACATTCCCAGGTCAGATCTGAGGCAGGGCTAGTCCAGAATACTCACACTGAGATTACACCCTAAGTCCATACCTGGGGCTGCCACCATTATTATTCCTGGGAGTCTCCACTGATGTGCGTCTCAAAGCCTTGTCACACTTTTTAAGAGGTTGCCTAAGGTGGAATCTTCCGTAGCACTCCACTATCCTGGAGTTCTTGGTGCTCAGCAACCATGGATGCCACTGGCCATGCTCCCAACAGCACTTGGAGCCAGAATCCTCAGTCAAGATTGTGTCTTGGCCTGGAAGCAGAGGGAGGCTGTGGCTCTCAGCACTCCTTTTCTGTGGAATGTTTTGGGCCTTCCATCTCTGTGGTCCCCACCAGGTGGCCCTATTTTGTAGAACTTGGTCACTTTTCCTGCATTGGGTGCCCAGGCCAGGGTCCTGGCAAAGGAAGCTGGATGGGTCTATCTGTGGAACTGCTCTCCTCTCTGCAAGGTCTGACATGGGACATTTGCCTGCTGACCATTTTCCTGCATCCTCCTGCATCCCCTTATCTTCTGCTCCTCTGGCCAGCAGTTGATCCCTAACTTCTCATCCTTTTCTCAGCTGCCACGCATGTGATGGATGGTTTTCACATACTCGAAACGGTCCCAAACACATGTCCAAATTTTGAGCACCTCCCCAAGAATTTTGTGAAGGAGGCACAGCCTTATAATGATTTATAATTGCCACAGTGCTTCAGAGTGTATCGGTAGCCTTTTTCTCCTGCAAATGGTGACACAGATCAGGTGGTCTTCAGATTTGGCAATTCCCAGACACTAGCTATATTTCTTTGCTTTCTTTCTCACGCAAATTCAAATACATTGAGTGAGAAAAGTAAACTAGAATTTGCTTAAATGTGTTAAAGAAGTTTAAAATCTTAGAATGTTATTATTAGTAGTATATTACTGTGATCTTCCCACAGATGGTAGACATTTTGGCAAGGACATGGCCTTAAGGTGAGGAACCCAGTGAAGGTTTTTTAAGATCATCTTGAGGTCTTTCAGTGAAGGTCATCTTCACTGGCTACCTAGATATTCATGATCTCTTGAGATAATTGGGGCTTAGTAGTTGAGAGTGACTGTGGGTCTTACTTGACGCAGGCAGGGCGTTCTTACCAAGCCTTCTTGAGCCATGCTCCAGTGAAAGGGACCCATTGGGACATGTAATGAAATTGAATTTTGATCCTCAAGGTTGGCAATGGAAGGGCAATGTGGCTCGATTGGTGGGAGTGGTCTTGAAGTTGGTCTTCTAGGAGCCACTTCCCATTGCAGGTTTTACTCATCAGTGCTGCTCCTCCATGGAGGCTATTAGTAGACCAGATTAGCTTCATCAGACTCAGGCCACCTCTTTTTTATACTTCTTCCCTCAGCAGGCACTTCACATCACCCGACTTCCTTCAGACCTTGATGTCTGATCCCTCATAAGCCACAGCAAGGACAAGAACGTGTACTATCATGGTGCTTGTGGTGGTGGATGCTACCCTTTTTCTATAGGTTCCTTTCCAGCGTGGAGTAAGAAGAGTAAATGCTTCTCCTCTTGTGTTTTTTATACTCTCCCTTCCAAAGCAAGGGCATGTCTCAGAGCCCAGCAGGACTGACCCTGTGGCTATG
The DNA here is from genome assembly GCF_017311325.1 of Ursus maritimus. Lineage (NCBI taxonomy): Eukaryota > Metazoa > Chordata > Mammalia > Carnivora > Ursidae > Ursus > Ursus maritimus. Next base: position 59,300,027 of record NW_024426774.1, read on the forward strand.
CTGAGGAAAAACAGCAGCCTTGGCTTTTGAAGGGGTGACAGGACAGTGGCAGGGTGGTGACTTTGCCAGCTAGGTATCTTCTCTGGCTTCACACCCACTTGCTCCTCCCCCCCAGGGGCCTGGTTCTTAGAATTTACGGAGACAATCAGAGTATGTCCTCTGAGTTTTCAACAAGGCTTTAGCTTTGATACTTGTCTGCTTTGGTTGTGATTGGGGGGATGGTGGGGAGAAGTGCCACTTTAACCTCTGTTCCCCATTATTCCTGTCCTTCTGATCCCCAGAACAGCAAAGAAAAATTCCAGCTTTGAAGATGGGCCCTGGTCAGTTTTGAATCCCCCAAACAGGTGCCTCTGGCCATCAAAGTCTTGAAGCAGTTAAACTTGCTTTCACCTTTGTTGCAGTTCCCTTAAAAGAAAATAGAGAGATCTTCGAAAGGTGGAAGGGGTGGCAGGCCAGAAACGTAAAGTGTGTGCAATCACTCAGATACAAGTGGCACCACTAAAAATTGCCTTCATATATCAGCTTATGGTTTACACACTCTGGCAGAAAGGACACTAAAAGGTCAGTGGAAAAAAAATTTATATGTCAGGCCTGGAGCTGTGACTCCAAAGGTGGTGAGAAGACACAATCTGGGAGGGTTCTAGAGGGACCAGCTAAGTGCTTGATGTGGCAGGATTCTTTTTTTCACTCTTTATTTTGTTTTATTTTTAAGGAAGTTGCTTGCAAACGTCAGCAGAGAAGCCAAGGTATAGACTCGGAGTAACCTCTTGCTCCGACCCCCGGTGACAAGACAGATAGTTCCATTCATCTATGGGTGAGCAGTGGAGCCTCCCTGCATTTTTTTTCCTTTTTGCTTGGATTCAGGATATATTTGTTTGCAGAGAGGGATGTCACGCTTGTGAATGCACTGCTCAGTCATGTGCTGGGGGTGAAATCAGAGGAAGGGAGAGGAGAAGAGACAGGAGGGAGGAAAGGGGGCGGAGGGCGATGTAGGGAAAGGGCAAGCTATACTCTGGGGGCTTTGAGTGATGCCAGCTCAGATCCAGGAACAAATCTTCAACCAAATGCTAATGGAGAATGTGCCTTCCAACCAGAAGGATCAGCAAATATGCTGTAAATTAATAATGCACCCTTTTAATGGCAATTGCCTTGTGAAAAACTCTGGGGGAGGATTATTTATCCACTCCCCCTTCCATCCCACCTCCCATAAGAGAAGGAGCTAGAACATTGTAGGTCTGTTGGAGTTTTGTTTAAGATCGGCCCTCCCTCCTTACTTTATTAACCGTGTAACATTTTAAGGTTGTTTTTTCCTCTGTCTCCTCCAGCAAGTCTCTATTGATCACTGTTTACAGTTATAATCCCTTTCAAATTTATCATCCATGACTAACACTGCATGTATTGATTGGTGTTGACGGATGTCCCTCTACAGTTTAGAACCCCTGTGATCCTAGCCGGTGAAATACTGGGGAGATGGAGAGAGAGAGGAATACACAGTTCCCCCTTCTCCTCAATTTTCTTTTGGTAGTTTCCCCTGTTCATAACTTCAGTGATGTCTTTCCAACTATGCTGAGGAATTGCTTTGTATGTTTTAAAGATAATTTTTTATTCTCACCGAAACCTTTTGGGAGGAAAAGGAAGTAGCTGTGTTGCTCCTGGGTGGCAGCCTGGGGGTCGCTGATAGGGCCTGAAGGAGATCAGATTTATGAGGGGCATCCACATGTCTTAACCTAAAGCCTCAAGTACCAAAGACGTAAAGGCTAGTTTTTAGGGCCAAATTAGATGTCACTTGTGACTAAGGACAAAGTGTTTGAATCTCCACTAGAAGTGGAGTCATTTGTCAATAGGGCAATTTTTTTGGCCCTTTTTTGCTTACTCTTTGTAGTGTCCTCTTTGCCTGCTGTGGGCCAAAGGCAAGCGAGGGCCCATTTGTGAAGCTGTGCACTCATCTGTGTTGTCCCCGCCACTTGTCTGGCGCTTCCTGGCTTTGGAATGTCCTGCATGTGCATAAAAGTTAACCCCCCCCACCCCGCCCCACCAGGCTGGCATTGAGCTGGGGAGAGATCTGGCCCTCACCTGCAACCAGCCCACTCATGGGTAAGCTGCAATGTGAGTCCAGAGCTTAGCTGCCCCCTCTGTGCAGTTTTCCTTGCCCAGCCAGTGGGGAGGCTGCAGGGTACCACTTGTGAAAGGACCACAGGAACCAAGATGCTTTGTTATTGCTCAGGAAGCATTCTCCTCCCTCCCCCTGTCTCTGTCTCTGGGTCTCAGTCTCCCTCTCTCTCTCTCTCTTTTTTTTTAAAGATTGTATTTATTTATTTGACAGAGAGAGAGAGAGCACAAGCAGGGGGAGAGCAGAGGGTGAGGGAGAAGCAGGCTCTCCACTGAGCAGGAAGCCCGATGTGGGAATCTATCCCAGAACCCTGAGATCATGACCTGAGCTGAAGGCAAATGCTGAATCGACTGAGCCACCCAGGTGCCCCAGTCTCCCTCTCTCTTGCTCCATGAAAATTTTATTAGTCTCTAAGGAGGTTTTTCTTCTGTTCCCTGGCACTTTAGTAGAGGACCCAAGGACTAGTCTTGAGAGTAGAACAAAGAAGTCTCGTAGGTTAACTCTTTAATTTGACTTGTGAGGAAACTGATGAAGCCTAAATTTTGGGAAGAGCTTGTTTGATGTCCCACACTGTGTGAGGCATAAGCCCAGGAAGAGAACTATTTCTGATTCTGAGGCAAGTGTCTCTCCTTCCCTTTCCTCTCCTTCTCACCACCTCTCCATCTCTCTCCTCCTCCTCCTCCCCCTCCCTCCCTCTCTGTCCCCCTCTCTCCTCTTCCCCACCTTTGCCCTCCCCTCTCCCTCTCCCTCTCCCAACCCCTCAGCAGCATTGTAGGTCTCTGGGTAGAGAGACAAGATCCTTTACCTCTTGAAGCTCACTTTTACTTTGGAAGACAAAATGATTTTCTAAGAAACCCAAGATTTCTTTAAGCAGAAAATGCACATTTCAGAAGTTGGTTTTCTTTCTACAGGAAAGAAAAGCGAAGACCATTCAGCTCCCAGGGGAGGGCACATTTACCTATGCAGTATGCCATTCTGTCAAGCTATACTGCTTTTGAATAGCTATTTAGTTGACTCATATGTAAATGGTATTTTGTCCTCCCTCATTGCCTCAGCCCCCACTATTGGCAATAATTTGATGGAATGTTTTTTGCCTCTTATCTATTTTCCAAGTTTTCATGGTCTGTTTGTAATAGTGTTTTTGGTTCTTTGCACTACTTTAAATTAAGTTTCTCATATGGGTCTTATTATACCTGAATACTGTTCAGTTATTTGATGACATAGTTGTAAATCCTCAATAAAAAGATCTTTAATAATCAGTTGGCATTTATTTAATATACCACCCATCTTATTAAATCTAACTGCTTAGATTTAATAGGACAGTTTATTGTATTTTCATATCAGAATAGTGATGCTATAGTTATGCTTGAGAAGGCACTTTCATTATAAACTCCTGTTTTTAGGCACTTATAATTTTCTCAAGTAGCACACTTATTTCAATGTGCAATCATTTTCTGTTCTCTTCTCCCTCCCTGTCTCCATTTGTATGATTTTTCTCATTTTTTAAAAGTTTAATAAGGAAATGTATCTTAAACTCTAGGGGAAGAGCTGCGTCATTGGCTGAGAATAGCTGAACAAAGCTGCCAGGGCCTTGAAATCCAGACTCTTGTGCCTTCAGTCAATTTGATGCAAATGGTGGGGAAGGAGGCTGCTAGCCCCAGGATTATGCTCCCACAATGGGAGGAATGTCCTCCTCAGTGCTTTCAAGTGAATTTGTTGTGCGGGGAGGGGGAGGGTGTTAAACATTCTCCAGCTTTGGCCAGTGGTAGGAGACTGAGGGACCGAACAGGCAGGAAATAGAGCAGAATGGGTTAGAATGGAAACAGACCCCTGAACCCCTCACCTGGTGCTTTTTCCCTTTCCACCCCACTCATGGTAGAAGGTGCTTCATTGTCTGGGTGCTTTGCACAGGTTGTCTCCTCTATTCACTCCTTGCCTGTTGAACACCAACTCATCCCTCCGATCTCAGCGCAAAGCATCAGTTCCTCAAGATGCCTATCGTAACCATGGAAGCTGGGTTTGGTTCCCTTGCTCTTTATCTTGTAGAATGGGGCTTTTTTGCTTTAGAACACGTATCTCATTTCCATTTATTATGGTCTCTGGTACAACGGAGTGGGCTCATACTGTCTTATGAGAGCAGACTGTGTACATCTCTTCCCAACTCCGTGTTCAGTGACATCACCTTAGTAGCCTGAAATCAGTCATGGAGTTTTTCCATCAAAGAAATGGGCAAATGCTACAAATCAGAGTTCACTCCTCCCCTTTCCCTCAGAGAGCTGGTTTTAAACATTCACCAGCATACAACGGACGCAAGGATTTGTGAAACCTTTCTTCTCCACTAAACTGTAAATTCCATGAGAACAGGGACTTTTGTCTATTTTGGTCTGTGTTGTATTCCCATCACATGTATCTGTCATATAGTATGTGATCAAAGATCTGAATTTATAAAGGTATTTGGGAATAGACAAAGTCTTATTTAAGCAAAGAGCTGGGCCATTCAGAGGATCTTAATCTTACAAGCTCAAGGTTCTCCATGATTCACCTCTAAGAGTAATTCATCCTGCACCAGGATCTGGCTTCCTAAGGAAAGGGAGATTGTTAGATATTTAATTGGTTCCATTAATAAAATGATTCATCAGGAAGCCCTTGAAACTGTTTAGCCAGGTGCAGCAAGGATAATTCTGTTTAGGCAGGGGGAGAGGCTGGATACTCTGTATCTTTTGAATTTATTTCATTAAAGAGGTTCTCTTGTTTCTACTAGATAGCTGCTTCCGGGGGCTTCTTCTGTGGGTTTTGTGTTGCTGCTTCTGAGAGAATGAGACATTCTGCTCCTACCTCCTTACCATGTCCCTACCTAGGTAGTCACTATCCCTTTAGGAACTTTTGTTATCTAGTGACATGGGATCTGAACATGAAGTCAGAGAGATCAGGGTTCAAATCTGGTCTGTGCTATAGTTTTATAGCCTTGGAAATTAATTCCATTCTTGGAACATCAGTATCATCATGCCTGAAGTATGATACATGGTAAAGCTGTCATATTACATGGGTTTTAACAATATGTGAAGTTGCTGACAAAAATAAAGATTGTCATTAATTTTTAAACTTTTCCATCTTTTATGTGAGACCTGGACTGTGACTCTGTTGTTATAGTTGAGAGATGGATGACAAAGGGGTTGGAAATACGTAAGGATGGCACAAGTAGATTAGGTGGGGTGAGGGAGACATAATTAACATTAGTGATGCATTGAAAACATTTCCTGCAAGAGTTTTGCTTTCTGGAATAGAGGGCTGGGTAATTTGGACAACCATCCCACTGAGAACAACTAGAAAAGCTGGAAAAAGTGTGACAAACATCTATTGAAAGGCATAGTGGAGCTGATAAGATAGTGCAAACTAATGGGGCCAAGACCTGGGAGAGTAATGAAACCTAGATAGGTAAGGGCAGCATTTGGAGCAGTGTTCCCCAGTGGCAGCTATTGGAATCCTGGAAGAGGTTACCTGGAAGCTGAGAAGCTCGACATAGCTCCTGACAGTCTCACAACATTGGGGGAATATACGAGTTCAGGGACTGCAGAGAAATGCGGCCCCTGGAAAAACACTAGGCTTTCAACTGAGGTTAAGATTAAGCTGATTTTATACTTATTTGCAGGGACTGAAACCCAACTTCAAATCATCTCAGTTTCCTATTAGAATAAGAGGACTGGGAATGCTGATACTTGTAGTCGTCTTTCAAAAGCAGATATAAATCCTCTCTGGAGGAAACGTTATACTCCTGATCCTGAAATTACTACACTAATTTATTGTATACCGTGTTCTGCACTCAGGCAAAAATAACCAAGCCTACGAAAATATAAAATAATGTGATAAAAAATTAAGAGAAACAATATATAATATAAACAGACCAGAGAGATCCAGATAATGAAGTTATCATATATGAATTTTTGAATAACCATGATATATTGATATATCCTAAGAAATAAAAGGAAAGATTGAGGATTTGGGGTATCAGTCAAACACATATATACATGCATGCATTCATACATACATACATAAATATTTTAGAACTTAAAATACAATGAAAATTAAGAACTCAGTGGATGGATTAACAGTGAATAGACACAGTAGAAGAGAGAACAAAGAAACTAATATCAATCCAAAGAAAATATTCAAAGTAAAGCGTTGGGTACAAAAGAAGGACACGGGGAACACTAGGGAAAAAAAGGGGTAATGACAGAAGATGTAGCATGTATAATTGGAGTCTGGCAGGACAAGAAAGAGAGGATTGGGTAGAAGCAGTGTTCTAAGAGATGATGGCTGACAGTTTCCCTAAACTAATGAAAGATATCAAGTTATATATTAAAGAAGCACTGTGAAACTGAAGTAGAATAAATATAGTAAAATTGTTTGTAGTATTAAACTGCTGAAAACAGAAGACATTGAGAAATTCCTAAGAGCAGTCAGAGAGAGAAGAACAGAGATTTAGAATAGACTTTTCAACAATGACAGTGGAAGCTAGCAGTTAATGAATGATATATTAAAAGCACTGAAAAAAAGTGGCAACTTAGAATTCTATACCAGTGAGAATATCCTAAAAAAAAAATGAAGGCAGAGTGGAAATATTGGTAGAGAAACAAAAACTGAGAGGTTGTGTCACTGGCAGATCTATACTAAGGGAGAGTATAAAGGGTATTCTTTAGTGATTTCATAGTAAAGGATGGACATGTAGAAGAAATGAAAAGGGTAAATATGTGGATACATACAAATAGTAACTATAAAATGATGTCATGAGGGAAGAATAAATATATGGAATTAAAATCACTCTAACAATGGCATATACATGTTGGGGGGGTGGCGGTTAATGGAGTTAAAGTATTTGGGGGCACTTGTATTGTCCAGGAATGAGTGAAAGTCTGAATTAACATTAGAATTTGATAAGTCAAGAATGTATATTTTTAACTCTAGGTAGCTACTAAATAAAATACATATATATTTACGCTGAAAGAACACATAACAAAATAAAAAGGGGTCTGGAATAACTCAGTGGATCCAAAGGAGGCAACAAATGATAGTGCACCAATTGAGAAATGTAAGTTATCAGACTAAATAAAAACCAAACCAAACTATCTGCTGCTTATAGAGACACAACATAAATATATGGATACAGAAAGGTTGAAAATTGAAAGATAGGAAAACACCTACCAAAAGAAAGCTGATAAAGCTATGAAGACCTTAAGACAAAATATTACTAAAGATGAAAATGGACATATAATGCCCAAAACAGCATTGCACTGCAGGATGCAACAGGTCCAGATTTATAGCCACCTAATAGACATCCCAAATGTGTCAGACAATCCTCAAATATATAAAACAATTGAGAGGTAATCCAAAAGAGAAACTGAGAAATTCATGATCACAGCAGGAAAATTTAACATACCTTTCCTTGTAACTGGCAGAACACACAAAACGTTAGTAAAGGTATAGAACTTCTAAACAATGTTATTAACCAAATTGACCTGACACATAGAGAACACTGTAGTCAGAACTTTTTTAAAATTATAAGATATGCATGCCATAAAATTTAGCACTTTAACCAGTTTTACATTTATGGTGGTTCAGTGACATGAACTACATTCACATGTTTGTGCCACCATCACCACTATCTGTCTCTGCCAACTTGTTTTTAAATTCACAGAGAACATATACCAAAATTGATCATATGCTGGCTCATGAAGCAAGTCTGAACAAATTCATAAAGGACTGAAATACTTAATTTATTCTCTGACCAGAGTTGAGATTAAGCTAGAAATCAGTAACAAATAGGTAACTTGAAAATCCCTAAATGCTTGATAGTTAAGCAGTGGACTTTTAAATAACTGTTGTGTTACAGAAATAATCACAATAAGAACTTATTTCTTAAAATTTATTTTTCACAGTAAAAATTTTAAAAATATTTTGAATTGAATGATAAAGTGTCACATGTGAAAACTTTTGTGATGCAGCTGAAGGTGTAATTAGAGAAATATACAACAAATACATATTGGGAAAGAAAAAAAGGCTGAAAATCAACAATCTGAGTATTCATATCAAGAAGTTAGAAAAAAACAGCAAACCAAACCCAAAAAAGGAAAAGAAATGAAACAGTATAGGTAAGACCAAAGAACTAATAAAATGGAATGCAAATATAGAGTAGAGAAATTTGGTAGAGCCAAAAGTTAGTTCTCTGAAAGATTACAAACTGACAAGCCTCAAGTTAGACGGATTAAGAAAAAAATGGGGAAGGCACAAATTACTAATATCAGGAATAAACAAGGTATTTCATACAGATGCTATAGATAGTAAAGGAGTTACCAAGAGGAAATTAGGGAAAATTTTATGCCAAAAAATTCTGGAAATTTCTATGAAGTGGAAAAATTCTGAAGAAAATATAATTTATTAGAACTATAAGAAGTATATCAATTAGGGAAATTTAATTTGGAATTAATAATTTCCACAAAGAAATTTTCATGTCCACATGACCTCACAAATTATTTGAATCCTTTTAAAGTCAGTGAAATTAATTTTATAGCCCTGAATGTGGTCTGTGTTGGTAAATGTTTCCTGTGTATTTTTTAATTATGGTTAAAAAATGCATAACATATAGATTTCCATCTAAACTGTTTCTAAGCATATAGTTCGGTAGTGCTAAGGATATTCACTTTGTTGTGTAGAAACCTTCAGAATTTTTAATTTTGCAAAACTGAAAGCCTGTACCTATTATACCATCCCTTATTTCCTCCTTACTCTACACCCTGGCAGGGACCATTCTGTTTTCCGTTTCCATGAATTTGACTATTTGAGAAATCTCATATAAGTGGATCATAACGTATTTGTGTCTTTGTGACTGGTTTATTTTACTTAGCTTAATGTCCTCAGGGTTTATCCATGTTGTAGCATGTGTCAATTTCCTTTTTAAGGCGGAGTAATATTCCATTCTGTGTATATAGTGCATTTTGTTTCTCCATTCTTCTCTCGATGGGTACTTGGGTTGCTTCCACCTCTTGGCTATTTTGAATAGTACTGCTGTGAACATGGGTGTACAAATATCTCTTTGAGATCCTGCTTGCAGTTCTTTTGGATATATACCCAGAAGTGGAATTGCAGGATTATGTAGTAATTCTGTTTTTAACTTTCTGAGAAATTGCTGTACTATTTTTCACAGTGGCTTCACCACTTTATATTCTCACTAGTAGTATACAGCAATCAGATTTCTCCAAACCCTCATCAGCACTTTTAAACAGAATTGTTTGTAGCCATTCTAATGGGTGTAAAGTGATAGCTCATTGTGGTTTTGATTTGCAGTTTCCTAATACTTAATGATGTTGAGCACCTTTTCTTATGCTTTTTGGGCATTTGTGTATCATCTTTGGAGAAATGTCTATTTAATTCCTTTCCTTATTATTATTTTTTTTAAAGATTTTATTTATTCATTCGACAGAGATAGAGACAGCCAGCGAGAGAGGGAACACAAGCAGGGGGAGTGGGAGAGGAAGAAGCAGGCTCATAGCGGAGGAGCCTGATGTGGGGCTCGATCCCATAACGCAGGGATCACGCCCTGAGCCGAAGGCAGACGCTTAACCGCTCTGTCACCCAGGCGCCTAATCCTTTCCTTATTTTTTAATTGGGGTATTTTTTTGTTGTTGAGTTTTAGATATTCTTATATATCTCTCATTCCATACGTTGCCTTTTCACTCTGTTGGTTATATCCTTTGATGCACAAGTTTTAATTTTAACATAGTCCCATTTGTCTCTGTTTACTTTTCTTGCCAGTACTTTTGATGTCATATCCGGGAAGTCCTTGCCATATCTAGTGTCATGAAGCTTTTGCAGTTTTTTTTTTCCTAAGAGTTTTATAGTTTTAGTTCTTACATTTAGGTTTTTGATTCATTTTGCATTTTTGTATAGGGTGTAAGGGTCCAGGTTCTTTCTTTTGCATGTGAATATTCAGTTTTCCCAACACTGTTTGTTGAAGAGACTTTCCTTTCCTCCATTGAATGGTCTTGGCACTCTAGTCAAAAATCATTTGACCCTATATACAAATGTTATTTCTGGGCTTTTTGTTATATTCCATTGGCCCATGTGTCTGTCTTTATGCCAGTACCACACCAATTTGATTACTGTAGCCTTATATAATAAGTTTTGAAATCAGGAAGTGTGCTTCCAACTTTGTTCTTTTTCAAGAGTGTTTTGCCTATTCAGGGTTCCTGAGATTTCATATGAGTTTTAGGATGGCCTTTTCTGTTTCTGTAAAAAAATGGCATTGGGATTTTGATAAGGAATGCATTAAATTTGTAGATTGCTATGGGATGTTTTGACATCTTAACAGTACTATCTTCCAATCCATGAATGTGGAATGTCTTCCCATTTATTTGTGTCTTCTTTCATTTCTTTTAGCAACTTTTTATAGTTTTTAGTGTACAGGTCTTTTGCTTCCTTAGTTAAGTTTATTCTTAAATTTTTTATTCATCTGGATGCTATGTAAATTACTGTTAATTTCCTTCTGGATTGTTCATTGTTAGTGTATTGAAAAGCAACTGGTATTTGAGAATTGATTTTGTATCCTGCAACATTGCTGAATTCATTTATTTGTTCTAAAAGTGCTTTTTGTTTTGTTTTTGTTTTTGTGGCGTCCTTAGAGTTTTCTACATATAAAGTTGTGTTGTTGTTGAGCAGAAATCTACTTCTTCCTTTCCAATTCGGACATGTTTTATTTCTTTCTCTTGATTAATTCATCTTGGATTTCCATTAAAATGTTGAATAAAGTGGTGAAACAAAGCATCCTTTTCTTATTTCTGATTTTAGAGGAAAAACTTTCAGTCTTTAGTCATTGAGTATGATGTTAGCTGTGCATTTTTTCATATAAGGCCTTTATTCTGTTAAGGTGGTCTCCTATCCCTTGTTTATTGAATGCTGTTACATTTGCTTTTGAAAGGAGTGTGTGTTTGCAGTGCATGGACTGTTGTATAATGAATTAGGTCAAACTGGTTGATTGTATTTTTCTCTTTCTACTTGGTGATTCTCTCTGCTTTTTTGTATCAGTTATTGATAAAAAGAGGATTGAAATTTTTGACAGCAGTTATTTTATCTGTTTCTCCTTTCATCTATCAATTTTGCTTTAGCCGTTTTGAAGTTTTGTTATTAAATTCATAAGTGTTTAATATTATTTGCCCCTTTGTTGAATTTACCTTTTTTTAAAAAGGTTTATTTAAAAGAAGTTGCTGTCACTGATGTTGGAGAGGTTACTGCCTATGTTCTCTAGGATTTTGATGGATTCCTGTCTCACATTGAGGTCTTTCATCCATTTTGAGTTTATCTTTGTGTATGGTGTAAGATAATGGTCCAGTTTCATTCTTCTGTATGTAGCTGTCCAGTTTTCCCAGCACCACTTATTAAAGAGATTGTCTTTTTTCCATTGGATATTTTTTCCTGATTTGTCAAAGATTAGTTGACCATAGAGTTGAGGATCCATTTATGGAGTCTCTATTCTGTTCTCTTGGTCTGTGTGTCTGTTTTTGTGCCAATACCATGCTGTCTTGGTGATCACAGGGTGATGGATATTAAGGAGGGCACGTGTTGTGATGAGTACTGGGTGTTATATGCAACTAATGAATCATTGAGCATTACATCAAAAACTAATGATGTACTATACAGTGGCTAACTGCATATAATAAAAACATAAATAAAATAAAATGCTATAATAAGAAAAAAATAATGATTTATTTACTTGAGAGAGAGAGTACACATGCAATCAGGAAGAGGGACAGAGAGAGAGAATCTCAAGTAGACTGCCTGCTGAGTCAGAGCCTGATGCGAGACTCAATATCATGACCCTGAGTTCATCACCTGAGCCAAAATCAAGAGTTGGGTGCTTAACCAACTGAGCCCCCCAGGTGCTCCAAATTTGCCATTTTATTATTATGAAATGAACCTCTCAATTTGTGGTTAACATTCTTTGTTCTGAAATCCACATTGTTTGGTATTAATATGGCTACTCCTGCTTTATTTAACCAGTATTAGGGTATTATATTTTTTTCATCTCTTTCCTTTTAACCTATTTGTATCTTTATATTTAAAGGAAATTTCTTATAGTCATACCATAGTTGTGAATGAATTCTGAGCAAGGAGTGAAGTTACGGAATAAAAGAATAAGCAAAAGAAGGGGGTTTCCATTAATTTATAAATATCTAAACCAGCCTTTCAGAATGAAGCTTTCATTCTAGTTCTATAATGTCAGGTTTAAGGAAGGACAAAGTGGCCAGATTAAGGGAACCTACAAAGTAAGGGATAGAGAATGGATTTAGGGGAAATTGAAAAAAATCCACAAATATAAATCTGAGCCTGTTTCCACATTGAAACTGAAATTGAATTGTTTGTACCTCAGAAATGTCTCAGTATAATGGATGCTAATCTTTGCTTCTCTACCGTTTCGGAGTCTGCCATGTTTTGAGTGCATTAAAGCTCCACTCCAGAGCTTATGAGTTGATTGGAAAGTAGTGGGAATTTATTTTTGGCAGAATGGCATACTAACACCATGACCAACACCTCTGCTTGGAATAAAAAAAAAATTGCTGCGTGAAATAGAAACTTAGTTTTAATGCACTGCAGCAGTGGCATAAGAGGAAGGACTATGTAGAGGGCAAATAGAAGGAAGAGTGGGAAATATGAAAGATAAATGAGTACCATCAATACTGACTTGTGCCCTGAAAGTTTCTGCTGAGTCCTAATGACACTGCATTTTGACTTAATGTCGAAAAGGGGCATGGGAAGGTGGAGGTGAAACCTACCCTCCTCAGTGCAGGAAGTCTGACAGAGGCCCCCATATAAATGTAGACTTCAAAGGGCTACATTGTATGTATGAAGGTGAATAAGAAAATGCAGAAGAACATAGCAAGGATAGAAATTTATTTTTGTTGCTGAGTGAAGGCAGGGGGAGGGATGTTCCTTGCGAATTAATAACTAATACCTTGCTCTCATGTGAGTTTGAGGTCAAAATTCATGCTACTTGTGTAATCCCAAAATAAGTTCAGGTGGGGAATTTATTTGGAAATAGTTGTGGTCTGGATTGCTTTCCTTTTTTCTTTGAAGAAAAACAATGGTTAATTCCTGCCTAAAATATTCCAAAGATGAAGTTGCAAAGCAAATAAACAGCCCAGTCAAAAACCATAAAACATGCAAGGAAGCAAGGTGCCATGAATAAAGGCTGGTGGAAGTAACTGAAGGCAAAGTCAGACTTGTAAAATATTCCATTGTTGTAATTATTAGATACATAATTTACATTAACAAGTTTCAATATATTTAAATAAATAAAAGGGAAGCTTGAAAATTTGAGGAAGACATGAAACTGTAAAGAATGACCAAAATGATTCAAATAAAAAAAGTCAAATTGAACTTCCAGAGAAGACAAATTTAATAATTGAAACTTAAAACCCCCTAGGAGGGTTGAAGAGCAACGTAGATAGAGCTAAATAGAGACTTAGTGAACTGGAAGAGGCAGCAATAACAATTGGGAGATTAAGGATGCAGACCTGGGAGACAAGGATGTGGAAATGGGGGGTTAAGAGAGAGGCAGGGTGGAATTAGAGGGTCTAACATATATCTGATCAGAGATCTAGATGGTTATTATAGGAAGAATGGAAAAGAGTCAACATATGAAGTGGGTAATTACTGAGCGTTTTTCTGAATTATGTAGTACAAATTCTCAGAACCAGACAGCCTGACAAATGCCAAGGAGTATAAAAAATAAACCCACACCTAGATAAAAAAATTACAAAACAGCAAAGACAAAGAAAAGATCTTCAAAACAGTCAGAGAAATGACACATTACTTACAAGAGATAGTATTTAGACTTTTCAACAGCAACAATAGAATATAGTGGAATAGTATATTCTGTGTGCTGAAAGAACATAACTCTCGATGTTGAATTGTATGCAGAGAAAATCTTGAAGAATAAAGCCTAAATAAGAACATTTCTGACAAATATAACTAAATGACAAACAGCCTCATTAAAGGCTGTCCTAAAGGATAAACTTCAGGTAAAAGGAAAATTATCCTATGTGGAAGGCCTGTGGTGAAGGAAGGAATCATAAAGAAAGATTGCTGTATGTAGGTGGCACACTAAGCAAATACTGATTGTATAAAAATAATATCTGCTGTTTTTGGAGTGGGATAAACAGAATATAACCAAAATAATTAAGAATTGGGATGGGGAATCAAGCAAAAATGTTCTGGGTTCTTGTGATTCTTGGGAAAGAGACAATACTGTTAATCAGCTTTGGGGCACCTGGGTGGCTCAGTCAGTTAAGCATCTGCTTTCAGCTCAGGTCATGATCTCTAGGTCCTGGGATTGAGCCTTAAGTTGGGCTCCCTGCTCAGTGGGGAGTCTGCTTCTCCCTCTCCCTCTGCCCCTCCCTTCTTTCTCTAATAAATAAATAAAATCTTTAAAAAAATCAGCCTTGGATTTTGATAATTTATATCTGTATGTTAAAATTGCTAGGGTAATCACAGAAAGAGAAATATATAGCATGTAGCATATAGCTTTCAAACAAATGGGGCATATAGAGTGGGAAGAAGAGACTTAGTCTAAAAAAAAATGGAAGAGAAAATTTTAAAGGAGATCCAGAAAATAACAGGGAACTAGAAAATACACCATGAAATGGTAGAAATAAATCTAAATATAACAGTGATCATTATAAATGTAAGTAAGCTGAACCTTCCAATCAGAAATCAATTTAAAAAATTAAGCTAAATGCTATTTATAAAAGGTAGAGTTAAAACATAAGCACACAGAAAGATTGAAAGACGAAGGGTAGAAAAAGATACCCCTTGCAAATTCTAATGAAAATATATCTGAAATCACTATGTAAATTTCAGATAAAAATATTACTAGAGATAAAGAGAGTCATCACATAAATGATAAAAATTCAAATTGCTAGGACATTCCAATTCAAAAATGTATCCTATCTTGGCAGTTTACGCCATAAAAAGAGAGCTATTAAGTGAAATAGATCTCCTATAGCATTTGGGATTTTACCATACTTCTCTTAGTAACTGATGAAACAGAGTGATGAAATATTATAAGGCGATGGAAGACTTGAACAACTCAGTTAAGTTTGTTTTAATGGATATATGTGGACCACTGCTGCCAGCAATTGCAGAGCACATGTTCTTTCAAGGACACATGACATGCATGTGATCAACCACCATTTATTGAGCACCACAGCAGGTCTTGGCTAGTCTCAATGTGTCATTACTACACAGACCACATCGTCTGCCCACAATGCAATTATATTATAAAACAATAACATTAAACTAGAAAAAAAGCCTTATGTTTGGAAATTAAGAAACATGCCTGTAAGTCATCTGTGAAAGGAGAAATCACAAATTATTTAGAATTGCATGACAATAATAGTTTATATATCCCATCTGTGGGGTATAGCTAATTGAGTTACCTGGAGAGAAATTTATAGACTTAAATATTGGTACTGGAAGATAAGAAAAACTCAAAATTAATGAACAAAGCATCCAGTTTTAGAAGGCAGAAAAGCAGAATAGTATGAACTCCTCAAAAATAAGAGGAAAGAAATAAAGATAGCTGTAGAAATGAACAGAATGGAAAACATATCGTAGAGAAGATCACTGAATTCAAAAGTTGATAATCTGAAGGTATTGACAACATAGCATCTCTTGAAGGACTAATCCATAAACAGAAAGAAGGCAAACTAAATTAGAAACACAAGAGGGGATAGCTATCAACGCTGTAGAGGTAAGGGGATGCCTCCCTTGGGGACGTCCCTTGTGAGACCACGGACACACAAAGGCAATTCAGCCTTCAAGTTTTCACTGTCATTGTGTGCAGTGTAACATCTCAAGTGGGAGATGCTGTAGGGAACATTCTGAGTAAACCCAAAGGCAAAAGAGTAGCCAGGATGGGGCAGTTGTCTAAGATTCCAGAAGACCTACAGTAGAACTTGAAGTCTTCGATGACACAGGTGGGTGGAGAGCTTGCTGAGAAGCAGTTGAGATGGCATGAGCGAGAGGCGTGGTAGCCTGCTTGGGAAGTCAAGTAGATGGGGAACTAGGAGAGACTCTCCCTCCACAGGCACAGGCATGGAAAGGGTGAAGGGGGAAAAGAATGGGTAAAAGGTTGAAGTTGACTGGTGGCCAGAACTTGGGAAATCTTTAGCTTTTTACACTATCTTTCTGCTCTGGGATCTTGCCTCCAGGCTGCTCCTGCTGGGTCCCCCCCACTGCCCTCTTGGTATTCCTTCTTGGATGCCACCCCCGTGGTGTCAGTGCTCACAGGGACAGCCTCCAAATCTAGGAACATAAATGCTATTCTCACTCCCAGTGGTGTATGAAAACTCAAGTAACTGACCTCTGTTCCATTTCAGAAGCCTTAAGCTTGACTTGACTTCCTTTCTTTATTTTTCTTCCCATTCTTATATTTATTTTTTCCTCCCTTCTTCCCAGCGCCTCTCCCTCCCATGCTTCCTTTCTCCCTTCCTCCTCCCCTTCCTCCTTTCCTCACACTTCATTCTTTCTGTCACACCCCATACATTTGCTGAGTTCTCACTGCAGTGTAGACCAGCGATCAGCAAACTTTTTCTGTAAGATTAGCTAGTAAATATTTTAGACTTTGGGGGCCATACAGTCTCTGTCACAATGACTCAACTGGATGGGACTGTGAAAGCAGCTGTAGACAATATATACACACGAGTGTGTCTGTGTTCCAATAAGATTTATGGACACTGAAATTTGAATTTCATGTCATTTTAATAGGTTACAAAACATTCTTCTTCTTTTGATTCTTTCAACCATTTAAAAGTGTAGACAACATTCTTAGGTCATGGGCCATAGTTTAATGACCCCTGGTGCTGAATCCTAGGAAAAAAAAAATAAGAGTCTAAATGCCAGCCCCGCCTTCCTGCATCTCTGCTGCTATGGGACAAGTCTGTGACACCCTTGTGTGTGAGCTCAGGTTAGAATTAAGTGGTAGGGGTAATGATGAGGCAGGGGAGATTGTCCCTGGAGGAGGTGGCATTTTTACTGCCCCTTGAAGGATGGGTGGGTTTGGATGTCTATAATTAGACTGCCCTTTTGGGTGGCTCCCGGTTCTCACTTCATTTCCCAACTTAAAAATTATCAGGCAGGACACCTGTCTCTTAACTTTGAAAGGCAGTAGACCCTTTCAGCAGGCTTGGGTGCAGCTACAACCCAGATGCCCCGCCACTCTCTGATGCTCCTCCTTCCCTGTGATTTGGAATCCTCGAGGGATGTGTATGAGTGAGCTTTGCTGTTGGGCTTTTTTTCTTGGCTTAGGAGTTTTCAGAGCCAGAATTTCATAAGTAGGAAGAGAAAGTACTTGCTTCAAGCTTCTTGTCAAGACCCTGTCTAAGAGGGGCGCCTGGGTGGCTCAGTTGGTTAAGCGTCTGCCTTCGGGCTCAGGTCATGATCCCAGGGTCCTGGGATCTAGCCCCGCCGAGGGCTCCCTGCTCAGCAGGGAGCCTGCTTTTTCCAACTCTCCCTCTACTCCTCCCCCACTTGTGGTTTCTCTCTCTCTCTCTCTCTCTGTTTCAAATAAATAAGTAAAATCTTAAAAAAAAAAAAAAAAAAAGACCCTGTCTAAGAAATCCATTTTGATGGCCCCATCTGGCCCTGCTACACAGTCCTCTTTACATTGGAACATTACCAGCTAGAATACCAAAAAGTGGCTCTTGTTTTCCCGCGTTAGTTTTCCAGTTTCTTTCTCTGCCTTTCCTTACTTCTTTTTTTCCTTCAAGCCTTTGCAAAAGGCCAAGGTACTGAAATAAGAATTGAATGTGCAAAACAAACTAAAATTTACCTGGGGCATAATATACAGATTTTTCATTTATTTCCCTTCACATCTTCCAGTCCTTGAGTGTGTATATAAAGGATAGGAGCCCTAATTTATCACAGTGATCATAAAGAGATGCTGTGGCTTTTGTCTTTGAAAGTCTAATGATTAGATGGCATTGTTATTTAGAGCTGAGGCCTGAGGGCTGGGGAAGCTCTGAGAAGGAATCTGGCTCATGCTGGCATTTTTTATGATGAGAAAGCTGGTCTTCACTTCGTCTCCCAACACAGTCACGTAGTAAAAAGAACATTGACCTTGAACCTTCAGAACTGGATTAAGATTCCAGCTTGACTACTTGGCTATGTTTATTACTTTGTGAAAATTACTTAACCTTATAGAAAGTCGGTTCCAGTTACCTATTCTTTAAAATGGAGATAACTAATAATTTAAAATTCATGGAGTTGTTGGCAGAGAACTATGAGTTAATAGATATAAAAGTGCCTTGCACAGTATGAAATTGGAGAACCTTTCTAGGGTTGAGTCCAGATCACCCAAGACTCTTCTGAGCTCCCAAGGACCTTACTAGAGAAGGTGATGAATGTCAAAGAAAGCAAAATTATTCCTTGGTCTGGTTTAAGACTCTGCTTAACAATCCCCCACCTTCCTATTTCTCCTAGTGGAATTTTCCTTAGTCCATCAATGTCTTCTTTCCCCAGGTTCCAACTACTCTTTGGGTATGGCTTGTGATGTGGTTCACAGCATGCTATCCCAGAATATGGGGCCTTGGAATATGGAGTATTTTAAGCTGAAGGAATTGGAGATATGGCAGGTACAGAACAGACTCTCTGACTTCCCCCTTCTACCCTGAAGCAGATCAAAAGACCACCATGTGAGAGATGCCCTCCCTGTATCTAGAGGAAAGAACCGTCCTTGTGTTTGAAGCAGATATCCTTATACCTTACATCCTTATGTGCAGGGACGTCAGAAGGGATCCAAACAAACACGCCTTGCTAAGTTTCCCTTAGTTTACTACCCTTAACTCATGCTCTTCCGTCCTGTCATCTTTTTGCATGACTTTCCACTCTTCACCAGACCTAGTGTAAAAATACTCAGGCTTAACTGCTTTTTCGGGTCTTCAGTTAGTTAGGAAAGCTCTTGTGTCACATAAAAGTTCTATTAAATTGGTGTGCTTTTCTCTTTTAATCTGTTTTTGTGAATTTAATTTTCACACCCACCCAGGGACCCGGAGAGGGTGGGGGAAACAGTTTTTCCTCCCTTAAACCTACAAATTCCTATATTCCTTCCTTTATAGGTATCCGTTCATTCTGAAACCCCCTCCCTGTGGGTATATGGAACTTTGGCTCTGTTTTCAAGGCCACTTCCTCCAAGGAATGTCCTATAACTTCAGCTTCTAGACAGAAAAGTTTTGCTACTCTGAGTTGCACCCTTTGGAATGTAATCATACGGTCTCTTTTGTTATATAAGCATTTCTTGGATGACTCTGTGTGTGTGTGTGTGTGTGTGTGTGTGTGTGTGTGTGTTTGCAATTGTAAATGCTTTGAAATGTATGTCTCTCAGTGCCTAGGCAGTTCTAGGCCCACAGTTAGTGACTGATAAATAGTTGTTTTATTAAAAGTAGTTAGGCCATTTAGAATGCCTGAATTTGAGGTTTTCCCTAGGTCTCTGAGGCCTCTTAGGTTCGTTGGAACCTCTGGATTTGTTCCACATGAAGCTGGTTTGCAGGAGTTGTTAGCAGAGTGTTAACATGTTTATGTAGCTGTTCAACTCTTTCCATAACCACCTGGACAACATGCTTAATGCCCGAGGGAAATCAGCCTGAGTTAAGGCTTCTAGAGTGGTCCTCTGGCCCCATCCTAGAGCTGACAGAGATACCCATCTGTAGATATTTTAATAGTCATTGAGGTCCTTCAGGGTCTCTCAAATTGGGTGGCTGTTGATGAATCATTTTGGGTGTTGAATTAAACAGGTCCTTT
Source organism: Ursus maritimus (assembly GCF_017311325.1). Classification (NCBI taxonomy): domain Eukaryota; kingdom Metazoa; phylum Chordata; class Mammalia; order Carnivora; family Ursidae; genus Ursus; species Ursus maritimus. The sequence goes on from NW_024426774.1 coordinate 59,319,981, forward strand.
CTACAGGTGGATGAGGCTGGGTTTCCATGCTCTGGCTCCTGAAATAATATTAAAACTCACTCAGGGCATGATATAAGTTTAGCTACCAGGTGGAGAAGAAGTAGATATACAAATATTTGATTAACTTCTCTCTGAGAAAATTCTGATTGTGCTGTTCTCCCTGGATGAGACTGTTGGAGAGTCGGCTCACTTTGGGACAGGCCTCTATGCCACTGAGGCAGAACGTCTGGGGGCAGCAGAGAACACTGGTCTTTCTTCCTGGAGAAGCTTAGAATGTTTGGTTACCCAACAGCTCACTTAGTGCCTCACTTCCTGTGCAACATTCACGATTGCCTATATTATTACTTCTCTGAAGTCTTTTTGATCTACCAGTGCTTCCCAATCCTGGCTCTGCATCAGAATCACCTTGTCGGGGGCGGCATTTACAGAAACAGAGATGCCAGGGCCCTACACTGCAGAGATTCTGACTTATAGTCTGGGATAGTCTAGGCAGTGGTGGTACTTTTGAAAGACTTCCCAGATGATTTTTAAATTGAAGCTAGGGCTGGAACCACTGCTCTAGACCAGGGATCAACAAACATTTTCTGTAAAGGGCCAGACAGTAAATAGTTTAAGTTTTGCAGGCCATGTGATTCTGTCACAATTAATCAACTCTCTCATTGCAGTGCCAAAGCAGCCATGGATGGGTGTGGCTGTGTTCCAATAAAACTTTATTAACCAAAACAGGTGGTGGGCCAGATTTGGCCTTTGGGCTGTAGTTTGTGGACTCCTGCTCCAGAGTCTAGACAGTTACCTTCATGAAGACAAGGCACTGTACTTATGAAGTTCAACCTTGGGTCCCCGGCATGCAACAGACACACCATAAATACTTACTAAATTAAATTGAGTTCCATGAGTTTATTGTACTCATGGGGTAATATCTGAGAAGGAGACAGAGCGGCTGGCCTTGGGGGAAAATTATAGCATTTTGGAAGAAAATGTTTATAGCTTAAAGATTTGGGACAATTTATGGAAATTCCTGTTGAACTTTGTTAAGCTTTGTTGAACTCTCTAGTGAAACTTCAAAAACAGATTCATATTAAGTAATTTTTGTATGTGCGTATTTGTGTGTGAGAGACCGAGCAGGAGAGACAGAGACAGAAAGAGAAAGATTTTCTGTAGTTTTCATTTGCCTGCACCAATAAAAATATAGAGCAGCGAATAGAATTCCTGTAATTAGTCAATCAGTGAGTCAGTTTATGAAAAATGTGTTGTCAGTTGACTAAACTGCCCAGACTTATTAAGTCAGACCAGTGCGGTGGTAAAGTCATGTAAACAAAACGTCTGCGTCTAAATGGTTCAGAATGTAGTAGGTAGAAGTGTGCGTTGGCTCTTTAAGGGTTGCGTCGGTGGGCGGGAGGAGCAGGTATCGGCAGTAAACGCCTATGGGCAGCTGACCAGCCACTGGGTTGGAAGGGGAGGTTCACAGTCACTGCATCGTGGTCTCAGATGCGACCAAGCAGCCCCAGGGACGAGAACACAGAGACATCACCGGAGAGTATTTTCCAAGCAAAATAAAACAGAATACATGGGAAATTCCTACAAAGAAGTCACTCTTGTATACAGATACGTAGAAATCTTGGGCAGGCATCCATTTTCGCTTCTCCTCTTTGGTCAGATGCATCCGTCTTATTTTTAATCCAAGTCTGTTCATCAGTTATACTACAGAGACATCTTTTATGTGAATTGGCACTTCTCTCCTGCAGGAGCTTAGAATTCCTAAATTCTGCTGTCCTGAGTGTGGAAATGACACTGTGTGTGAATGGTTGTGTGACACCAGCATCCCGGGCCTCAGCAAGTCTTTAGAAGGAGTACATGATACCCAGGAATAGCTACTTAACCGGCCTGCTTTTTTGAAGCCCGCAGGCGCGGTGCAGAACGTTTTCATCTAAAACCCTTCCTTGACTTTGGTTGGAGACTTTGCACATTTGAGTCTGTGGGCTCAAATGGCCTCTGGAAAGAGTCTCGTGCTGTGGGGCCCTGGTGTGGACACAACATAGAGAGGAGGAGGGTAATGCAGGAAAGTCATGTTTATGAGCAGTGGGTCACTGTACATTATGTGATCACAGAGATCTGTTATTAGTGAAAAGCTTATCAGAACAAAAGGGAACATATCTATGGCAGAGCAGCAGGGGGAGGATTTTAAAAGTTTTAATGGAAAACTAAAATGGCTTAGGAAAATATAAACTGTTTTCCTTTCTCCACGTGTGACTTTTAAATTGAATTTCTTTTAGGCAATAAGGTATTGTTTTATCCAGGACAGAACATGGAGGGGTCTGAGTTTTGAGGCTCCGAACATTTCTTTGTAGGATTGTTAATGCAAGTCCCTTGGGAAACACGCTTTTCCGTGCATGTGTCCTGTATTGTCTTTTCCTTTCCCTCCTCCTCCCACCCCTTCTCCTTACCGCAGAGGTAGCAATCCTCCTGCTATTAGCAAGATGTCTATTATAGTGTCATTAAAAAAGCCATAGTCAGTGCGAGGAATGACTCATGTCATAGAGGACTTAATAATTCACTGTAATAAAAGTATAAAGTTTTATGATAAACCACTCTCAGGGGAGTTAAATATAATCCTTAGCGGGTCACACACTGACTACAAAGCTTACATTTGTAATGGTAATTTGAATTTACTACATTGCCTTTAGTTTTTAAGCGTTTGTGTGTCATTAGACCTTATAAATTGATTTATATGTTTCAACTCCAGTATAATTCTGCATAAAGGTACAATAAATTTTATGGATTGGAGATATGGCATCTAAAACATTTTAATAAAATTATTGTTCTAAATTCACTTAAATGGCATTGATGAAAAGCTGCAGCAAAGATGCCAACATTTCAGAACTTTCAGGAATCGGATGAGGTGGGAGGGACAGCTGCAGGTGGGGTGTCGCTGGGTGTGATTCCCCACTTCCTTCTCCTTGCTTTGTTAGCGAATCAGGACCTCTGGGGCCCTTGAAAGGGTGCCCACTGCCATTTGGCCTGCCGTGTGGGGACATCAAAGCTCTGTGTAATGCACGGATGATGAGTTTGCTGGAGAGAGGAGCCCATTGCATCCCTCAGAAGGACCTGTCTGTTATTTGTGGAACTCAACGGAATTCCGTCTTTCTAAGGAAATGGAAAGAAGCTTGTCCAAGCCAGCAGCTTTCCCACTAGAAATTGAGAGTGGATCACCCATTGCTTCATGTTTTTTCTCCTCCAGCTTCTTAAGGAAAGGCGTTCAGAGGAAAACCACAACAGCACCTGCCTGAAGAGTGTGATAGGAGGGACTGCTGTGCGGGTGCCTGGCCTCCCGGGCCCTGGGTCTCAGCAGCTGTACTTTTGAGGAATGTCTCTCAGCCACACTCCCTCTTTCCCTCTATTATCAGAAAAATAAAGGTCAAATAAACTGGATTATGAAAAATGAAAACTAAAACCCAGAGAAACAAAACTCTTGTTTATTTCACAGGCTTGGATCCAAATGGCACAAGCTCAAGCTCTTGAAAGGAAAGGAGGGAACGGCCCTTCCCCCTCCCCTCCCCTCCCCCTATTCCCCCCAAATCCTCCTATTAATTTTTTACTTTTTCTCATTGGTATTATTTCAACTAGCCAGCTAGGAGTGAGTTGTGATTAATTATATTTTCCTTCTGACTTTGCAGATTCAGGGGCGATTGCTCACTGGCTCCTGTCCTGTGAGAACTTTGTTTACATTTGGCAGTGTGCTTTTAAGTCACTGAAAGCAGCACTGATTTTGGCTAAAAATACTTGATAAACTATACCGTCTGTTTTAGGCTCTCTAATCACCAGGTTTTTTTTTTTTTTTTTTTCTTTTTGAATGCAGCTTCCCCAAAGCTGGTATAATTTCAGTGCAGATCTTCAAAACCCCTTTTGTCTAATCCTGTGTATAGGCTTTCCCATAAGAAACTTTAAAGGTCCCATTCCTCTCTGGTGGGCAGTCCCCATTGTATTCCCTTTGGCCCTTGCACACTAGAAAAGCTTTATCCCCTCATCGATAGCAGGTTTTCTGTTAGGAAAGCACCATTGTGAACCTGCAGGGGCCCTCAGGACTCAGTGGGTATGTCACTGTTAAATGACCCAGCCAGCTGGACAGGTGGAGGTACAATTTACTGGAAATATATTAAAAGTGTCTTGGGAAATGATTCTTAAAAATGTTCTCACTGCTGGCATGATGCAGATTAGAACCCCAGTGTGCAACTGAGAAAAATTAAATTGTAACAAGAAACCCCTGATGGTACAATGATGGTTTGTGGGGAGGAGGGTGGAATTCAAGGAACTGAAGGGAGAAGATTGAGCTTCTGCTCTCTTTCTGCCCCGGCCCAAGCCAGGCCTGTCTGCACAGCGCAGGGAGCCTGATGGGCCCAGGCTCCTCCCTCTGAAAGCTGACATCTGTGTGCACTTCCCAGGTAGTGGAGGTGTCAGACTCTGCATTCTTCCCTCTCTTCACCCTGCCCCTTAGTGACATCTCAAGGGAACCAGAGCCGCCTTATGCAGAGACAGATTTGGCAGCCACTTGTATGATGTGATTTGTGCAGAGGAAAAGGGTTTCTGGCTGGCATGGCCACCTTTCAACTGTTTTTTTTCCCCAAAGCAAGGACTCTCCAAGAATCCCTATTTAAAATGCAAATGGCCCAGAGAAAGGAATTCATCAGTCATCAACAGACCAGAATATCAAGAGTGAGAATTAGTGTCATTAGAATTTAGCAAGCTGAACAATCAAGATCTAAAAAGTGGGACCAGAACATAGGAATTTCGAGGAGAAGAAAGAATTTCTTTGGAGTTGCTTAAGACAAGCAAGCCAGAATGGTACACTGCAGGGGAGGCTGGGGTCATCGTGAAGGGTAGAGAAGACTGGGGCTGGTGGAAGCACAAAGAATGGAGAAAGAGACTGTAGAAATGAGATGTGGGAGAGCATCAAAGTCAATTTGACCAGCCTTGGAGTTTGTCTTGAGTAGTTCTACAGATCTTGTCACTTGGAGTTTTGTCCTAGAACTCTCCTCTGGTATCTCTGGAATTTTCTTAGTCCATTGGCAGAGGGCCCTGGGCCCATTAAACACTAAAATAAAACAAAATTTTATGAAACATATATGACAAATACAAAAATATGCAAAGCACTTTCACATACACCCCTTTTGATTATTTTCATCTTCAGAGTGGCACATAGTAGATGGTTAATAAATATTTGTTCAAATGAATTGAATATATAGAACAGTTATTAGTAGCATTCCCATTTTATGGATGAGGAAACTAAGCCTCAGAGAGGTTAAGTGAGTTGCCCAAGATCAGGCAACTAATCAGTGTTGAAGCCTCTTTCCACTCTTAGTGCCTCCATTTTCATTAGAGTCCCCCTTGTAGTACCCCACTTTGACTTGCCCACTTTTGGTCGCTCCAAAGCAGTGCTTTCTTCCATATGGGAATAGTATTGGGTGATGCTCTGGGTGCTCCATGGTATTGAAACAGGGCCAAGTAGAGAAATTGGGAAGTCCTTGACCTTTTAATTACAACCTACTGAATCTGCTGGACTTCTGGGTCTCCAGCTGCCCAACCAGATAGACTTTTCCAAGCAACTTGAAGTCTTGGACAGTATTTTATTTGGAAGTAACTCCTGTGTCTTAAACTGGGATCAGTGGCCCTTTTCTTCCATCATGAATGATAAGGCCTGATTATTGGGGTCACTGCTTGAACCAAGAGTTGGGTCCCCAGAGGGCTAAGGGGTCAAACACTTACATGACCCAGAGGTAGTCTGTGTTTTCAAAGTGGGACAAGCTGATGGAGAAAATGCCCTTGATATTCTTGAGTGGCAGCCAAAAGCCAGGGGCCACAGAGCTGGGTGGTAAAGGCAAGACTAGAGTGTCATGATGGAGGAAGAGCTGGGGTGATAAGCTCAACACTGGTGAGTGCTTGTATAATAGATGACCGTGGATGGCCTTCGGAGCATCAGCCTGACTTAAAGGTAGAGAGTAAAGATAGTTCTACGATATGCAGATTGCCCCACCTTGACCATAATACTTTGTTTCTCTCATTTTATTCTCAGTGTGCCTACCCCCCAACCCAATTGTGACATCCTTGTTGTCTCTGAGATATGAGGGTCACTCTTTCCAGATCCCAGAGTAATCCAGTGGCTGTTTGGATGGGATTCTCTACATCATTCTCTCCTTTTTTATTATGAACTCTGTTCGATCCCCAAGCATTCATGGATAATTGTCAAACACTCCAGCTGAGCTGCAAGGGTGATGTTTTTTAGGGTTACTATTTCTTTGAATATATAGTGGCTTAATTATTTCATGCTGTTTCTCTTAAAGTATCACAAATCATATGTTCTTCTTTCCTTCCTTTTTTTTTTTACTCCTTTGTGTACGTGTGTGTGTAGGTGTGTCTGTAATGTGTAACAACTGAATGTGTGTGGAGGAAGAAAGTGTGTGACCCTCTAGGCCTGCACCATCCCACAGTTGGAGCTATTAGCCACTTACATGCACAATTAACCAGCTGATTCTTAGATTGAAGGCTGAGGGAGCTAATTGCAGGTACAAAAATTGCACCCAGATAAAAAGAGGTTGGTCTGGAAATTTAATCTTTAAGCCTTCTTCTTCAGGGTGACTAGGTTGTGTGTGTGTGTGTGTGTGTGTGTGTGTGTGTGTACATATATATGTGTTATATATGTATGTGTATATATGTATTTATTTGAGGTTGACTCATCTCCTGGTTTGCTTTCATCATAATTACTAATGGCATCCAGTGGAATCCCCTATTTACATCATAAATCGCTTCTACCAAATTACAGTCCATTTAAGTTTTGACACAAAGGTCTGTTGCAGACTCTTTCTCTCTTTATCGTGAATTTTCTCTTAAATCTAGAATCCTGCAATAATTTGTTGGGAAAATATGAATGATGTGTATGTATTTGTGTTGAATATCTTATTAAGAAGTGTCTCTGGGAAGGGAATTCATATTTATTGATAGCCTACCTTGTATGGGGCACCTTCATCCATTATCTTTTTATCTTATCAGTAACCCAGTGAGGTTGGTGGGTTATTTCCATTTGATGTGTGAAGTTACTGAGATTCTACAAAGTGAAGTAATCTGCCTGGGGTTATACAACTAATCTTAGGTATACTTGATGCCAAAGGCTGGCTCTTTGCATTGCTCACTGACCTTTCAGCTTCATAAACTTCCGTGAGTCGGATGGACTCCATTCTTAACATCTCTGTGTAAATATGAAATGCTATAGTTCAAAACAGTTCTCTTTACACTGTCTCTGGAAGTTAGAGCTAGTGGTGGTAAGACTAAACAGGTTGGCTCAGACTGCATATGTTAAACAGACCGTCTAGGTTTCACGTTTGGGCTTTTCCACAGTGGCACATAGTGATGCTGAGGAAGCATCTTTGGGATATTCTCCTCTATGCTTCTCTTCCATTTTCCACAACCATTTCTCTGGCATTCCTGCCTCATCCTACCCCTGGGATGCCTTGGGATTTTTGCTTCTCTGAGGACATCCTCATTCTGCCTTACCCTCCTCTGGTAGTCTTCCATGATCCGGGTCTTTCCTTCCCATTGCCATTCAGCTTCTTCCAACAAAAGCATAACTCCCATGTTCCTGCCCCAGGCTATGCTCTGTGTTTTCTAGTTAGTTAATAAAAGAATTCCACAAGAACATGGAGATTATTAGATGTTAATGGGTTAATAAATTATGATGCAGCCACTATATCCCACTATCAGTTTCCCACTTGGAAAGATGAGGGGGTGGGACTGAAGAAGCTCTAAGATCCTGTGTTTTTCAATTTCATTTTCAACCTATGATCCATGAGCCTCCACACGTTATTCTTACATTTTGACAAGGGCCTTCCATACATAATGGGGCCTAATTAAATGAGCACTCTTCTCTCTCCTGCTTCCTAAATGGAATGCCTGGGTTTAATGCTTGGCCGTCTCCCCTCTCATGGGGGATCCCTATGACCCCACATTTATGCTGATGACTCCTAAATCTGTGTTTCCAGTCTGCCTCTGCCCTTGAGCACTAGATGTCTACATGTAACTGTCTGCTGGCCATTTCCATTTGGGTTTTCCACAGTCCCCCCAAATTAACTAAATATGGAACAAGATCATCGTTTTTATAACTCTCCCAAGCTGCTCTTCCTTACTTCCTCACTGTTAATGAGCGGTATCATTCTCCTTGTCACCCACTGGAGAAATTTGCTCATAGTCTTGCATTCTCCTCCTTCCTTGCCTTCACAGCCATTCCAGTGAGTACATGCTTATTCATCTTAAACTTCTCTTTTTATCTGTCTGATTCCCTTAACTCCCCAGAGTAACCCTTGTCAGTTTTCTTAGAAATTATTGTAATGACAGGTTTCCCATCACCTAGTGCTCTTTTATGCCGTGGGTATGCACCAGGGTCAGTGGGAAAAGCAAATAAGATAAGGAACATGGATGTGTTTTCTAAAATTTAAAGTCTTCTAATGTGCTCTATTATTTTTTGTGTTCTGTGAAGACAGAGAGCTGATTCTGGCTTCTTGAGTCTTTGTGCTACTTCCTCTGCCTAGAATGTTCCTCTTTACCCCTCCTCTTTCTAAAATAATACCCATTCTTCAAGGCCTAGCACAAACCCATGTCTTCCAGAAGCATGATCTAACCATGTCCACCCTCTTTAGCATGTCTTCTTCCTAGTCACCTATGCTTCCACACCTTGCTCTTACTTAGTTTTGCTCTTGAACTGCTATTGGATTTCTGGTTTATGGTTTGTTCTTCATGATCAGGTTGTAAGGTCATTTGAAGGCAGGGACCATATCTTTATTCTTCTCTAAAGCACACTGGAAGGTGCTCAGAAACACTGGGTGGATACTTCAGTGGACCTCTGTTTGACTTGGCTTGGGATTATTAATCTGGCACATGCAATCTATATGGAAAGGATTCCTACATCCCTCTTGTCACAGAAGTTCAGCCATCCAAGCAACAGAACAGTATATATGGATCCTGAAGCCCTGACCCCACTCAGGGTCAGAGGGAATGAAGCTAGAAGAAATACCATGAGCCAATACATTTATGACACCTTTCGGACCTACTGCTTTTTTTTTCTGTCTGGTGGGGCAGGAAGAGGTTCCACAGCCAGGTGCACAGGGCAGGGCAGTGTGCAAGGCGAGTCTGCAGGCCTGCGGTGTCGTGTGCACGTGCCTCCCTCCGGCAAGCACGTCACAGTCTGTAGCCCATTGTTTCCACTGCCCACCTGGGCACATTCAGCCTTTCCCCGAAAATGTGGTCAGTGTCCTCCCTTGCTGATCCAGACACACAATTGGACAATAAATGAAACCATGGGAAATCCACAATGCTAGAGGTCTTCGTTCATTGCTGATTTTAAATGAACTTTGATGCGTAGCCTGAAAAGAGCCATTAGCAGGAGAGAGTTTAAACTACATTAGAAGAGGGGAGAAAATTGTCCAACATTTGGTCAGTCCGCCAAGGTAAAAAGGAATGTGGGGTGGGGGCAAGCTATTAGGGAAGGGAGGACTTCCGTGTACAACGGTGCTGAAGAGCAGGCCTGGGGAGGAATAAAGTGCTGGGGCCGGGCTGGAGACAATGTGTAAGTGTGTGCAGAGTCACCAGGCAGGAGAACAATTCTTTCTTTACAGTTAAAAACCGCACAAATGCCTTCTTGCTTCCCTCTCTCTTCTCCAACCGTGCCCCCTCCTTCCTTTGACTCTCCATCTGTGGAACTTAAAGAATATTTGCGGTGCTTAAAGGAAGCCTTCAACTACTGTTTAACACGTCGATACTAATTATTGTTTAGCACTGGATTATGGGCCCCATCATGGAATTAAAACAGAGCTGTTAGGACACCTTTGTACCTGGCAAAGAGTTAATGAGCACATGCCAGGTCCCTGCATTAACTGCCAGGCTTGTGTACTATTTTATTTCAGTGGCACAGAAACAAAATCTAATAAATCATTTTACTTTTATCTCAATGCTTTCTTTCTTCATTAGGAAAATGTGAAAGCTTCATTGTAATGTTTATCATAATTTGGGATATTGTTTTTTTATATTTTTCAGTTGGTTTTCTGCAGTGTGGTATGTATATTGGAGGACAAAAAAAAAAAAAAGATTACAAGTAAATTTGGTATCAGCAAAAGGTCCTGGATTAATAGCAAAAACAGAGAAGGTGATTTACCCCCTGAGACCATGGATGGTGACTGGACTCCCTCATGACTGTGTGCATGTGTGGACTATGGATGTAGAATACAGATACTGGAGTGTGTGTGTGTGTGTGTGTGTGTGTGTAGTATAAGCGTCTACATTTCTAAAAGTGGGAGGGCAGGGTTTCTGACTCCAGGCCCAGTCATTTGGGGTCTTTTGGTAAGGGCTCCATAGCTAGGATAATATGGGGGAAGGGAAGGAAGCAGGGAGGAACAGGGTGAGTTATGAATGATCTGTTCATTCTGATTAGATGTCCAGCTGGGATGGTGACCAGACTTCTCATAGCAACTTAATTCACCAGATCCCTGAGCAACTAAATGGTCATGGCTTTGGGGTCCTGCTGACTGGAGTGAGACTTGAACCAGTGACCTGTAAGTGAGAAATGCTATTTGCTATTGCTAGGTGCATGTGCTGTTTAGCTTGACCCTCTCACCACTTGCCACTGGCTCCTCAAAATTAACATTTAAACTTGTTCGGCCCTGAAATGTGAAGTGCAGGTGACTGTCCCACTAAACCTGGTGATCAGACCTACAGTTGATTTTAAAAGCTTTGGGAAATGGTTGGTAACATACATTATTTGTATAAGTTTAGTAAGTTTTAATTTTCTTATGTGAAAATGAAGCAGGGTAAATACTCTATACATAAGACAAAGTATGTAAAAGATAACATATAGTTTTAATAACAGATTCTGTTTTTCTTCCCATTAAGCGTTACTTCTTACTTCAGTAATTTATCATATCGGAATTACTTCATAGGAACGAGGAGTCCATTAAGATGTGTATATTATGTTGCTGGTATTATATGTAATATTTTTTTTAAAAAAACTCTTAATCTTTAACCTCACTATTGCATCAAGATGCAGGGGATCAATTATAGATAAAAAGAGGGGAGATCTCAGAGGACTTGCAAACTTATTGGCAGTTTTTCAGGATACAGTACTGAGTCTGTATATATTGGTAGTAAGTTTTCCATGGCTCAGACAAGAAGAAACATAATTGATTTTATTTGAAAGAAAGAGATGGGGCCAAAGGGGGACTTGTGGTCTCCAGGTTTTGCTTTCAGCTCATATGAAGTAAGCATGCTTACCAGAGGTGTTTAATGGTGTACTCAGTCTGTGTGTGTGTGTGTGTGTGTGTGTGTGTGTGTGTTTAATACAAGTGTGAATGGATGCCTCAGGCTAAGCAAGCTCCACCTCTCAGAACCTCAGAGGCTGTGGGAATGATCCCTGCCCTCCCGACCCATCCTTAATTGGCCTATAGTCCAAGAAGCAATTAAAACTAAGGGTCTGATTCATAAAATGTGAACATGCCATTTAAATGTGTGCAGGGGGATTCCTGTTCATAATGCTGGGATAGAAGCAGCAAGGACCTTATTTTTATCCTCTCAGTCTGCCTTTCATAAATTTACTTTTCTTCTCTCCTCTGGGCCCTAAATGGCCTCCATTCCCCCCCCCCCTTTTTAAAAATAAATCTAAAGCCAGCTTCAGGGCAAAGGTTGGTTTTAAGTCCTTGGGTGCATGTCATCATGGCCCGATGACCTAGTCCCCACTTTGCCTCCTTAGGCTGAACATTTTAATCATGATTTTCCCATATCTATTCCTATTATTTAGCTATTTTAATATTTTGCCCAACAGTATATGGAAGAAAACTCTAGAAACTGAGTTGAGCATTGCTGTCTGCAGAGATTGAAGTTAAGGGAAAGCTGCCAGACCTTTCCAGAGATAAGCTTCAGAAATGAGCTGGGGGAAGAGAAAGTACCCCTGAATTCCACGATGTTTAATTATAATACCAGGGAAACCCTAATTTGACAATCACTATTTACGTTTTCCCACAATTTATACACTCTATACTCTCAGCCCTCCACCCCACACTATTAAACTCCTAGTGTTGCTAATATATTGAGTTTCTGAAATCAGTGCAGAAGTTCTGTTAAGTTGAATGTGATTCTTGGGAAGTGTTTCATGTATTTTTTCTATTATTTGTTTTAGAACTGACTCACAAACAGAGAGAGTCTCTTATAGGAGATACCAGTTAGGGTCTAGAAATCATATATTTTAGCTTAACCACAATTCCAAGCATGGATGCCTTTTCAAGACTGCCTTTTAGACTAACGTTCAACCGTAGGAAAGAATTGTAATAATATACCCTTGAGAATTTTGTGCTAGCTGTCTGGGACAAACTAAGTTGACAAATAATCACTTGATTCAGTTCTTGTGTTTGCTTTATCTAATAAACAATAATCTTATTCTTTATTATTTCCTGCAATTTGTGTTATACTACTATTCACAAAGTTTCAGTTTATTTTCCAGAATGGTGCTATAGGCCTCGTTATCCTGGACTCCTCTTTTAGCTTTTCAGATGGGGCAAAGGGTTATCCGGTACTTCAGCCTAGTGAAAGGCTGCATCTATACCACACTGAACAACCAGGCAGAAAGTGAAAAAATTTAGTCCGTCTCCCAGATGGCCCCAGATGCATGGCATTGTGTAGACCGAAACAGCCAGATGGCTGAATGGATTTTTCACTTTCCATCTGGGTGCGTGACATGGTGGAGATGCAGCCAAAGTCTTGAGCCAAAGAAAATGCCAGCCAAGGAGATGAGGTATTGCTACTTTCCAGGCACCTAATATTGTGACCTTGGATTAATTTATTCCTCCAAAGCAGGTCACTCTTGTGGGAACAATGATTGTCAACCTCTAGAAATAAAGAGGGAGACAGACAGACCGGGAGAGACTTGTAGAGAATGGCTCATTTGCTTTCTTGCAAGGATGGGTCTTATACCGACTTGGTGGGAGCGCTCACACCTTATGAAGGTCCTCTCCTTCCAGGGCTCTAGAGGTCAGCAAGCTGGAGGCACTACGAAACACCAAGTGAAAATGAACACGTCAAGGGGCTTGCTGTCCATCATGGGCATCACTAAATCTCTTTGAACAACCCTGGGCAGTGAATTATGGCAGCATGGAATTGACTTACAGTTTATTTCTAGTAACAGGCAGTTACTGTGTCAAATCTGAAACCATTCAGAAAGGCCTATAAAAATATATGACAAAGTAACAGGCTACCTCTAGCTCCTTTTAGCATGTTTATGAGTTTAAACTGCACTGAGCTTGTGTTTGTAGAAACAAATACTGGGATTTCTTATGTCCTGTTCTTGCTTTTTTTCCCTGCCCGGCAGTAAGCTCTTTTGTGACCATGTATCCAAGACCTTCAGAATGTTTGACCTCCCAACCGGAGTCGCCGTTTTCTTCAGAGGCAGTCTTGTTGATGAGCATACAACTTGTCTTTTGCTGGAATAGTTGAAGTTCTTTTGTTGAGGAACAGGATAGTTAAGTGACAGTTGCAGAAGAAAATCATTTCCAAGTTACCTTTCACCCACTCTTCCCCCCCCAACGCTGTTTGACACTTACTGAGAAACTAATTGCAGCCTGAGTGGGGCCATGGGACAAATGCTGCAATCCAGGCATAATGCGACACCAAATATAATAAGGTAACATATTGTTAAAAGTCAATACCCCAAGTCTAACAATACGGTGTCACAGACTCATAAGCGTGTAACCATATAATACATAATTGTCATCTGCAGAGAAAAGATCTAATTTTGATAATGCATATTGAGATTGGTTGTCTGAAAAATGCTTATGGCTCCAGAAGGTTTGACAGTCCTGAATATCACATAATAGCATGTAGCCAAGGAACATGGGATGAAGGGAAGAAAAAAAGACTCTATTCCAAACGCAAGCACTCCCACTCACAGTTTTATTTTTAAAAGAACACGATTCTGCTCAGACAATGAGCAAGTTTACTGTGAAGGGTGATTTGTTCCTGGGTTTCCATATCTGGAATTTGTGTGTGTGTGTGTGTGTGTGTGTGTGTGTGCGCGTGCGTGCACGTGCATGCTCGAGCAAAGGTCCCAATCCATCCTCCAGGGTCTGAGCTATAGGATCCTGCTTTGACAGACACGAATATCCTGAGGTCTCTAATGTATAAGGACTTGGTGTAGCTTTAAATTCCAAAGAAATTAAGCAAAATCAGTGGACTCTTGAGACATACTGTCTACTACTACCATACTTCCTCAATTCTAGGAAGTAGCTTTTTAGCATTTTAAGATAGCTGTGGTCAGCATCCCGCTTATAGTACACTAAACTTATCTTTTTTTACTTCTTTTTCTTCCTAAAACACTGTTTTTAAATCAAAGACATACCTTCTAACCCGTGGGACCTTAGAGTTGAGATATTGTAATAATATGTGTGGTAGTTATTATTTATTGGATATATGTGGTGTCTTTAGTGTAGTAGGAGATCTTTGACAAATATTTCATTTCTATCTCTGTGGAGGAGCTAATGTTATTTTCATTTTACAGATGAGGATTCCAAGGCTTATAGCCACTGAGTTCTTTTTTTTTATTATTATGATATGTTAGTCACCATACAGTACATCCTTAGTTTTTGATGTAGTGTTCCATGATTCGTTGTTTGTGTATAACACCCAGTGCTCCATGCAATACGTGCCCTCCTTAATACCCTTCACCGGGCTATAGCCGCTGAGTTCTATGAAAGGCCTTCCCTGTATTTGAGGATCTGGCCATCTCTGAACGTGTCACCTCATGGCAAGGTATAGTTGCAATGGCGTACTTTGTTCCCATACCTGTGACTTTGATAGGGTCCACTGACCTGGACTCCCTGATCCTTGAATCCCATTAGCTCCTGTAAACTTGGGCTTTTGTTGATCATTGATGTAGCTCTCATAACTAGAAGATTTGCACTTCTTTCAAACTTCTGGGATGTTTGTTTATACCTCTTGCCTCATTTTGTTTATTTGAGGCTGCTGTATCAATATGCATTTATGACCATGCCTCAAGTCCCTTTACTAGATGAAGGCTTCTCAAGGGCAGGGCCATTTCTGTGACCCTTTATGAATCACACCACGAGTGCATCTAGTTTGCTTATGGTGTGTGAACATTAAATACGCGTGGAATAAGTACATAGCATTAAAAAAATAACAAACATCGGACTAGTACCATTTAAGGAGGGTGGAAGGAATTTTGAGGTAATCAGCCTTGCTTCTCATAGCATCTGACTCCCTATGGCACTTCTTTCTTACGAGCCCTTCGTTCATTTGTTCATTTCTTCCTCAGATTTTGATTGTACACGGTTCTATGGTCAAAGCATTGGTCAGATGCCCTGGGGAATACAGAGAGAAATATGAAATAAAACCTATGTCTTTGAAGGGATTATAAGGTAGTTGATGAGATCATGGAAATGTAAATATTAGAAGAGACTTGTGGATATGTGAGGCCTATATAAGAGGTTAGGTGGTTATTTTTTATTATTATTTAAATACCTATCAGTCAATGTGGAGCATGTTGATTGCTCTGGGAGTTCAGAGAAGGGAACAATGTCAATGTGGCTTATTGGGGAGGGCATTTTGTTTTGTTTTGTTTTGAGGTGTGGTTGTACGTGTGGAAATGAGGAACAGCAGAAGGGAACAGCAGAAGAAAGTCAGGGTCTTGTACAGCAATCATTTCCATTTTTGCTGCAGTTGGAATGCTGGTTCAGGAGTGGCCACAACTGAAATATTTGCTTGGGTAGAATCATGCAGGACTTTGACTGGCAGGCCAAGGTGCTTGGGGAGCTGCTGAGAGTGTTTGAGGAGGGAAGATGCCTGATTGGGTCTGTGGTCTTCGGAGGTTAGCTTGGCCTGTGGTACTGATGGTCTCATTTCACGATGACTCAAGCCCAGAAATAGGAAGTATCAGGAGAGAATGAAGATCATCAGATCACTGTTCAGAAAGGTGCTATTTTGTTTAAAAAGGTTTAAGTTATTTTTGAAAGATGATAAAAGCTTCTCTTTAAAAACTGGATTTGTTAAAGTGGATTTTATGTGCTGATAATGGAATTGAGGACCTCCATCAGATGGTGAGGATGCGTTCAGTAGAAACGCATGGAAGGAGGCTGGAGTTGGGGAGCAGGCAACTGAGGCAGCTGCATACAAATCCTCCCTGGGAGGTGGAGCCACGGGGGCACGGCTGCCTCGTGGACGGCAGATCTGAGGAAGCGCATTTCCTTAGATTCTCTGAGAGAAATGGGGCAACAGGGAAGAGCACCACAGGAACGTAACATTGATTAAGTTCCTCTGTGTATCAGGCAGAGTGATGTAATGCTGCTTCTTATTTACTGACTCCTTACATCCCTACAGTATTCCAATGAGGAAGGTGTTGTTATCCCCATTTCACATGAGAGAAAAAATGAGGCTCAGAGAATTTTAGTGACTGACTTGCCCAAAGTCCAAAACCAGATTTTGTGTTGAGTTTCATCCCAAGAATTGTTCAAGCCCTACCCCTATGCTTTCCTCGCTGGCCCTGATGGCATTATATTGACATGCCAGATTATTGCCTGTTGTTCAGATTAGAGTCTCAGAGATGTTAAATACCCACCTCTTGCATTGCCCATACTCCTCTTGACCTGGGCGTCTGACTCTTACGTCTCTCACCATCATGGGGAAAAATGGGCAAGTCAGAGAATCAAGTGCCCTCCCCAAGGACAGAGCAGAGATAGCTCAAGCCCTTCTTCTGTGTGTTCTTCCCCCAAACATTCAATCTAGGATCAGGAGAGGTGAGATGTTCTGATCAGCGCAGAGCTAGTTGGAACCTTAAACAGGGAACACAGTGAGGAAGGCAAAATAGAAACACAGAATAGTTTGCCCCTGTCTGTTTTCATTTACTTTCCCTCTACTCCTCCCATGCATTAAAGCCTCTACCCTTAATATGAGGACCAAAATTGTGTTCCCTAAGGACTCGACTTGTCATTGATCCATTTCAGAGTTCCTCTTCTTCCTCAGGGTGGATTTTGTGGGGGTGGGGGGCGTCAAGGTGGCAAAGCTGTGAGCTTTCCCTGGAGGCTAGAATAGTGCTTCCCATCATTTTTCACGTCATGGCACAAATATAAAATGAAAATATTTGTAGGGCTCTCTGGAGGAGGTGGATGAGCTGTTTATGGATGGAATGCTGGCCCAGGGCTTTGGCCCCTTCCAGTCTTCCTGAGGCCCTTACCTTTGTCTCCTATGAGGCATACCTGTGTACCCACTGGCTAGAGGCTTTGGTCTGGGGAGGGCCACTGGTCATCACCCTCAGCAGTGGGTTTATAGATTTACCATCAGAAGTTAGTATAGGCCCCACTTACCTGTAGTTTCTTAGTGTCTCAGTATTTTTTAAAATAAGAAAGGCACAAAATAGTGTTACAAAACTGTGATGCAATGGAAATATGCTTTTCCCGTTATAATCACAGGGTTTATAAAATAATATTTACATATAAAGTATGAATAACTCTATGACACGAGCTTAAAGCTTTGTAGGGAGGACATTTTTTCAAGCTTGTCAGGGGATTTTGGTGAAGGCAGGTTTAATTTCATCTGGAGAGGTCCAGGCCAATTGCACCCTCCCCACCAGTCATGCAATAAGTCCCTATGGGTAATAAAGATGCTAGGTGATGGGAATGTATTAGATGATTGCTATATGCCAAGTATAGTGCTCCCACATGGACTATTTAATCCTCGTAGCAACGATGATTACCCCTCTGTTACACATGGGCAGACTGAGGCCTAGAGGGAGGGGATAAGTAACTTGCCCAGAGCCACATGGCTACTGAGTGATGGTGGTCTGATGCTGATACCACTGGCACCGCTAGGCGATGCTGCCAGAATTCCTAGAGAATTCTCCTCAGATGCTGAGAAAAAAAGAGAAACAAATTCTTAAGTGTTACTTGCTAACAACTGGCCTTAAAATCTGATCCTTCAGAGGTACTGACAATAGGGTGAGGGAGGTAAGTACTGTGTAGTATAGTTAATGAAGTCTTTTGTACTTATAAATAGCCAATGGACTATTATTTAGGGTTGCTGGATTTAGCAAATAAAAATACATATGATGCCCAGATAATTTTGCATTTCAGATAAACAGATATTTTTTTAATTTTTTAATTTATTTTATTTATTTATTTATTTATTTATTTATTTATTTATTTATTTAAGATTTTATTTATTTATTTGACAGAGACAGAGATAGCCAGCGAGAGAGGGAACACAAGCAGGGGGAGTGGGAGAGGAAGAAGCAGGCTCACAGCAGAGGAGCCTGATGTGGGGCTCGATCCCATAACGCCGGGATCACGCCCTGAGCTGAAGGCAGACGCTTAACCGCTGTGCCACGCAGGCGCCCCAACAGATATTTTTTTTAGAACAAATATGTCCTAAATATTGCATGGGCCATACTTATACTAAAAATTTATTCCTTGTTATCTGAAATTCACATTTAACTAGGAATCCTGTATTTTATCTGGCAACTCTAACATTGTTAATACTGTCTGTTGGTAGGTAAGGATTTCCTTTAACTTTTACGTCTCCTTGATAGCATTAGACAAAGGCAAGTATTATTTAAAATGGCAAAATGATAATTATGGCCATAGAATCACAAGGAAAAGAGCGGAGAATGGTTACAGCTTTGCTACTCTTTGCTAGACAGTGACTGTATTCATACGAAGAGTAGGCTAGGCTTTTTTGTCTTGCCCACAAGACATCAGAGGAAGCCACTGAAGCCATGAGCCCAGATTTGGGATGTCTCCATGTTGTGAAGATTTGGGAAACAAAAAGTGGAGGATTGCCATAAATGGGCTTTCTCTGATGTAAATCTTCAAAAGGAAGTAAAAAAAAGGGGATATTAGAGAGTTGAGAAGAAGTGACATATTTCTAAGTAGAGGAGAGGAGACATAAACATACCAAAGGACAGAAGGACAAGCTCCTTAGAGCTGTTGTGGAGGGAAGAGGGTTAGCTGACTTGGAAATTGGTCAGAATATATCACAAAGGGCTAAGTAAATAAGTAAATAAATAAAATTTGTTGAGTACCAAGTACTAAATTGTTCTGGGTTGAAGAGTGTCCTCTCAAAATTCATGTCCTAGAACCTGTGAATGTGACCTTAATTGGAAATAGGGTCATTGCAGATGTAATCAAGTTAAGATGAGGTTATACAGAATAGCGTGGGCCCTAAGTCCAATACAACTGGTGTCCTCATAAGATGAGGAAAATTTGGACGTGGGATGCAGACACACAGGGAGAAGGCCATGGGAAGATGGAGCCAGAGATTGGAATGATGCAGCTACCAGCCAAGGGATGCCAAGGATTTCTGGTAATCACCAGAAGCTAGAAAGAAGCAAGGAAGTATCCTCCCCTAGAGTCTTTGGAGAAAGCATAGCCCAGAAAACATCTTGATTTTGGATTTTTAGCCTCCAGAATTGTGAAAATGAATTTCTTTTGTTAACATACACCCAGATTATGGTCATTTGTTATGGTGGCCCTAGAGACTAATAAAAGTATATGCCAAATTATGTTATCACCTTCCATACAAATAAAAAAATCAAGTGTCATCGAGGAAAACTGGGGAGGAAAGACAATTCACCACACGTTCCATACTTTAGTTAGCCTCTGAAACAGACTCAATCACAAAGGACTGGGGTCAGCAGACTTCTTGTAAAGGGTCTGATAGTAAGTATTTCAGGCTTTGCTGGCCATGGGTTCTCTGTGGCAGCTCGTCAATGCTGCCATTGTAGAGTGAAAACAGGGTAAGCAGTACGTAAACAAACGGGCATGGCTGTGCTTCAGTAAAAGTTTATTTACAAAAACAGGTGCTGAACAAGTGGGTTGGATGTGGCCCGTGGGCTATGATTAGCCCAACTCTGACTAAAGGCATGGATGGCTTTTGCAGACCTCTCTTCCCTTGTGAATATGTAGACATTTATTGCTGGCTACATCAAAAGTCCACTTATATGACCTTGACTTCTTGCATACCTGGTGGCGCTGAAAGTCATGGAACTAATGTTTCCTCATGCTAAGTGACATCTCAGTGAGTGTGTCTTTCAGTGTTAGTCACTTACGCACGGGCTGCCACTGTTCAGGGTGTTGTGGAGAACGTGCCTGTTACCAGCACTCTCAGGACCAGGATCTGAGCCAGCCAAGGCAAGGAGACCCATTTCTTCATAACCTTACTTAAACCCTACATGCTGTTCCCCAGTTTGATTACTTGCCTTGTTCACAGGCTTGGTTCGGAGCAACGT
This sequence comes from Ursus maritimus, assembly GCF_017311325.1. Taxonomy (NCBI): domain Eukaryota; kingdom Metazoa; phylum Chordata; class Mammalia; order Carnivora; family Ursidae; genus Ursus; species Ursus maritimus. The sequence continues at coordinate 59,340,292 of NW_024426774.1, forward strand.
TTTCACTTACTCTAAAAGTCAGATTTACCCTCAAAAGATAAAATTGCTACTTTTGGGGGGGCTTTCCAGAGAATTTGCCAAAGAATCTGACAAGGAGTCCTGGTGAAGAGCTCCAGACCCTTCTTGTGGCATTAGTAGAGTAAATGCTCAGCTTTCCAGGACAGCTCTTGGGACAGGATGGTGCCTCAGCTGCATGTGTAAATGGTGCTAGGCCAATTTAAAGCTCATTTCCATCACCTTCTAGGCTCACTTCATTTGACTGGCCCCAGTGTGGTGTGCACATACACACATACTCCAGCCTTACGGGCATAGCCATTCCAGAGACTCAGGGACACCAGCCAAGTTTACCCCCACAACCACCACCTGTGCTTCTCAGCCATGTGTCCAATGCCCCTGAGCATCAGCAACTTCCAGGCCTCGATCTTGTCTCCGCAGAGGAGCAGCTGTGCACATCGCAGTTTATCAGTACTTCTGAGAGGAGCGGCTTCCCCGGCTCGCTGCTGTAGACGTGGGCCTCGGAGGAGCCCTTCTGGCTGGTATTGCAGGACATTTTCTTACCCTCTCCACTTTAGAGTGTTAGTTTCCTACTCGCCACAGTGTTCTTTCTTGTCAGAGGGCTGCTGAGTGCGTGAGAGCGTGTAGCACCTGAGACTCACTCGAGGCTGTCACCTGTGATTTCATCTCATTTTCTGAGGCACTGGAGGGAGGAATGCTGGGTTTCATTTGAAACTTGGGTCTCTCTTGGATGCAGGAAGTGTTCCTCAGACCATCCGTCCACTTCCACTAAGTTTTAAAATTAAATAAAATATAATGTGTTGTTATTTATATTACAATACATATTATTATAATTATGTCATTATTAATAGTTAATTCTGGTGATGATAGGACTTTGACGACTCCCAAGGGATAATCTTTTTATGTGGCAAAGCACCTTAGGTTTGCTCGAGTAAAATATTCCCCAGGAGCAATACAACTAGAATGATATCTGCAAACAGCTTAGCTTTACCCAGCTTCTGAGCTGACCCCAGAATGTCCACATAAAGGTACTACATTAATTAAATAATTTGTCTGTGGTTTGAATCCTATTTATCTGCTAGAGAAGTAATAACATTTGTGAAGGGGTTCCCGTATAAGACCTTAGACTAAAGTTTCTCTGCAGGCTGAATGCTAGTAATATACACCTTAAAACCTCTGGAGCCTGTGGTTTGGTGACATATACTTCCTTTTTGTTTAAGAATTAGCCTGACCAGATAGAGAACAAACATCAGTAATTTTTCCTTGTTCGAACAAGTAAGTAGATTTGTGGACTGTCCTAGCTAATACATATTATTATTCCGTGAAGGAAGACAGAGGTCATTCTGGCAGTGCTGAAGCAGGGAACATGTGTGCAACTTTGTTTTTGTGGCATTTCATGGAGGACTAGGAAAGAAAGCAGTGTGTGGTCACGGAGTGAGGTGGAAGATCCTCTTGTTGGCATTTGAATGACGGGACTGGAAGGCACTTTTGAGGGTCTCATCACTGATTCATGTATTTAAGTGGACTAACAAGGTCCTCTAACCCAGTAGCACATGTGGGTGTGGGGCCTCTCCGGCCCAGAGTGGATTGACTTTGAGAAAGCCATGCTGACCTTTTCCATGATATGAGCTTCCTCAGTAGAGCTTTCAGCCAATTCCACCATCATGCAGTCCTGGGTTACTTAGGATTACTCAGCAAGGCATTTGGATAGCCACCTGACTTAGTTACCTAGCCCTTATGTACAGGTTGGTTCATTTGGTAATGCTCACCTCCTAATGGCCTGTGGTAAGGGTCAGCAAAATTTTTCTGCAAACGTTCAGATAGTAACTATTTTGGGTCTTGTGGGCCATGCAGTCTCTGTCACAATGACTTAACTCTGCCACTGTAGTATGGATGTGGTCATAGACCCAATACATAAATGAACAGGCACAGCTATGTTCCAATAAAACTTTTTTTGCCAAAACAGGCAACGAGCAGGATTTGTCTTATAGGCCATGGTTTGCTGATGCTTGGGGGCAGAAGGATTCTATTCTTAGACACTTGCAAATCTTGTATTTTAGATTTAACTTGGAACAATACAAAGATCAATAAATGAGGAGGCATGGGCTCTAATCTCCATTCTGCCATTGCTTGTGGTAACTTGCTTAAACTCCCATGCCTTAATTTCACCATCATAAAACAAAGAGTTTAGATTAAGTGATCTCTGAGGTTCCTTGCAGCTGGAAAATCCTGATCTAAGAGTTGGGAGTTCAAATTTCAGGCTCTAAGGAATATCCTTCCCCACATCTTCATCATTATTTTGGGTTCTTGGTGGCAATGGTGGTATTATGGAGGGGGGCTGGGAGAGAGTGACGCTTTATATAGTGCCTGTTCACTGGAGCAGTGCTCTGCTTCCCAGACCTGGCCGTGGATCATTTCTGTCTAGAGCCCCAATTATTCTTTCAGCAAATCCCATATTCAGTACGTTCTCCACTGGTGCCATTTTTTTTCCACCAGTGACAGCAGAATCAGGAAGTGCCTTGTTTCCCACTTTTCTTCTTTTGCCCCCAAGAATGAGCTCTTACCTTGTGCAGCTGCTGCACTGTTTATTCGAGTGCCTGTTTTCCCAAGTGGACTGGGATGGAGCCTACACTTCACATTGGTATGTCTTTCCCCACAGGACTTAGTGTGGTGAAGAGCATACAGCAAGTACTTACTACATCCCTGTTGGCTTGAGTTCAGAGAAAAATGTGATAGACCCCTGTCCTCCATTACTCCACATTCAACTGAGAGATGGCTGCAGAGAGCTTGTGGGATTACCTCAAGGTAGGTCACAAAATTGATGGTACGATGTGTGGAGCACTCTTGTGCACGCTGTTGATACTCTGCCCAAATGCCCTCGGATCCTTTTTTACCATTTTTGTGCACCACCAGCCACTTAGTTTCTGACAGTCAGCAGCTGCAACTCGTCTTCTGGACTGTCTTCACAGCCTGCTTTGCTCACGGTTTGGCGAGATGAAAAGTGCCTGGGAATTCAAATCTCCTCAGGGAAGCCTTGACTAATGACGAACAGGCCCAGGGATATGAACACCAATTTCTTGCCTTCTGGTGACTCTGAGGTATAACTTAAACTCTGGAGTTCCTCTGAGGGTCAGGCTGAAGCTACCTTCCATGATACTTCACCTGAAATACAGCCCTTTTCAGGCCATCTCCCCTTTCTTGTCCTGATTCTCCCACTCCCCTACAGATTTGCCCTGGGAAGACCCTCTTTACAAATCACAAATGTGCACTAATCCTCATAGAAGGTCTGATTCTAGGGAATCCCCTAAAACAAGAGCCTCCTATGTTGCAGCTACTCTGTTAGGCACTCGACACACTTTATCACTGCTCTTTGGCCCAATCCTGCAGGATAGATACTGCTGTCCCCATTTTGCAGATGAGGAAACTGAGGCCCAGAGAGAGGAATGATGTTCCCAGGTTCATTCCGGTTGGAAGTGGCAAATCCAGAATTGCAAGTTCAGAATTCAGACTCTCTCTCTAGAATCCACATTCTTTCTACTCCGTGAGGTTTAGCTTGCTACAAATAAAACTGTTCATTGAGGGGGGTTATCACAAAGATACCAGAGGATCTTTGCAGGTTTACCTCAGAGGGATGTCTGCCTTAGAAGAGCTCTTTCCTACATGCCAGGATCAGAGGGATCTTACCTCCTCCTGGGAGAGCAGGAAGACTTGAACAACTGGAAAAGGTGTCTTTTATTATTTATTTATTTCAGTACAAAACCCCCACACTATGTAAAATGGCAGCTGCCAGAAATATTGTCCTCGTCTCCCTCCAAGTGCCAGTAAAAAATTAAGTTACGTTTCTATCCTCTGCTGAAATGGGCTCTTCCCTGGGATTGGAAGAGTTACGGTCCTCATCCATGACCTATTCATCACAGTGGCATTGGCAAATGTTTGCATGCGCTAACTTTCCCCCAGTGCATCTCTTGCATTTCCACAGCTAATGGTTAAACAGGACTTGGACCCGTATTTGCATCTCTCCCAGCCTCTGGCAGTTTGATTATTAGTGTAATAAATATACAACATTTAATAACTCTTCGCTTTTCCACTTTGAAACCATTAGTTGTCTCCAGGTTGACTATGAAGAACTTCAAATTCAATTCATTAACATTTCCTTAAATAGTCCTCTTAACAATGTAGGTCTGGCTTTCCCATTATGTCCTGTCACTAATAATGGTTTTTACTTCTAACCTATTATTAATTGAAAAACAAAAAAGAGCCCTCCACTCTCTCCATTTCTGAGTAAGGTTTGTATCCTCTCTGTGTGAACTGCAAAGAGGTCTTTAGAGTGTGGTTTGTAGTGTTTGATAATTGCTATCAAAGTAAATACTTTCGCCGGTCAGACAGAGTGCACTTTTCCCCCCTCGAGTGGACGGCTCAAGTCGCGGCCAGTCAGGCAAACCAAACCCAAAGCAAAGAGAAGCAGAGCTGCATGAAACCTGGATTTGGAGCTAACAGGGAAAGGCAGCCTTCCCTAGGGGACGCTGTGGTGACCTCTGAAGCTTGCCATGACCTGGGACCCGGTTCTCCTTCCCAGGCTGCAGCCAGACTGGGATGTCCAGACCTGCAGAACTCCTGTAGACAGGGGCATCTTTCCCTAAAGGCTTTCAGGATTTTGCCATGAAGGACAAATGAACAGGCACCAATCCTCTGGACGCCCTGATCTTTTCTTTCTCTACTTCAAAGCCTTCGGAGTTGCCTCTGAGCCTGTAATTACCCTGGAGGTATTTTAGACTTGAAGCGACACCAGCAGAATTGCACTTCCTGATCACGGGAGTCCACAGTTGTGTTTAATCAGTTATGAAGCTGGTCGTGAGATGGAGCTTTTCAGCCATAACCATTAAAGTGGAATCATGATCTAGCCCAACTCCTTGTGCTTAGGGTAAGGGACCCACAATCTGAAATTAAAGAAACACTAGCCGCTTGATGTGGTTTAATTTAGTCTCTGCCTCCTTAATTAAAAGCATACCATTACCCACCCACATAACAAACTGGCACTTTTGTGCCAGACTGTAACTCAAAAAAAAACAAAAAAACAAAAAAAACCAAACCACAAACCTGCAAAAGTTAGGTGGAGCTAAAACACTGATTTTAAGACAGTAACAGAGGCCCCCAAACACTGCAGCAGGATCTGGATTTATGTAAATGGGAAGCTTTGAACAAGCTTTGAGGCTTTTAGAGAGTCAGTTTCCTGCCTGCCTGTCCCTCACCCCCATCCCCTCTATCTGTCTCTTGTGTCTCTGCTACTTTCTCTCTGTCTCTCTCTCTCTGTCTTTCTGTCACTGTCTCTCTGTCTCTCTGTGTCTCTTTCTCTGTCTCTGTCTCTCTTCCCTGTAGGGTCCCGAGCACACAGTATCACATTTATACACACACCTTTGCTTATTTGCCATTAGCGGTACAGAAAGTGAAGAAACAGTTTCTTGGATGTTCTTTTTGGAGACCTCTGTGTCCGTGCTCAGGCATGGGGAGTTTCAGGGAAAAGAACTTCAGGCCACCCTTCAGGCTCCCCGTCCCGTAATTATGGCCATGCAGCAGCGAGCCTGGAGAGGCCTGGCTTTGAGAAGGCTGGCTGTGGTGGGTGCAGGACTGTGCAGGACTGCACAGGCTGCCCCGTGCCTGGAGAGGCCTGGCTTTGAGAAGGCTGGCTGTGGTGGGTGCAGGACTGTGCAGGACTGCACAGGCTGCCCCGTGCGTCTCTGATGAACCTTCCTTGCCAGTTCTGCTCAGAGATAACCACAGGCTTTCGGAGACTTAAGGTAGCAGCAAGGGAGCTCATGTCATGCATACAGGCCCGCCTGGGCTGCTTTCTGCTCATGTCTCTTGCCATGGGCTCCATTGTTCTGTGCGAACCCTGAAGATTGGGGCCACCCGACCACCGGTCCTGGTCAGCATCTTCAGCTCTCTTTCTTCTTGCCCCCAGCCCTGCCTAACCTATGCCAATTCTTGGTGGCACACTGCTGTTCTGCTGTGAGAGGTGGTGCGGCATAGTGGTTTGGAACACTCACAGTTAACACTGTTGTGTTGGGCTTCCTGCTTTGTAGCTCCCTAGCTGAGTGCCTGCACCTCAGTCTCCTCATCTGTGAAATGGAGATGGTAAGAGTAATGACTTCAGATGTTTTTTTGAGGCTCCAAGGAGTTAATTCAGGTTAAGTACTTAGACTAACACATAACAAATCTGCCATCCAAGTACTAAGCAGGCCCGACCCTGCTTAGCCTCCGAGATCAGACGAGATCAGGCGCGTTCTGGGTGGTATGGCCGTAGACAACACATAACAAATCTGAAATGTTATTAACTTTAAAATCTGATGCCACTTCCCATTTCCATAACTTCGAGTGAATCACGACAGCACCGGAATATAATCTTTCAGCCATTCAAAGCTCAGAGAACTTCATGATCTACCAGCTGGACCTTCTCATTTTTTAAATGAAGAAACTGAGGCCTGGTGAGGTAAAGTAACCAACATACTAAACAGATTGAGTGGTGGAGTGGATTCTGCTTAATCCGGTACTCTTTGCAAATATTTCTCCTTGTTTCTGATGAGAGCTCCCTAGGACCTGGGCTTGCTAGAAAGGGCAGCAGTGCTGAGCACAGGTTTAGTACTAAAGCCTTGCTGACCAGCCTCAGATTCATAGAGGCAGTTGGTGGGCTCCTTGGAGTGATTTGAAGGATATTTTAAAGAACCTACACAACTCACCCATTGCTGTGGACATCCCACCCTTCTCCAATCTTTTTTTTTTTGGATAATAATTGCACCAGAAGAAAATGAGCCCTTCTTTTTAAAAATTGTGCATGGTACTCGGAATACGCAGAAAGCACCCACCACTTTACTGTGGATGAGATGCCGTCTCTACTCAGCAGCGCTTGGGAGCCTCAAGCCCCAGGGAGAAAATTATTTCTGAAAAAGGGGAAATGTATGGGAAGAGCAGGAGCCTCTGAAAACAAGCTTTTTGGACTCTGCGGTTTTGCCTAGGGCGAGCTTGATCTTCCGTTTCCAGCTGTGTCTCCTCTTCCCCTTGGCCGGCTCTGCCTGGATGAATAATGGATTGGGAACGAATGTTTGGAAGCAAGCCCCGGACTGATTGGGTGACCTGTGGTTGGCAACAAGTTACCCAGAAGGGTGTTGGCTGTCCAGCCCTGGTGAAGGTCACCCTGCAGGCATCTCAGCTTCCCAGACATGAATCAGAAAGACCGGAGCGAGGTTGCCTTTTCCTCCGTCCCCACCCCAGCCAACCCCGGAGGATGCGAAACCTGGGGTGGTGGGGGTGATTCCAGGACCTGGAGTGGAGTCGTCCTCCCTGTCAGCTCGCAGCTGCCAGCCTGCAGTGCTCCTGCTGTGGGCTGCCTCCACGGAACTCCGCTGAACTGATAATCAGACTGCCCGAATGAGGAGCTGGGGATGGACGTTTGATTCAAGAGGTTCAGGTTTCTTCATTTTGAGCTAGAAGCCTGGCACAGTGCTGTCTGAGTAGTGTCTCTGAGGGCTGTATTTCCCCAGTGCCAGTGCACAGCTCAGGTCGGAGGTAGAAAGCAGAAAAAACAGCATGTGTCTTCTCATGTGATGTCGCTAGGAATTCCCGCCTTAAATGCATAACCTAAAGCTAATCATGAAGTATCAGGTAACCAGAACCCAGTCGAGGGACATTCTACAAATAGCTGGACTGCACTCTTCAAAAATGTCAACCTGAAAGACTAACCTAATGATAAGATCAGCTCCTGGTCTTCCCTGGGACCCCAGTGGCCGCCACTTTGGAAATACGGCCTTCCGTTGTGTAAGGTTCCAGAACTTCTCATTCCTACCAAAGCCCTAGCTGGTGAAGGAAAACAAGAGCAACCATGGTAACTATCCTTCTCCCGCCTTCAAATGCAACGACTCACTGCTCTTTGTTTTGGGGAGGTGACTGGCTGGCAGCTCATACATTGAGTGTTTCGTGAAAGCAGTTATTGGAGAGAAGGTATTGAAACTTTGAAAAACAATCAAACAAACCGTGTTGATAGAAATTGCCACCCTCAGTCCAGCTTGCTTAAGCAGAACCCTGTGAGAGCAGCTTTCTGGCAGTGGAAGGAACGGCATGAAATTGTGCCATCCCTGAGAAAATGCCAGATTGTCTTCTAGGAAGGTTGGGCCAGTTTCTCCATAGCTGCAGAGTCTGGACAGCTGTTTTCCGGGAATTAATTCAGAAGATGAGGCTTTCTGGTGCAGAACTGCTCTGTGACCTTAGGTCTTAATTTCTTCTTCTGTACAATGAGAGGTTTCATTATGGTCTCCTCAAACTCTGAAACTGTATGATAAATATACAAATATATCAATAAGATACAACAGACTAAAAGGATATGTGTTCATTGAATGATAGGATATTGGTTTGTGATGGGGCCTATAAGATCTGTAATTTAATATTGTTTGCAAAGTCATGGGGATGAATTTTGGGTATGTCTGGGCATTTTGTTCTTTAATCTCATTTAGAAATAAGACTGTATTAAAGAGCCTTTATTTATAGCATTTGTTCAGATCAAGGTATATACCTTGAGAAGAAGAATGCGTATCGTATCTCTTTTACTGTAATAAGCTGTGTCTGTAAAGTGGGTATTTTTAAATAAGATTTTATTTATTTATTTATTTGAGAAAGAGCGAGAAGGAGGGAGGGAGAGAGAGAAAGACAGCACATGCACATGAGCAAGGGTGGGGGAGGGAGAGGGAGAGAGAATCTCAAGTGGACTCCACACTGAATGTGGAGCCCGATGCAGGGCTCGATCTTATGACCCATGGGATCATGACCCGAGCCAAAACCAAGAGTCAGATGCTCAACTGACTGAGCCACCCAGGTGCCCCTAAAATGGATATTTCTGAACCCAAGCCCCAGATTCTAATGAGGTTCCACGATCATGTCCTTCAAACCTCTGAAAAACATTAATCTCATATTCTTCATAACTAAGGCTATCACTTCTTGGCTACATGAAGCATACCAGTAGTTTTAAACCAACTTCAGGTAGTAGGTCTCTTTGAAAATTGAACAAAAGCAATGACTCTCTTCTCCTAAAATGCGCATACTTGCAGAATATGGCATACAGTACTAGGGGCTCCTTGGACCTTCCAGAAGGCCTTAAATGCCAGGTCAAGCAACTCTTTTTGTGAAGTTATGCATATGTTGAAGAGGCAGGAACACTATCAGCTTTTTGCTGTGTGGTAATTTGAAACAAAAAGATACCCCAAATCAAGTAATTATAATTTTTAGACCCTCCAAGGTCAGAAGGTCGCTAAGTTTCTTGCACACCGCCCTCCCCCGCCCAGACAGACCTTTCTGAGTCATTGTTGCCGCTAAGGTACAGGAACCTTCTATTGCATCTCTTGTACTTTCTGGGATGTCTTGCTAACTCCAGGCTCCTCTTGATTTGGGGGAGTATCATATTTCTTGGGGGAGTGTAGAGAATCGTGAGGAGACCCAGGTGGCTGTTGGGAGGTCACACGAACCTAGCACCTGCTCATTTCTCTGGGGATGGAGAATCTTTGTGCAGGTAGAGCTCATCATTCGTCACATAGTTTGCTTAGCAGAGCCCTAAGGGGTTATGCCTACAGATTGGCTTCCTGTGGTATTGCTGTTTTCTGCATCCCCCATCATTTTAGAACTTCCAGAGAAGTGCCAGAGTAAGAGAGAGTAGGAGAATCACATTTCTCTGTAGCTCTGGAGTTTTCTTTCTCTGCTTTTGAATTTTTGGTTGTTGACCATTGGCTAGAACCATATGGCTCTCCGTTGTTTTCATGCACATCTCCCCTCCAACTCCCCACACAATGTTGGGACTGTTTGCAAGGTTTCTTTCCATCAGTCCGCCCAGCAGCATATAACATCTTGGGGATTTGCATTTTTAGTTTAATCATTAGTTTAATGTTTGGGGGACATTAGTCATAGGAAGTTAGTCTCATTCATCCAGATGCGTTTTTAAAAGTTACAGCTCTTCTTTCCCCACCATGATGCCCCCCTTGAGCATCCCTTCTCCCATTTCCTTTTAAAAACACGCTGTTCTCCTGGAACTCTCAAATGAAGATATCAAAGCTGGAAGGAATTATTAATTCAGAAACTACATTTGAGTCTTCCAGAGGAGCTGAACCTGGCTGGAGTTATGTAGGAACTATGCTAGTGTTTGGTCAGGAAATGACTTAAACCTGATCTTCAAGGGTCTGAAATTGCTCCCCTGAAAAAAAGAGGAGGCATTTCTCTTGCCTGCAACTCTTTGGGGAGACCTGAGTTCAGTGTTTGCTTCTCGTTCAATGCAAATGAATGAATGAGTTTTCTCCCCAGGCTTCTGGCCAACAGAACTGGAATTATTCTTGGAAGTTGGGCTGCCTTTTGAGTCCTTGGGCTTTGTAAGTTGCTAGACAGATGACTCTGGAGGGGAGGGTAAGACTTGACATGGACTTTGGAAGTGTTGACTTCAGATAGAAGGGAGGAAGATTTTTCCAGGTGAGCAAATGACATGAACAAAAGCATGGAAGCAGGTATAATAATGGATATTTTGGGCCTCATGGGTACATTCCTTCTGAACATAAGCAGGAAATCAGAGTTGCTGATTCTGGATAGGGCAGACCATGGGTGGAAGGATTTCCTGCCATGTTCTTTAGAGTTTAGTATTTATTCTGTGGTTAACCTAGAGGTGTTGGAAGCATGTGAATTCAAGAATCAAAGGAGTTTTAGAATTGTGAATTAGACAGTGATAATTCCATAGCTGGTCTTGTGGGAGTTCCTTTCTGGAGCTTTCTTTCTCAAAGACCGATGACAATGATATTTTTCTTGATAATGAAATTGCCTTGCTCTTAGCATTGCCGTTCTTTATATGTTTAAAGACTCCCTTTCAGGGGCACCTGGGTGGCACAGCGGTTAAGCGTCTGCCTTCGGCTCAGGGCGTGATCCCGGCGTTATGGGATCGGGCCCGACATCAGGCTCCTCCGCTATGAGCCTGCTTCTTCCTCTCCCACTCCCCCTGCTTGTGTTCCCTCTCTCGCTGGCTGTCTCTCTCTCTGTCAAATAAATAAAATCTTTAAAAAAAAAAAAATGACTCCCTTTCAGTTGTAAATATGCCTTAAGCAATCCTCCTGTAACCCTTCCCTCTTTAAGTTGACTATTGGACTGCTTTTGTCCCAAGCACAAAGCCTCCACAGCATTGACTTTGGAAGACATTAATCCACGTAAGTCCCCTGGTCATGGTCCAGAGAAGCCATTTTTCTGCATCCTACATCCCTTTCTGGGCCACAGTCTCAATGCCCTTGTGACTCCCACATACCCTATATTTTCCCCTTTCTCTCTTTGCCTTACTCTTAATCTGAACATTTTCTAATAACCACCTCCCCCAGCAGGGAAAATATTGTTGGCTCATTCTAGGAACTGAAAAAGTTAATTTTCTTCTTACAGCTCACCTGCTCAAGATCCCCACTTTCACATTTTTAGACATCATTATGACCCTAATCCATTGACTCCTCCACTTTCTTCCATTTTCACATGCTATGTATCTAGCTTATTATATTCACAATCTTATAAATACCCTCACCCTCTTTCTTTCCTTCCCACCTGGCAAGAAAACGTATACTCTGGATGAGCTCAACCTATTATCTTTGTGCCTGTAATTAAATAGCAAGACATTTCTGGCAAGAGAGAGAAAGAGATTGAGAGATTGAGAAGGGGGTTGGAGGGATGAGGGAGGAAGGAAGGATGGGAGGGAGGAAAAGAGAAAATTATCACATGACCAAGCAGTGTATCGCCACTGTACATTGACCTTCACAAACTTCAGTTAGGCTCTCATCATTACCCGTTTTTCCTGCCTGTCTCTAGTAGGCTTGCTTTCCCACACTTGACAGACCAATTCTTCTCTCTTCTCCTCTCCTTCTGTCATCTCTGCTTCCTACTTCCCTGGTCTACCAGGCCTCATAATACATAGATAAATGCTCTTTCTCTAACTTTATTTAAATATAATTTTATTTATTTTGGTCTATACATTCAAATTGTCCAAAAGGTACAAAAGTTGTCAAAAGGTACAAAAGTCAAAAGTCACCATTCTATCACAGTTCTCTATGCTCCCCATTTGCCTTCACGTGGGGCTACCATTGATCTCAGTCTGTGTGTTTCAAAGACAATGTACACATATAAAAGCAAATATAGGGGTGACTGGGTGGCACAGTCAGTTGCGCATCCAACTCTTGGTTTTGGCTCAGGTTGTGATCTCAGGGTTGTGAGATCGAGCACTGCATCAGGCTCTGTGCTCAGCATCGGGTCTGCTCAAGGTTCTCTCTCCCTCTTCCTCTGCCTCCCTGCCCCGTCCCCCCCTTTCAAATAAATAAATAAATAAATAAATAAATAAATAGATCTTTTTTTTAAAAAAGCAAATACACGTGTATATACTCTCCCTTCTGTCTTTTACATATATGGTAGCACTTTGCTTTTTTTTTTTTTTAACTTACTGTCAGAGAGATAAATCCATATCCATATATGGAGAATGTTTCCATTCTTTTTATAATATTATAGTACTATTGATGGATAGTTAATTTCCAATATGTTATTACAAATTGTGCTGTAATGAATACATTTATGCCTGTGTCATTTTGTGTATGTGTTGCTACATTTGTAAAATAAGTTCCTAGAAATAATTTGGGTGGGTCAAATGATGTGTCATTTTCTGTTTTGATAGATATTGTTGGAATTCTGTCCACAGTGATTACTCTAGTTATGTTCCCTCCAGCAGTCTATAAGAATGCCAGTATCTTCCGGCTCACCACTACAGCATGCTACTCAATCTTTTATTTTTGCTAATCTGATAAATGGGAAAAGTTTCTCATTGTAGTTGTAATTTGCATTTCCATAGAGAAAATTGAAAGCATTGGAGAAATGTTTTCTCATTTTATCTCCACCACAGCAATAAACATACCCGATTCCATTCTTGTCCTGCCCAGTTCCCACCTGTGATACTGAAAAATGCATACTCTCCTCAAAGACTGGTCCTTTCGTATATGTTCTAGATTGTACTCCTTTTTTTTTCCTTAGACTAAGACCTTCATTGGCAAGTCCTTCTTTCTGTTGCATCTTCAACCTTTACTCCTTATAAGATTCTTTCCGTTGACTTTCAAGCAAGCATTAGTACTCTTCATGTCTTCCTTTCATCCCAGTTCCTCCCTCCAGTTACAACCCTAACTGTACTTCACAGCCAAGCCACACAAAAGAAGTTTGTACAAATGCTTCCTCTTCTGCTTCCTCACCTTACAGCTGTTCTTCCATATATACATCCGTGTCTTTTTTCTCTGCCTCTCCTGACTGTTCTTTCTGAGGTCACCAGTGACCTCCATTTTGCTCCATCTAGTGTTGACGACTCAGTGTTCATTTTTTAAAATCTCTTTTTAGTAGCATTTGTCAAAGTTGACATCTCCCTTCTTCTGAAATACTCTCTTTTCTTGTTTTTCATGACACTACACTCCCTGCTTCCCTTCTGAATAACTCACTTGCATTTTAAGTTTCAGATGTCCAGAACTAAAATCTCTTTCTCTCAAACCCAAATATTTCTTTTCTCTAGTATTACCCATCTCTGTACCCATCTCTAGTATTACCCATCTGTGTACCCATTCTCTAGTATTATCCATCTCTGTATGCACCTCCAGCCATATGGTTGTACCTCCCACCAATTTAGGCATTATCCTGGAAAACTCCCACAGCTCCAGTCCTGCATTAAATATATAAACATTTCCGCTCTTTTCATCTCTGACATAAATCTTGATTCCACCATGTTTTCCCATTATGAAGGCTATAACATCTCTTTCCTAGACCATCATGATACCCTGTTTCTACTCTTACCCATTCTGTAGTCTATACTCATGAAGCAGCCAAAGTTTCTAAGCATGCCAACTAGGTAATGTTACTTTCCCTCTTAAAAACTTGTATAGACTTTGCATCATACTGACAATAAAATCGAAACTCTCCATCATGATATGGCAGAGACTACCAGTGACCTTCCTGATAATCCATTCTCCTCCCCTTCTTGAGGAACAGGATCTGCCTGGTTATAAGATTACATTTCCCGCCCTCCCTTGGGAACAGGTGTGTTTATGTAACAATCTGGCCAAAGATATGTAAGTGGAAGTGTCACCTGGGAGTTCTGGGAAGGATCCCTTAGAGAAACTGATTTAGGGCAGCCTTTTGGCCTGCCCTCCATTCCTCCTTCCTGTTGCCTGGTGCAAATGTGACAGCTGGGTCACCACAAACCTCCTTAGACCATGATGGGACCTGTCAGAAAGAAGCTGATATGCTGGATGGCCGAGTGGAAAGATAGGGAAGGGCTCCTGGTCCTGAAGCTATGGAACTGTGATACTCACCCTGGACTGATTCTTTGACGTGTGAGAGAAATAAGCTTCTGTTTTCTTCATGCCACTGTTATTTCTGCATTTCAGTTATATGCAGCTGAACTTAATGTTAACTGATACATATGACTCATAAAGCCCTGCTTGATGATCTGGCCCTGGCTTCCTTCTTCGACCTCGTCTTGTGTGCCTGTCCCCTTGGATCACTATCTACTCCCCACACTGGTCTGCTGTCAGTTTCTCGAACTCCTTCCCACCTTGGGGCCTTCCCACCTGTCGTTCCCCTGCCTGGAATGCTCTTCTACTCCTTCTTTGCCGGGCTGACTCCTGTCATCTTTCAGGTTCGAGTTTAAATGTCATTTACTTGGAGAGGACTTCTCTGATTCTCTGATGTAAATTATGTTTCCTGTATCTCTCACACTACTCTGATTTTTCCTTCACGATACTGATTACAATTTGAAATGACATATTTATTTGTGAGTCCCCCCCCCCCAATGTCTGTCTCTCTTTTATGGCAAAATCATGTCTGTTTGCTCAGTACTTATGCCCAGAACCTAATTCTAGGCCAGGCATCTACTCAGATAGTAATCACATGAATGGAAGAGTATAGAGTAGAGTTTAGAGAGTAGAATCAGGGATCTAGGAGTCTGGGGTTAATCCTGACTCTTACTAGCTGTGTGACTTAACCAAATTACAGAACCTCTTTAAGCCTCATTTTACTGATCTTTAAATATGGCTAATAGAACATTCCTCAGGGGATTGTGGTGAAGATTAGTGACCAAATAAAACTAAAGAATTCAGCATAGTGCCCTTCACAGAGGAAGTGCTCGGTATATGCTAGCTATTATTAATGAAGAAATCAATAAAAAAATGCAGGGTCATTTTTGGCAGCATGTTATCTGACCCGGGAAAGAGGTCAGCACTTCAGTAGTGGCCTTCATTTGCTGAGGTTACAATGCCTTCAGCCAAAGGATAGTGGTAATGTTTGTCACAGGCATTTGGAATGTCTACCATTACCCTTTGTAGGGGCAGAGCAAATGCCCCTGCTCCAACAAGGCCCACCCTTGGCTTTTAATAATTATTTCTTTGGTTTCTACAGCACTCTGACTCACTCTCCTGGCATCTACCATAAGGTTCCAGAACTGTTGCTCTTTAAACCTGAGTCTTATCTATCCCTGGGGATGCCAGGCTCTTCCATGCTGCGCCATGTTTTATGTGCCTACTCTCCTGACCATGGAGCGAAATCCTTCTAGAAGTGAGATTTTAGTCTTTGTTACCAAATGAGGGTGAGAACCAAAACACCAAGAAGTGAAGAATGTGGGAAGGGAGGGGGCGGTTGGCTTCCTGTGTGTAAAACCGCTCCTTACCCAATTACTTTAAAGATTTGGAGAAACCACCTCAGAGTTTGTTTTGGTTCTATTAGGGAAACTCCAAAGCCACGGTTTTGGAAAGGCTTCAGACATTCCCCAGATGAGCCGTCTTTCCATTTATAAGATACTCCAAAGTCCTATATTTAGTAAGAGTGGAGCAGGACGGACACACACAGACACACACACACAGTCTCACACACACACACACACACACACACACACACGCACTCACACACTCAAGCACCAACCCATTCTGGAGTTGCTGTAATCCTGGCTTGAACATTCAAGAGAATACTTGAATAATACTTACCTACCTCACTGGGGTGTTGTTAACGATTAATTAGTTAATGTTTGTAAAGCACTTTGCAGATGTAAAGTGCTTGTATAAGTGCTAAGTATTATTATTAAGCAGAAGTTCTATGGTTTGCGTGAAAATATATATATATGTATTTTGCAATCACACATTTAAACGTAAGTAAATCAAGTTTATTTACAAGAGGATTTTACTTTAAGGGTCACCTCCTGTTTATTATCGTTTAATCTCTTTTATTTTTATTTCGGTTATGAATAGAGCTGCCTCATCCTGAAAACCTCTAGCTTTGAGATAATTTCAAGAATATCCTCCGGAAATAAATTCCCAAGGACACTGCCCATTTCATCAGGATCAAGGCTGAGTGTGTATTTCCTCAGCTAGGACTCTGTACCTTTCCAGTGTCCAGAATTCCTCCGTAGAGTCCGTGTCCAATTTAGTTCTAAATTGAAAAAAAAAATTGCATACAGATCAGCACCGTGTCAAACAGGTCAGTAGAATTAATTTGACAAGGATAATAACAGTAATAATAACAAAAATAGGGATTGGATATATTTGGGTTTTCATTTCTTCACTCCTCTGTCTTCAGCCTGTCTTTGTTCTTGGGAAGAATGTGGAGAAGGTGGGGGTAGGAGGCTGAGGAAGAAGCGAGCAGCCGCTTTGGCACAGCAATATGCAAACTGTCCAGGGGAAGAGCAGCCGTAATGAAGCAGTAAGCTGTCTAAGTCCATAACAGCCTGGGAGTAAAGTTCTTTCTTCCAGTGCCTTAGGCGATTCCATGGGAGTCTTGTGGATCTTTAAGGTACTCAGTAGACTATAAATCAACAAGGGATATGACACTGGGGAAAGGGAAGAAACAGAAGAAGATCAGACAAGGAAGGCTGCTGCCTCCTTACTAAAAAACCACACTGTGTTTTTGAGCGTTCATATTCTTTGGCATATTTTGGTATGCATTTTTTTTTCAAGGTATGGTTGGACAGTGGCTGTTATTAGCAGGGGCTTGACTTCTCCAGATTTTGGATGAGTACCATGCAAGGGTTACATCCTTCAAGTGTAATTTCAGAGTAGGTGGGAACAATCAAGTTGAATTACTGACATGGTAAGGAAATGAAAAGTCAAACTGCTGACCGTGTATATTTTATATTATTTAATTAAAAGTAGATAACAGTGTATGAGTGAATCAAAGATCAGATAAAAATGGCAACATTTTCTCCTATTTAGCACATATGAGTGTTTGACTTGTGGTTGTGTGACAGTTTACCAGAACAAGTCTGTGATGTCTCCAAACAGAGAATCGGGAGTGTAGTTAAAAAAATACTGCAGAGGAAAAGGAATATTAACTCCAACTGTGAGCAGAGTTAATCACAGCCACAGTTCCTCTCACCGTTACTCCCCTTTAATGAGAGTCTTCTCTATTTCTTTCTATATGTTGAAATAAAAAAAAGAAATCGTGAGAATTTTTGTTTTAAACGTAACCATGTGCCTTTTATAGAAATAAAGAGAATGGACAGATTATGAAATCTATGTGTCAGGATTCCCTATTTATTTGTTTTAATGGCATCTTATCAAATATCCAACAGTCAGTCATTCAAAGTTGTCCCTCAGGACAAAACTGTCAATTCACAGGACTATCTTTAGAGTTTTTGGTTTCATCAGATGAGCAGTTTTGGGGAATGTCCATCTACTCTTCTTCAGTATCACTGGAGCGACTATTCCTAAATTGTGCAGAGAATGTTCTCAGTGAATCCAGTCTCTTCAGCACCCATTCAGATGTGTCTGGTATAGCCAGAGTGCAGCATCCTCAGACTCTGAGACAGTGCCACAGTCAGAGTCCTGACTCTCCCTGTCAGGCTCCATTTGGCATTCAGACCCAGTGGGAAAGACTATGGTGTATTCTCTGCTTTCTGATCTTCAATTATTAGATGGCTCAGTTAATTTACCCACCTTTGTTTAAAAATGTTCACAAAAATCTCTCACTATACTTTGGTTCTTCTGTCAGAGGGTGAGAGCAAAGTACATAAATATACTCAGTGACAAATTGATGATAACTGTTTGATGTTTCAGTACCTTCTTCTGCTTTGGATTGGGCAAGACTGTGGGGTGTTTCTGAATTAGAATCTGGTCTAGTACTGCCGCTATTTACGCTTCCTTTAGTCCTGAGTCAGAATAAATCCCCCACTCTTTAAATTAAAATCTTACCTTTCATTGCCCAAAATTAAGATTGTTTTCCTGATTTTTATGTAAGGGTTCTCCTTGGAGCCAGTACAGAGAACTTGGTATTTTACCAATAGAAGGGGTTCTGATTCATAGGAGGAGTGGTATAGAGACTGATGATTCCAAGTGAAGAAGAACATAGTTCATGTTCTTGTGTCTAGAACAACCTTGATGAGTGAGCTGCCCGTGAAGGATGGCGACCAGAGAAGGAGGGTCCTTGGCCAAATCAGCTGAGCAGACTGATTATCTGAGTCAGGTGCAGCTGGGACTGGAGAGGATTTTGGAAACTGGCACTGTCAAGTCCACAGATTGATGTGAGGGTGATAATAGAAGGCAAGGGGAGATCATCAAGAGCATGGTAGAATTGAGTAGGAGGCATGGTTCAAGAGAGAAGTTCAAAACTAAGACAGTTTGGTGAGCGTGGAAGAGAGAATTCTCATTCCCCTTAAAATACTGCTCAGTAGGTGGTGTAAGAATGATCATGGTTGCTTAAAGCATTTTCAAAAGGGGTGGCAGGAAGTGGGAGGAAGAAACTAAGTCATTGGAGTAGAGCTGTACAGTATGCTGAGATCTCCAGTAGGAAATAAATGTAAACTTAAAAAGAACAGTGTCAGAATTACTCTATTTCATAGATTGTAAGACATTCCTATTCTAACATTTTAGCATCTCTAGCATTGGTTTGCACTTCACAATTGGTGGCATCTTGGATTTAATAAAATATGATCTAGCACAAAAGGCACACAAGCACAGAGAGAAATGGGCATGGTAGGAGAACAGGTTAATTGTCAGCCCTTTGGAGAGGCCTTCCCAGACTACCGGACAAGTAACCATCCTCCATTCGCTATCACATCACCGTATGTTCTTCTCAGCGTAGCGCTTATGCTTTTCTGATAGTTTCTTATCCATTCATTGATTAATTTTGTTTATGATCCATATTCTCTGTTAGAACGTAAGCTTAATAAGGATAAGGGTTTTGTCCACTAAAGTGTTTTCTGTGCTTACAATAGTGCCTGGCACATAGCTAACTCTTAGTAAATGTGTGTAAATGAGTAAATGGGTGTACGACCTTGAAAAGAGTTGAACTCTCCCTGGAGAGTTAGAGCTCCCTGGAGTAAAGTACTGAGCATTATATCCAACTAACGTGTGTAAGGATGTTTCGTGGGTTCCTCTACATTTCCCGTATATCTTTTAATCAAATAAAAAACTTTAAGAATCATGTGATTCTGGGTCTTTAAGATAGCAACCCTAAAATATAGCTTGAGATTTTCCAGAATCTTAAATTAAAGCCTCGCCATCTCCCTGTCTGGACTTATGTGTGCTGATCCAGCTTCAGATCAGCCAGCGGCTATTATTCACCCTAAAATTAAAAGCAAGAAAACAACCTCTCTTCTTGCAAACAGACATTTATGAAAAGTTTTGGCCTTGTTATGTTGGCTGTGGTCTTAGTGATCCATATTTATTTACTTATACAATCTCTCTCACATGTTTAAAATAGACTTATTAATGTTACACTAGTAGTTGTAATTACTAAGGTTGTTACTGCAACACATTTAAACCAACTAAAAATCCTATCAAAAGAAATTAACCTACCTCCACATATAGACAGCTCTCAAAATAGCTCATTTATTGCCTAGAGATGGAGATCATGCTAGGAGAAATTGTGAAAATGGACATGAGTCATGGAAGTAACTTTTAGCTTAACATACATTGATCCTTTGAACAGACATCACTCTCAGAATGAAATTAACCTCGCTGATTTTAGGAGATCAAGTCCCATTATGCCCTTATTCTAAGTTAAAAGCAAAAGTATAAACAAAACCCGTTAAAATTTTGAGTGTGTGTGATGCAGAGTCATCCAGGAATCATTTAGGAATCTCTCTTATTAAATTTAACAGCATTTGAAAAGGCAGGTATATATAAGGAGAATAACCCTTACTTAATCATACTAGGGTCACCTTGATGCTGGCAGGGGTCCTTGTCATGCTGGACAAGAACAGTCTAGGCAGTCATCATCATCATCTTTAGCTTGATGGTTCATGGATGAGGCTTAATACTGATATGCAGATGAACAGTATTTATTATTTCTTCATTCTGAAACCTTGGTTCTCCTGTATTCTACTTAGTGAGTGATATGTCTAAACTATGACGACCGAAGGGCTCATTCGCTCACTGTGCATTCCCTGAGCATCTGCTCTACGGAAGGTGCTGAGCTGTGTTCTGAGGTTACTGAGCTTTCCCTTCAAACTGGTTAGGCACATCTCTAGCTTTCCCGGCAATATTATAGCAGTGTGTAAAAAACACTAGAGTGTCTGAGTCATCCTTGGAAAAAGACTCATCATATACCCATGACATGTCTTATTTTCACATTATTAAAAAGTAAGACCCAACTACCAAATGACTGACAGAAATTTCCCTTTTGATTTATATGTTTTCATTGTGAATAGACATGACCATTGGGGTTGGGTCATTCCTTGCGTACTTTTTGGTTTGCTTAGATCTACAACCTTACAGGGTGTGTGGCATTGCCTCCATGTTACCTATGAGGAACCTGAGGTTTAGGTAGGTTTAGATTCCTGTGGCTGCTCTAACAATTACCATAAACTAGGTGGCTTAAAACAACAGAAACTTATTCTCTCACAGTCTTAGAGGCCAAAAGTCAGAAATCAAGGTATTGGCAGGGCCACGTACCCTTTGGAGGCTCCAGAGGAGAGTTTGTTCTTTTCTTCTTAAGCTTCTGGCTGTTGGCATTCCTAGACTTGTGGCTACATTATTCCAGTCTCTACCTCTGGGATTACATTGCCTCTTCCTTCTTTGACCCTGTGTCTTCTTTGTGTCTCTGTCTCATAA
This sequence comes from Ursus maritimus, assembly GCF_017311325.1. Classification (NCBI taxonomy): domain Eukaryota; kingdom Metazoa; phylum Chordata; class Mammalia; order Carnivora; family Ursidae; genus Ursus; species Ursus maritimus. Next base: position 59,361,414 of record NW_024426774.1, read on the forward strand.
AGATACATGTGACTGCATTTAGGGCTCACCTGGGTAACCCAGGATCTCCTTCTCATCTCAAGATGAATAACTTAATCACTTTTGCAAAAATCTTTTTACAAATTAGGTGATAATTAGAGGTTCCAGAGATCTGACATGGAATCTCCTGGGGAGCTATTTCCAGCCTACCTCAGAGGTTAAGCCTTTGGCCAGGGTCACAGAGCTGGCAGAAGTGGGGTTTGAACATAGCCAGGTCTGACTCTAGAGTCTACTCTTTTAAATCTCCACACTGATGCTCTGGGATCCATCTGGGCATATCACTGTCTTCCTCCTGATTCATTCAGTAAGGATCAACCAGTACTTGCAGTGTGCCCAGGCTGTTCCAGGCTCTGTGCTGTCACAGAAACTTGATCTTAACCAAAAACAACCACTACTCCTATCTTTCCAGACTCACTATTCTGTGTGGGGACAGAGATAGATTAAGTAACACACGAATGAGTGTGTAATCACCAACCAAGAAGGAAAAGGGACATAGAACAAGGAAAGCTGACCCAGGCTGGATGTGAAGAAGTTTTCCCTAAGGAAGTGATATTGGAGTCAAGATTTAAAAGCTGAGTAGGAGTTAGCTAGCTAGATGAAGGAGGCAGGCAGCAGGGAAAACCACTCCAGAAAGAGAATGGCATCTGTGAAGGCCCTGTGACAAGAGAGATGCTCAGCTTTTTAGGAATTGAAATAAGGGTAGAGAACAGAGTGAGGCAGTTTTCTCAGTGTGAGCATTTGTTTCTAGGTGTCTTACTGGGTACAGAGTAAGACTCAATGAATTTTCTATGTTGGCAAACCTTTTGAAAGCAGTGAATGTGTTTTATTCATCTCTGGATGCTCTGGCCCAGAATAGTATCTGGAACAGAATATATGTTCAATGCTATGCTTGTTGATTGACAGTGAATAGAAGAATGAGCAAATTAGCCTTGACCTTACATATGCAGGGTGTTTGACAAAACAGGTGAAATAGCCACAGTCCCGCATGCTAGGCCTTCCCCTTCCAAACCAGAGGATCATGTGTAGCCAAGTATATTCTGGCCAGTTGTTACACCCACACGCTCGTCCCGTGTGAGCAGAGGGCTGATAAGGGAGCCAGGAGTCAAAGCCTTGTTGCACCTTGTTATGAAAAACTCTGGGAAGGCCTTGACTTGAGGAGAGAAATCTGGGATAATAAAACCTGAAAGAGCTTTCTCAGTCCTCTTCACAGCTTTACCCCAGCACAGACATTGCTGACTGCATCTGGAGGCCAGAGCAGTGTCCATGGATTCCTCTATCTCCTTTGAGGGAAGAGACAATATGAGGCTTTTCTGCAAGCCAACCTCTGTCTGTTGTTCCATATTTTGTTGTACCAGAAAAGAGCTAGCTTTGGGTCCTAAAAAAAGGGACAGGCCAGGAGGAAGGCTTTCCCATCCTCCGCTCCGAGAGTTTAACATCCCTTGTTCACGACATGCCGATTGGGCCGCCTCCTGTTAGTGTGTATGCTTGTGAGATACGTAACTTCTACTAACACTCACTTTGCTTCTTCATCTGAGAGAGAACAATATTCATTTCTGTACAGAACTCACTCAAAGGGATAAGGTTTCAGAGATTGCCTTAGAGCTTATGTTGAGAGCTCTGTGTGGGATGAAACCTGGCTAGTGGTTTTGGCCACACGGATGTCGCAGATGTAAAGGTCTGGTTGTGAAAATCTCATGGGCGAGGGGATGAAGGCCCTCAGAGGCCTGTGTCTGTAATTGCCACCATTCCATACAGGAAGCTCTCAAAGCTGACAAATTGTGTCCTGGACTTTGCCCACCATACTTGGGGGGTCCACTCAGAGAGAAATATGATATTTTAAATTTTGTCCTAAAATAGAAATTCTACGTTGACCTACTAGCCTTGTACTTCTAAGATTACCTTTCCTCCATCCCTTCCCTACCATCTTTCCTACTTCTCTCATCTTTCTTTTCTTGTTCTTCGTCTTGTCTTGAGACGGTATGAGGTACTAAAAATGGACGGTGAATCAGGAGAGCACTAGGCCTGACTCTAGTGCTAAGTAGCTGCGTGGGCTGGGGCGTTCCACAGAACCTCCCTGGTCCTTAGTTTCTTCATCTACAACGTGGAGCTCTGGACTCTACATACCCTGTGAAGCACTCACTGCAGTCTTTAGACCTTTCTTCCCTCTTTTCCCCCCAGACAGTTCACTCTTCTTCCCCCTGCCCACAAGGCCCTCATCTCTTTCCAGTCGTTTTCTGCACTTCCGTCCCTCTTCTCCTGTCTTTCCTCTCTCTTCCTTGTTCTTCTGAGGAGTGGAGGATCACAAGTTGGATTTGGTATTTATTCTCTTTGGAGAATAATGGAGAGATTTCTAAAGCTGCAGTTGATAAGATATATCAGCCATAATTGTAAGATTTGCCCTACTATAATTAGGACAATCGGTGCCAACATATCATGGGCTTGAGAAGCCATGGACTGCCAAAGTGGGCTGGTTCATGACATAAAAAGGAATTGGGATGAGAGGGAAGATGTGAGGCATCTCTTTTCCTTTGCATATCTGTACCCCTATTTGTTTGCCTTGTATCAGGGGCCATGGTCCCCACATTCTCAACTCCGAGGGAGGTCAAGGGATTCCCCATTTGTGCCCCTTCACAGGACTCCAGCTGCTCCGTAATAGTGGACAACGTTGGCCAAACTCGCAGGAGACTCTCCTCCTCCTTTCATCTGCTCTCCCAGATTATAGCTTCTTTCCACTTTGTTTTTCAGAGACAAGACCACCTCAGAATGCGGCTTCTTCCAAAAGAGAATTTGGCAGCTTTCTTCCAAGCCTGAGGGTAGACTGAGAAGTGGTTTCTTCTTTTTCCTAATACAGGTATTAAGCTGACTTAATATTCACTTACTCTGAAAAATCCCACTTCACAGAAACATTTTTTAACATGAGCCAAAGTGTTTCTCCCTAATTCAGCACAATTGCGCCTGGTTTATATCCATTGATGTTAAATGATTTCCCGTTTAATATCAATTGGAAATGGCTGATTTCCTACCCCAAACAGTACTTAATGTCAATTATGGCAGGCAGGGCAGAGCTGTTTTTCAATTAACTACACCACTCCATTTTGTTTGCTGGAGAGTGGTGCAAAATACATGCACACAGAGCCACCTTGTGAAACAGTGACAGAGGGAGATGCAGTATTGATTTTGCTTCCTGTTCTTGACCGTTGGTTTGGGAGGTGATGGTGGGATGAGGGTTGGTAGGGGGTGGTGGGAGCATCCCTTTCCCCCTTTCCCCAGGGACCAGTCATGGTTTAATGAGAACCTACCCTTCCATCAGAGGAACCACTGGTCTGGTAAGGACCAGAACTTGTTGGGGGAAAGTAGAACACTTAATCATACACAGTCTTGCTAGAACAGAGTTCACAGACATGTGGAAGGGGGTTATGGATTCATAAAGAGGATGTGATTGTGAGGTGGATTTTCGAGTAGTTTTCAGAGAGCCTGGGTATGGTTGTGGTGTAAGGCTGAGAATGACAGCTAACATCTGTTGAACGCCTGCTGAGGGTCAGCAGCGTCCTGTTATTTAATCCTCTCAATAACCTTGTAAGGGTATATGCCTGTTACATAGGTGTCCATATCTGAGGCCGATAGGGTTGTCTAATGCCATTGAGCTATTCAGCACTTGAAGGTAGAGTTCAAATCCAGAGCTGTCTGATTTTATCTCATGGACCAATCTCCCTTTCTAATGAAACAAATGGTTGAAAATATCCCTGGTGATTCTGTGTAATTAGGGTGATGCTGCTTGGGACGTTGAAGGATAGCACCGGAGGGGAATGGCATCTAGGGGTTTCTCTTCCCCTTGGTCTAGGATCTGCAACTCGACACAGTCTTCTCATGTTGCCTTGTGTTTTTCCACCTCTCTCTGTGTAGAAGCCTTTCCTCACACTCCTGCCTGTGCTAATCCCACGCCTTTCAGGGACTAGCTTGAATTGTCTCTGAAATGTTTCTTGACGCTCTGCCCACCTTGGGCACTACCTGCTGAGCTCTTTCAGCACTTGTGCTCGAAAATCCTTTGCTCACATTTTCCACATATGGCTGCAGCAAACTTTCTTCAGAGCAGAAACCAAGCAGGAAAGAACTTCGTATGAGGGGGCTAATAGGTCAGAGCTGAAATTCAGTTTTGTCATGTTTTACCTCATTTTTCTTCATTCAGTGAGGATCTATTAGGTGCCTGCCATGTGCCAGGCATTATGCCAAGAGCCGTTGATGCCAAGGGGCCTGTGTACCAGCAGAGGGAACAGACACTGAATGGGACGCTTCGGTGAACATCATCGATGCTATGGAATTGCCCAGGACAGAAGCACTTCAGTCCATGATGGAGATGAATCAGGGGAGTTTCTCTGGGGTAGACATGTGAATTGAGTTTTGAGGAGGTGGCCAAGCAATGGCAGGTAGGGGTCAGAGGGATGGAAACATGAGAGAATGTTTTAGCGCAGGAGTCAGCAGCTGCCTGGGTGTAGGTAATGCTGGACCTGGCAGGTTATCAATGCTCTTGACGTTCCATCCTTTGTCTACACCTTCACCATAGGGAGGGTGTGAGGATGAGTAACAGCCTCCATATACTGAGTGTTTACTCTGAGCCTTGCGTTGTTATAAACCCTTTCCTGGTATGAACTCTTTGAATCCTCATAACCATTTTATGATGTAGACATTGCGGTGACGCTCATCTTACAGGTTAAGAAAACTGAGTCACGAAGAGTTTACCTCTTCCAAAATAACCAAGCTAGTGCGCAGTAGGGCTGGAATTCAGACCTGGCAGTCTAGCTTTCAAGGCTGACATCGTGGCCGTTAATCTCCGTGTCCTGAATGAGCTGGTACGTTCAAAGTGTATAGCGCAGTGCCTGAATAAAGGAATCACTCTGTTAGTAGTACTGCCTTGATTTTTGCTTTTACTTTAACAACAAAAACAACAACAGTCCCTTTCCTCTTTGGAAAGGTAAGCTCTTGATCTTCAGAATACCACTTTTTTAGGAATAGGTCTGTGCTAGCTGCACAGTGACCCTGTCTCCCCTTCACGGTGGGACCTAAAGCAGAACAAAACATGGAGATAAATGCTTGTGCAGGTGAAGGTTGCCAGCCAGATTAGGAAAAAGTGAAGCTTCTTATTTCTAAGGTTTATGCTAAAGTTTATCAGAATGCAGACAATTTCTTGTCTGGGTATTGCCAAGTGAATGGGCAACTCTGTTCTTGGCTACTCTTTCTTTCTTTCTTTTTTTTTTTTTTTAAAGATTATTTATTTATTTGACAGAGACAGAGACAGCCAGCGAGAGAGGGAACATAGGCAGGGGGAGTGGGAGAGGAAGAAGCAGGCTCCCAGCGGAGGAGCCCGATGTGGGACTCGATCCCATAATGCCGGGATCACGCCCTGAGCCGAAGGCAGACGCTTAACCGCTGTGCCACCCAGGCGCCCCTTGGCTACTCTTTCTAAGATGGCTTGCGAATATGCTTTCTTGGGGGGAGGGGTCCTCTTGAGCTCTCAGATTCCAGGATAACTCATATGTTTTTCAAGGTGGTTTGAGTGTCATAATTGCGAATATAAGTTTTTCTAACCAATTTATTTGGAGGAAACGTCAGTTACCAGTGCATGGACTGGTCCTATTGGTTGAAAAATGCAGGATGTTATCCAAGTATTGCTCTGACCCGCACTTGAAGATGTACATTTTCTGTTTCCTCTCCCTGTGTCTTCTGTTGACCTACGTGAGACATTCTGTATATCACATGTGTGTCTGAGATGTTCAGGTTTGTGTAAAAATATATGGGATTACTTGGTAAGACCATTTGATGACAATTTGGATTTTTAAAAAATTCTTACAGTAGTAGGAATTTATTCTTGAAAATTTAAAGTAATTAGAATCATCCATAAATGCTAGTCATTTTTATTTTCCTGTGTGTTTTTGAGGTTAGATCAATTTTAAAAACTAAAAGGGAAGGAGAATAAGAGAGAATGGACATAGGGAAGGGCCGGGACTCAAGAACCCTTACTAAGTTATTGAGCCAACATAGCATTGTTTCCAATAATGGTACTAGTGATAACTCATACGCAGTAATTTCTAGCCTAAACAAACAAAAAGAATTCTGTTATTTGACACTAGACAGTATTTATGGACATTGTTTCATTCATCCTTGCAAGTATCTCAGAATGTCATGAGAATAAATATCTTCTTCAATTCAGACGGGCTCAGGGTTGATACATGGAAGCCAGACCTTTGGACTCCTTTTACTACACGTCTGACTCCCAGTGGTTATCCTTTGCCTCGATTGAAAGCATTTTTCTCTAGGGCTGGGCTTTCAGAACTGTGAAGCATGGACAAGAAAGAGGTTTATGAAGAAATGAGAAGTTTGTAAAGAATGCCTACTACACGCCCGCTACCACGTTGGGCAGATTTTCAACACATTCTTGATTCTTCAGAGGAAGCCAGTTCTCTGCACCTGATGTATGCACCCCTTTGGCGTAGTCTTTTCAATAATAGGTGGTGATTATGCCAGAGAATCCCAAGCCTTGCCAAATGAAAAACAGGGATTTGGCATGGTGTGGGGTAGTAGGTCCACATTATTGGATCCATCTCACAGGTGTGGTGGAAAGTTGGTCTCAAGTTTATTGGGCAGAAATTCTTGACATTTGGTTCAGGTCTGTCTTTGGTGCGTTTAGTTGCTCACCTCCAGCAGTACGTAATCCAGCTGCTACTTAAGGGAGAAATAGAGACAGCAGCTGAGAAGTGTGGCTTTTTTCCCCCTTTCGAAGCAATGTAAACCTTTGGAAGATACACAAATGTAGTCCTATTATTCAAGTTCATTTACAGTCCTTCCCTCGTCCACCACAAGGAATTTATGAACCTGGAAGAGTTGGAAGTCCCTTAGCAAAGTAAACAAACTGTAACTCAGGGTTGCATACGTTCAAGGAGCCTCTTTCAGCAGGTTTTATTTTCACACCAGAGGTGAAAAGATAATTTGGTGACCCATACCTTGTCTCGTCGGGAGCGGCCAACAGCCTGCCTGCACCGGGCGGGAAGAGAGGGTTAATGCTGTCACTGTCCTGGTGAGGACAGTGATGGCAGCCGGAGCTGGCAGAGCCTTGCCGGGCCTCCGGGACCGTCTTCTGAGTGTCATCCTCGCCACACCCTCTGAACTAGACACCGTTAGTATTTACATTTGACAGATGAGGAAACTGAGGCCCTTTCTTTCTTTCTTTCTTTCTTTCTTTCTTTCTTTCTTTCTTTCTTTCTGGCTTTCATTTATTTGACAGAGCGAGAGAGCACAAGCAGGGGGAATAGTAGAGGGAGAGGGAGAAGCTAGGTTCCCTGCTGAGCCCAGAGCCCTTTGTGGGGCTCGATCCCAGGACCCTGGGATCATGACCTGAGCTGAAGGCAGATGCTTAACCACCTGAGCCACCCAGGTGCCCGGGAAACTGAGGCTTTTGGGTGTTTCCTCTAGAAACAAAGTCAGAATGTGACTTCACACAATTGAACCACAGATGGGGCATTACCCGAGGCGGAGAATGGAGTCTGTGTGCATGTGGGTCGAGAGGTGGGATTGGATAGGGTTTCTTTATAGAAAGGGGGGAAATTTCTTGTCCTTCTGTGTTTGCAGCCCCTTGTTTTCCCCTTTCAAAGCTGACTGTGAACACTGGACTGAAGGTCAGGAGGCCTGCATCCAGTCCTCACCCTAAAAGGTACTGGCCACATGATCTTGAACACTTCCTTTCCCCTCATCAGTTTTCTTATTTCTAAAATGAGGAGGGCAGCACAAGTAGCTGGTGTTTAGGACCGGTGACTCAGTTTTAATGGCTCAAGGAGTCGGTGACCCAGGGCGATCGATCTTTGCCTTTCAGCCCCTCCCTCATCCACCCTTGTGTGTGGGACGGTGATGCTTCTCTCGGATGTGCTAGGCCCCGAAAAGAGAGAAAGTTGTTTTTTTTATGTGCTGTATACCAGATGACCTTGATGTGATGGACTGTGGGATCTGGTGACACTGCACACTCAGTACTATTCAACACTTGGCCTGAAAGGGAGGAAGGAATGGATTTATTGACTTGCGACTTTGACTCGGGCCTGTGTATCAGGCCTGTTATTATGTGGAATGATTAGGCTGCAGTGGCAGGGACAAGTTAAACTAGAACAACAAAAGACCTCCTTAACCTTTACCTGGACACAAGGCCATTCATAATGACTTGCATGGTTTGGAAAACCAAGTCTCTCCTGGAGCACTCAATACTTCTGCAACCCCAGCAAATGAGCAGGAAAGGGGAAGATGGATGGGTGAGGGAGATGAGATGTAATCCAATTCTGCATAGTCCTGTTTAGAATGCTGAGTTCAGGTCTGTGTCAAAAAACAGTGATGCCTTAGAGATCATCATCATTTCCTTTGGCTTGAAAAAGGAATTTGAAACCAGATACAGTGGTTGCTCGCTGAGAAACTTCAAACTATTTGTTATCCACTAGAGCAAATTATGCTGTTTCTGATAGATATTTTCACTCTTGAAGGAACCATGTGCCTTCTATTAATGTGAAAGGAACTGGATACATGGAGCTTTCTCTCTCTCTCTCTCTCTCTCTCTCTCTCTCTCTCTCTCACACACACACACACACACACACACAGCCTCAAATACAAGGTCTCCTTGAAAAGCTAAAATAACCATCTTAGGTTACTCTTACTTCTGAAAAATACTCTCTCCTCTTACCCAGCTCCCTAGCTCAGCCTGATGAGCCATAATTTTTTTTGGAATGGCAGTAATGTCAACCATTTCAGAATCTTGGGTAGCATGTTTTTTTTTTGTTTGTTTGTTTGTTTTTTTTGTTTTCAGACACCTTTCCCTAAATATTGTAAATATCAACGGAGCTGGATGTGACATAAGAATTAGAGAATTACAGAGTATTGCAGCAGTGGAGACCTTAGTGATCATCTAACCCAAGGGTAAACCAACCTTTTTTGCAAAGGGCCTGGTGGCAAATATTTTAGGCTTTGTAGGCTAGTCAGACTTTATTACAAATACTCAACTCTGCTGTGACAGCAAGAAAGCAGCCATGGACAGTATGCAAACAAGTGTGTGTGGCTGTGTTCCGTAAAACTTTGCTTCCAAAACCAGACAAGTGGCAGGCCTGATTTTGCCTAGAGGCTGTAGTTTGCTGATCCCTGATCTAAGCTATTAATCAGATGATGAACACAGAAGCCCAATGTGAAGAGGCTCATCCAGGGCCACCTCAGCCAGCTAGCCATAGAGCTAGGACTGGAGATCGGTGGAGCTGGAATTAGATGGTTCATTCTGGGGTGCCAGGTCTGGAGAATTTCTTTCAGCAGCATGGTCTTAGTCCACTTGTGCTCACAAATATTTCAAAGTGATTTGTTATGAAAATTGTAAGATAGACCAAGGAAACAATAGAGGTCATGGCTGGGATAAGATGAGACTTGAGTGTGGTTGTTGGTGACCCTGAAACCAAACATTCCTCACACGTCATATGGGCAGTCTCTGACCATCCATGGACTTGTGGGCCTGTGGGAAGGAACTTAAATCCTTTCAGTCACTGGGACAAGCCTAATTGGGAGACTTGAGTGGGATTGGTTCCAACAGATGCCAGATTGCAGAAAAGGACACTGGGGCACAACAGAGTGAGGAAGTCTGGTAGAAGTGGACCAACTTAGCTGTATTTGGTGAAGGACCAAAATTCTGGGACAATAAAAAGCCCTACTAAGTCTAGTTGACGTGGTCACCTGGGGGCACCCATGAATCCTGCCACAATAAAACTAAAAAAAAAAAAAAAAAAGATTACTAGGAACCCAAGTGTCTCTGCAAGGAGCTTCTATGTTCCCTTATAAAATATTACAGCCGAAAAGAGCACACATTTCTTTTCCTGATGGAGATTTATGTAGCCTGGAAATCTGGAGTGAGGCAGTAAGGGAACACCAGCTAGAGCAGCTGAGCAAGTGGACACCAGCGGGTGATGGAGGTCATGAGTGAGCCAGTGCCGCCACCCAGGTGGCACAGATGGGCACCAAGACACAAAACACAGAAGACGCAGAGGCAGACTACGGTAACGCACAGGCAGTGGCAGAGAGGAGAGACTATGTGAAGTGTTGGTTGTGTGTGGGGCTTTGTGGTGAGTTAACATCAGGGTGTTAGGGACTCAAGCTGAGCCTCAGCAGTATGCTTGGCATAGGTGTGGTCGAACCTCAAGAAACGGACCTGTCCTGTAACAACTTTACCATTTCTGAGCAGTTACCGGACGTCAGACATTACGCTGCCTGCCCTTCGGGTGTTGTATCATTTGATCGACATAACAACCCTTGAAGGTAGGTACTGTTACTATCTTCCGTGCCAGTCAGCTATTGCTGCAGTAACAGCCCCCCTCAAATATCAGTGGCCTACAACAATAGAGCATTTTTTTCTCACCCACATTTCATGAGGGCTGCAGGTTAGCTCCAGCTCTGCACCAAGTTGAAGGTCAGCTGTGGGTGTGTTTATGTGTTTCCTCATTCTGGGACCCTGGCTGAAGGAGCAGTCCTTATCTTAGACGTGTTGTTCTCATAGTGGGACAATGGAAGAAAAATGCACGAGCGGGCTGAACTTCGTAATCACTTTTAAAGCTTCTGCTTGGATGTTGTGTGCATCACACCCACACACATGCCACAGGCCCACGTAAATCATGGCCAAGCCTGACGTGGGTGCGGAAGCAGTCTCTGCCTGCCGGGAGGCAGGGCAGGTCACATGACAAGGAAAGGAAAGGGTATTTGTGACTAATTTGATCTATCATGTCATCTCTGTTTTATAAATGAGAGAGGAGTCATTATATCACATAGCCATTCATTCATAGCCACTCATTACTCTATACTTGTGGTGCGAAGGAATACACAGCTGACTTAATTATATGGGAGCTCTCTTACGCCCTTTTGTCCCCAGTCCATATATACACACTAAGGTGAGGCCATCTGGCAGGTGGAGGATACTGTGCCTGTAGAATGAGGAACACACACAGGGCATCTTAATGTAGAGTCTATAAAGTTGAAGCTCGGACAACATTCAGATTACACTTTTAAAATTCATGGTGCAAACACTTTCCTGCTCTTGTATAAAAAGGCTTTTCTTCTACCATGCCCAATCCTCTGTGGTACCATAAGGACTCTGATCTTGCAGAGTCAATAGTATTATTCTAGAGATAGGACTGCTCTTTGAAGCAGGCCACCTTGTCAGATTGCTTTGGGTGAGATTTGAGAAAGAGTGTCCCGCTGTCTTTTTATCATTAACATTTTCAATCTGCAGAAAGGTTGGAATGGATTGTACAGTGACCACAAGTTTCAACAGTTCCTGTTTTCTCTATCTGCATATATCTAAACAGACACACACACACACACACACACATGTATATGCACACATACATGCATGTACATACTGAGCCATTTGAAAGTCAGTTGCAGACACCGTGATATTTCATCCTAAATATTTCTGAATATAACTCCTAAAAATGGGTACATTCTTCTCAATAACCATATTACCATTACTATACCTAAGAATAATTTCAGAGGTCTACAAGATGTCATTTGTAGCTGGTCAAAGTTTGGTACCAGGATCCAGTCAAGGTTTATGCATTACATTTACTTGTAATGTTTCTTTAGATTCTCTTATTTAGAAGAGTCCAACAGTACCCCCACTTTTTTTTAATAGTATAGATTTTTTTAAAAAGACTGGGGCAGCTGTCTTGTAGAGTATCCCATCATCTGGATTTGCTTGATCATTCTCTCTTGGTGTCCTTTGTTTTGTGCCACTGTCCCCTGTATTTCCTGTAACTAGAAGTTAGTTCTAAAGGCCTGGCAGGATTCCCAGGTGACCTTGATGGCCAGAATGCTTTACAGGCAGTTCTGTGTGCTTGACATTGCTTCTTACCAGGAGGCACATGGACCAGGACATCCCATTATCAGTGATGTTGAGTTTGATCATTTAGTTAAGGTAGTGAGTGCAAGCACTTTCCATGATAGGTTTATGTTTTTCCCTTTGCAATTTAGAGTGATACTTGGAAATCTCGTGACTGTCTTCTTCCTTATAAATCTTTTACCACATAATTGTAGAAAATAAAAATATAAATGCCCAGTTAAATTTGAATTTCAAATAAACAATATAAACATGTTTTGTATAGTGTGTCCCAAGTATTGCATGGGGCATATGCATATTAACATTTTTTTCTTGTTTATCTGAAATTCAAATCTAACTGGGCATCCTATATATTGTCTGGCAAGCCTAGTTTATGAGCTCAAGCTTGGGTATATTGGAGGTGGAGTGTTGTGGAAAAGGAGGGGAGAAGGGAAGGTACCAAACGCTGAAGACAGCCTGCATGGATGTGGTGAGGCTGCCTGAAGACAGACTTGTACCTCAAGGTTGGACAGATATGTCTGGGGATGCTCAATACGCAGCTGCGAGGTTTGGGGACAGTTGCAGTGATGTGTGAGGATCGTCTGAAAGGGCGAGCTCTTCTGCTGCCTCCTGCACGCACGCCCCGGACTCGGTCCCAGTGCAAGGCAGAGTGGTGGTTCTTATGCTTTCTTCTCCCATTCTTCAGTGTATTTCGGGCAGCAGAGGGGCTTTGAAGCTTGAAGTCTGGGCAGTGGTATGGATCACCGTTTCTTTAGTGTCAGTATTCATAGAGGTCATCCGAAGATCTTGTGAAAATGCAGTTGGCTTGGAGTGAGGCCTGAGATTCTGAATTTCTAACACATTCCTGTCGCTGCTGACTTCCTGGTTGGTCCTCTAGCTGTCTCACACAGTGGGGAAGTGAATGGTATCAGAGCCAAAGAAGCCGGAGTTCAGTCTCGGCTTTGCAGCTTCTGATCTGTGTCCTTGGGAAGTTACACCACCTTTCAAAGCTTCCAGTTCCTCTTCCCTAAATAACTCTGTCTAGCAAATAGGGTCGATACAGGGATTAAGTCAGGTAGTAGCTGCAAAGTGCTTATCATGAGTCCTACCATATTTTACAATATGTAATAAATATTTGCTGTTTTTATTACTATTCACAACGGTCATATATGTGAAATGAATAGATATCTCCAAGCTCATGCATTTTGTTCTGTTGGAGTGGATGAGATCCACCGTCAACTTGACATGACTTATACAGTGTACAAAGTACAGTAGACAAAGAGGGCAGCTGTCCTCTTACTCAGAGTAGTGTATTTCTGTCTAGGAAAAAGTGTACATATTTTCCAAGAGAGGACAACAGATTAATTCCATGAAGGGAAGAAAGCTGTGATATCTGGAGCTAGGGGCAGCCTGGACGTCTGAAAAATAACAGGTGAATGGTGGGGAGGAGTCACTGAGTAGATAAGTCAGGGTGAATGTGCATTAGTGTGGGGTTAATTTAGTGTGAGGGACAAACAGCCTTGCTTCATTTCATAGTCACGACTGGGATCCAGTTTCTCAAAGAAAATTCGACATACCCATAGCAAAGGGTGATATATGAGGACAATAGAAATTCATTAGAAACAAATGACACTCAACTTCTGATTCTGTACTATAGAATTTTTCGGGATTACTTGATGACTCCATCTGTGTTTTACTGATGGCAATATGGCTGGACCAAGAGGGGTTCATGACCTGTAACCAGAGTTGTGAGTTTGGGAGGGCACGTGTACACCTAGCTATAGCATGAACTTTCAGGCCAGACAGATAGGAATCTCTATCCCAGGCACTAGAGGGTTGTGGCTAAGAGCACTAGTTCCAGAGTCAGACTGCCTGGATTGCATCTCACTTCTGCCACTGCTCAGCTGTGTGACTTCGAGCTTAGTACCTAGCCTTTCTGTGGCTCAGTATCCTCATATGTAAAATGGGGATAATAATCATAATATCTTTCTGATGGCATTTTTGTAAAGCTTCAGTAGTTCGTGTATGTATATAATGTGTTCAGTAAGTAGTAGTTCAGTGAGTAGCATCATTACTGATTCTTCTGTCACTGTATAAATGAGAGCCATCTCTTTTATGTATGTATGTATGTATGTATGTCCAACCCTGAAAGCTCAGTGTTATCTATCAGGGATAAGTCTCTGCCAATAGCCAGGGAGCATCTTGCCCTCTGTTTTAGCCAGGATGGCAGGACATGCAGCAGCTTGAACTGAGAGATCTGGCTGATTGAAGTTGAGGTGGAAGGGGGGAGGTGGGGGTGAGGGGAGCTCAGAGGATCTAAGTAATAGGTGTGGAGATGTCATTGTATGGGAAGCCAGATGAATCACTGAAGGGCACTATCAGGAGATCTGGTCTGGAAGGTCGAGGCTGAGACCAGCTAGCTCATTGTTGAGGTCGGAAGGTGAGGGACCAAGCTCACACAGGTTGGAAAAGGTTAGACAAGTGGAGATGTGGTGGGGAACACAGATCAAGACCACAGTACGAGCTGTGTTTTGGCCAACTGTCCCTCCAGTTGCACAAACCAGAAGCCTAGATGTCATCTTGACAACCCCTCACCCCACACGTCTAATCCAAATCTCTTTGCTTCTGCCTCCTAATGTGTTTGCTTTTCCCCTCTTTTCTACCTCCAGCACCACCCTTAAGAAAGCCAGACCCTCTTTTGCTTGGACTGTAAAAGACTTCCATCTGATCTTTCTGCTTCCATGCTGGCTACCTTCCTTTCCTGTTTCCATCCTGCAGCCAGAGGGACTTTTCCTAATAACCGATATGATCATATTGCAGCCTGCAAAAGTTTTTCATGGTTCTGAGGACAAAGTCGCAGTTTCTAATGAGTGTTGTTGAACTCCCATGCATTCTTCTTCAGTTGTGTCTTCTTCCAGGTGCTTCTTCATGGTGTTCTGGCCTCCCTTTAGTCCTACTGCTCACCACACGGTGCCCAGCTCTTGTGACTGCATTTGCCTTTGCCTGGAGCACTCTTCCTTCCTCCTTTTATCTACCTAATATCTTTCTAATCAGAGGTCAAGGATCAGAGAAATTATCCTTGATCTCCCTGATCAGTCCAGCCCTCCCCGCTCATTTTAGGCTCTCAAAGAGCACCATGAATTTCTCCTTTGTGGCACTTTAACACAGTTGGAATTTCACATTTATTTGCAATTAATTATTAATAAGCTCCATGAAGGCAAGAATCATGTTTGATTTTGCTCAGCATTACATCTCTGGAGTGTAGCATGATGTTTAGAATATACTCTATACTTGATAAATATTGGTTGACTGAGTAGATGCATGCATGAGTAAATGAATGGACACATACACAAAAAAGGAGAGATTCAGGCAGAATCAGGATGTGGGATTGTCTAACGGTACAGGTTCCTCGGGAGACATTGACAGCTGAGTCATCTTACCAGGAGATAGCTCAGATCTTCCCTGTTTGTTCCATCCCTTGAGCTCACCTTTTCTACCATGAGGGGTCTTTACTCTTCTGCAAAGTTCAGGAATGCAGAGGCTCCATTCTGGTTGGGTCATCTGTGTATCTGCTTGCAGTGGACACTTAATGCGTTTTTTCCCCTAATAAGTAAATGAATCATTGCCTAGGGGGGACTAATTCCCCACATTCTTATCTTACGTACCATTTTACTCCTGGAAAGCTGGGCTGGGATGTCTGGTCTCTGTTGGAATTGGTACAGACACTGCCTCTGAGTGTGTCTTAGATCCGCCTCTCCTTGGGAAAGGATTCTGAACACTGTACTTTGATGTGTTAGGTCATTCGGGATCAGAGTCTTGGTCTCTCTGTCCCACCTCTGCTATGTTGTGACATACCAAACAAACCTAAGCCCTCTTATTCTGGGGTGAATTTGGACCAGGGCTGTTGTCATTCTAGGGCACTAAGCTGGGTCTGGAGTCTTTCTCCCCTCCAAGGCCTGGGAGTACCTCTCTTTCCTCAGTTGTTCTGAGGAAATTACTTTTCTGGACATAATAGACCCAGGCCCCAGTTTCTTGGCAGTCAGCACTGGGGGGAGAGTGTAAGCTGAGCCTCATCCTTTCTCCCCTCACTTTACAAATATCTCATTCTTTATTTCCTTCCAACAACATGTGATGACCCTTTGGCAAGTCCTTAGTGCTAAATTTCTTTTTTATGGAGGCAGCAGTAAAAACTCTAGGGCCTTTGATAGGCAGTGCTGGGACGTTGAGCGGATGTAAATCACTTGAGCATTGGCTGGATTCGGTTGACAGATTTCTAGGTTCAGTGAAACGTTCCTTTTCCAAATAAATCAAATTCTGACCTATGAAGGTCTAAGCTGGGAACGCTTCTGAAGTGTCTGAATTTGGACTGAGGTTGGAGGTTGTCCTATTTGGGTGATGGGCACGGATTTTGTAGTAAGCATGAAGGGAAAACTCAGATGTAGAGTTTTTCACATTTCCCTTTTGTTTGAGGATTTTGGTACTTTCTGCTCCTGGTCCCTTAAATGAATTGGATGCAAAATGCATATAAAGAAAAACGAGGAGGTCTTGGAATAAGCATGGAGAATTGAACCCATGCTTTCGTGGTGGAGACATTTTTACTTGAAAAGAAGTGTGTGTGTGTGTGTGTGTGTGTGTGTGTGTGTGTAACTCTAAACTCTATGAACTTGTTGAAGTTCACAAAGAACAGCTATTGCTGGACCTTATAAAGGATTAGTATGTGGAATGGCATTGAGGAGATCTGCTTTTAGGACTTGGAATTTTAGAAATGTCCCTGACCTTATCTTGCTATGACTCAAAGTGCCTTGAGGATCAGAAGGACCTGACTGTTTGCTATTGCGCTTAGTTTTATCATTTCAGATGGTAAATTGTTGTCCCTTATAACACAAGTGCCCATTAGCCAGTTTACTATAGGAGTCCCAAAGAGAGACTGTTCAGGGACACAAGGTGTCCAGAATGGGTAATTTAGAAAGGCACTCCTTCTGTCTCTCACCTGTTTGGGAACCATCACGAATGGAAATGTGCAGCTCCTCTGAAGCTGGGTATCAGTCAGGTGGGGTACTGCGTTGACACTCACTAATGGCCCAGTTATCACAGAATAGCATAGTGCCATTAACAACTGATTATACACATTATTGGGTAGCTCACAGCTAATGGGACCTGTCACAAGATCTCAGAAGACTGGGCTTATGATCTGTTGATAAATAGATACGTGGTACACGTGGGTCAGTCATTTCCTTGTTAAGGAGGAAAGAGGAAATGAAGTGACAGCCTCAGCAGTTCCGCACGGACCATGGCTACGTGCCTGGCTGGAGTATGGTATCAGGATGTGAGGCCTGAGCAGGGGCTGGAGCGCACTGGGACGTGGCTCCATTCTAGACCTGCAAATATAAAAGCTGGTTATGGATAGGCAATGCCATGGAGATTTTAAAGAGGGCTTCAGAACCTCAGCAGGTATCCCCCTCCTAGTAGGCCCTTTGGGAAGCTGGCAATACTTTCTGGTGGGGCTGCCTTTATTTTTGTATTTTCTTTGTGGGATTTCTATGGGGGTGGGGAGATGGTATATCTTTTTTGAGTGTCCTCAGTTGTATCAAATCTTTAAAGGAGTGGTTTGAAGATGTGAAATAAACAGGGATGGGAATATTACTGCAGACTAGTACTGTATAATTTAAACAATGGTCAAGGTCTACTTTCCATTCTGATACAGTTATCCAGGGTAGTAAAGTCGATCTGAACTTTTGGCCACAAATACAGGTGTGCAATATTATTTTGTTTATTTATTTATTTATTTATTTATTTATTTATTTTAAGATTTTATTTATTTGAGAGAGAGCACAAGCAGGGGGTGCAGCAGGCAGAGGGAGAAGCAGGCTCCCTGCTGAGCAGGGAGCCCAAAGCGGGGCCCAATCTCAGGACCCTGGGATCATGACCTGAGCCAAAGGCAGATGCTTAACTGAGCCACCCAGGTGCCCCCCATTATTTTATTGAAATCAAATGGTATTTGATTTAGCTCAGATGAGAAATCCCATTGCACTCATTTTGGTAGAGAGTGGGGGATGAGGATGTTTCTTTAGGCCACTGTGGTACCAGTGGACCTGGGTATTGTTCAGACCCTAATCTGCATTGGTCCCTTGAAGTCTGGGGCTTCCTTGGCACCATATTACTGCCAAGGCTGGGGATCTTTTCTGTTTAGGGTCAGCCTTGTTAGGTGCACTATGCCAGCTCTCCACCAGAGGCCCTGTCACTTCCTCAGGGCATTGCAGAACCCTGGAGTCTCACTCCCCTCCTCCTTATCCCAGTCTTGGGAAACCTCTCAACTCAAAAGCATTTACTTCTTTCCCTATGTCTCAAGGAGCTCAAGTGTTTAGGGGAAAAAAAACAGTTAAAGACTTCTCTGCAGGCAATTTCTATGTTTGGCCTTTACAATCCTCTGCTAAAATAAGGGAACAGAAAGAGCCTGGCTACTTTTTGGGAATTAAAGAGGGGGAAATATAGTGAGAACAAAACACACATTAATATCTCAGTGCATTATACTGCCATGATATTGATGGTGATGACAGTGATGGTGATAAAGATGATGATTTATATTGGCATATGGCTTTAGAATTTCAATCCACTGCCTGGTATGCTCCCTGTAGTAGGCCAGGAAGATAGGAGAGTGTGCCAAAAGGAAATGAAGACTCAGAGAGGTTTTGTGAATTGGCCAAGTCCACACTGTAGGTTAGTAACCACAAGTCCTCACTTGCTGGTTCAACATAGTTTTCTCTGAAAAGAGGCCATGGGTTGCCATCTTTTGTTTGGGGAATACCAGACCCACCCTTCTACGGCAGAGTGGCTTCGAATGACTTAGAGATAGTCAGGGTCTTTGACGCGCAGGGATGTTAACAGAGGGAACCCGAGACTTCCAAATCCCTCAAAGTCTCCCTGCTTTCTGGCAGCAGGGTTGCCTGTCAGGTCAGCCCGAATTTGACCCCCTGCCAGAGGGTGGATTCTCCTGGAAAGGAAATAAAGTTTATTTTGGTGTTATTTTTCTCCTCTGCATCAATCTCCCTTAATGTCTGCTTCTCCTTTCCTTGTACCAGGACTAGCTGTTTACTTAATTATTCTGACAGTGAAAGTAGTTAAGGGTTGGACAGAGGAGGCAGAAAAAGATTATGCTGGAAGGAAAGAGAAATGTTCTATTTTTTCAGAGGGACACAGATTTATTTCAGTTTTAGTAGTTCTTATTCAAATTCATCTGAAGTAATTAATGAAAGCTAGAAGAAGGCCTACACACACACACACACACACACACACACGTGCACATGCGCGCGCATGCACACACACACACACACACACACACACACACCCCTTCTTAGGATTTTTTCACTCTTACTTGAATTATGTTGAGCTGTTTGGTCTATTGGTTCAGTACCCCAAGCCTAGTGCAGTATTGTCATCCCTTGCTTTACAACACAGTCATTATATCCCTAAACCACATTGTGATACACAGTGCCTTCTGTTTACGACTCCCGAAACTCCCACTCCATATATCACCTGCCATAAAACCCATCAAACTGCTGCTACTAAAATGGTGCACAGTGGTCTAAGCAGGAGCCAGGCAAATTGTGTGATACCCTACTGTGGTTAATGAGAGTGAAAATGTGGTTAGGATTTTATTCAGGCGATGTTCATTTGCAGGGCCATTGTAGTGAGATGGCAAAGAAAGATTCTTTTGTTAACTTGAATGACAATATATTTTCTATTGTATGGAGTGGCTCAGTGCAGAGTTTGCCAAGTTATTTGTCAATTGTAAATAAGTCAAACTGTGACCTTGAACGACTAGCTTTTTATTGCTTGGGGGTCCTGAAAACTAATTAATGTACTGAAATTGTTATATGGCTTATCAGAAACCTGTTGCCAGATTTTAAAGTACAGTAGTGAAATTCAACTCTAATAAAGACAAAAACAAAAGTTAAAATAGAATGTCCCTTTTTTGTAGAATAGATAAAATTTATTGTGTCTTTTACCCTGGGGGATTTTTTTTTTTTAAAGAAGATGGATAAGAGAGGGGGCAATGTACCTTTCAAATTTTTTGCATTCTTCTGAAACCTGCACATACACAGAAAATTCTTAGTAATACCTGTAACCATCACTGAGTCCCTGAAAAGATATGTGAGGATCTTCTCTAAAAAATAATTAGAGCAACTGAACAGTTTTGTTCTGTAAATAATCTTAATTAAATGAAATTCTCACCCTTCCCGCACCCTTCCTTATCTCCAACTCTAGAGCCAAGATGTTTTTGATCCTAGTAAACGGATTTCTCAAAGGTTCAATCAATGCAGGTATTTTACTCAAGGAACAGATGTAAACTTCTCTCCTGTTAATACACAAGCCACCTTGTTATTGTCACACACACAGCTCTTTCTTTTCTTCTAAACAACTAATTGTGTAACATGGAAGACATGTACTGATGATAGTAGAAAACTTTCTTCTGTGAGCCTTGGTCCATTTATGAAAACTTTAGAGAAAAAATTATCACAGTGTATATACAGCATGTCTGATCTCATTAACTCATTAATTCATCACTGAGATATGAGTATCCCCAGAGACCACTCTGGGCAATGTCATGGAATCAGAGCTTGTCTCTGGGATATTTTTCCTCTTTATTTGATCTTCTCCATCACTGCCCACCCCCCCGCCCCGCCCCGATGATTGGGGTCCTGGGGCTGTCCCTGCAATAGCGTTGTTATCACTGCCAAAGCTGCTGTGGCCATCCCACCAAACCCCAAGTTCTCCACTAAGTGCTTCCTACATGTTATTCATTGACACACACAACAATGCTATGAGGTGGGTTCTAGTGTATTTTCTGATTTACAGATAAAACAAATATGAGGCCCATGGAGATTAAACAATTTTCCCAAGGTCAAGTGAATAGGAAGAAGTAGGACCTATTGTGGCTTCTCTTCTTTTAGACCTTTTTCTTCTTCCTTCTGACCACCTTCTCCTGGGGTTCTCTCCGTCCGCAGTCCTTTTACCCCCACCATTTCTTTAAAGTCTTGTTCTCTTTTGGGGAAAATGAGTGAGCAGGGGATGAGCTATATAACCCCTCCTAACTCCCATATAAGTGCTGCCTAATCTCAGCGCAGGTGTCGTGTTTCTTGGAGGTCCTTAAAATGATGTTTTTCCTGGGTATGTTACATGCTAGAGCCTCAGCAGAGAAGCCGTTGGAGAGGAGGCACTAAGCCTGCTTCATAAGTGGGTTGTGGGTTGGCCCCCTCTGCAATGAACAGATTTCCTTAGAGATTCGTATCTCTCTGTTCGCATCTTGGCAGCTCTACCCATGGAAGAGAGTAGAGTCACTATTACCAGGAAGGACTAAATAGGGGTGAAAGAAGTATCCCACCCACAAAGGTTTTGTGGGTGATACTAATGAATTCTGTGTTCATTCTTGAGGTTTTGTTCATCAACCCCAGTATTACACCATCATAATGCTGAGACAAATCATTCAGATAGAAACAAAAGAATAGCAAAGGAAGAATACTGTTCCCCATAGAATGACCACAGGCTGTGGGGCAGAGTTTTCAGATTGGGCCCCTCTGTGATCTGTTTGACTTCTTCGGGGGGGGGGGGGATCTGATTTCAATTGAGTCATATTGTTTTAAAAAAGTTCCAACCCCAAACAGCACCACAAAGAGGAAATTAAACTATAAAAAGTGCATTATGGTAAGGGTAGGGATCTAAGTTACTGTCCCAGAAACAAGTCAAAATCAAAGTTAAGAATAGAACCTGTAAGTTGCTCTAGTTAGACATTACAGATGCCACCGGTATTTACAATTGCTTGATATAAAACAGTCTGTCTTGCAGTGGATGCTGACATCATTAGCATAGCACTTAGGACTTGGGGGTCTCCAAGTACATTTATAAGCATCCCTTTACTTATTCAGTTCTTGCGGAAAATCAGATAAATAGAAAGTACCATTATCTAAGTCACATGGATAGAAGTGCTCCAGTTGGAAGCGCATGCTCAGTAGGGGGTTAGCAAGGGTTTTTGGCCCTCCAAAGCCTTGGCTACATTCTTTCTCTGAGTCAGCATTACTGTGCTTTATAATTCATATTTCTGGCTTTAGGGATCTGCTTTAAGATAGGCAGTTGGGGGTGCCTGGCTGGCTCAGTCAGTAGAGCATGTGGCTCCTGATCTTGGGGTTGTAGTTTCAAACCCCATGTTGGGTGTAGAGATTGCTTAAAAATAAAATTAAAAAAAAAAAAAAAGAAAGAAAGGCAGTTAGGAAAAGATAGCTATTTATATTCTAGCCTTGGTGGTGCCACTAACTAGCTATGTGACCTTGGGCAGGTCACTTATCCTCTCTCCCATGCCTACTGTCCAAAGTTATTTTGAAGATCAAGCAATAATAAATAAATAAATAAATAATGTGGTTAAACCTATGAAAGTCTAGAGCATGAAACAATCGTATTATCATTATATAGGAGAAAAAGAAGAAAAACAAAGGAAAGGTATACTTTAAAAAGTTAAGGTGAGGATGGGCCACAGTGTTTTGCAGGCATGTAAACAAAATATCAAATTTAATTCAGGTGTGGTTGTGCCCTTCCTAATTATTTCTTACACCTGGATGTGGCCCATGGGAAAATTCTCTCAGAGGCCATGCATTTAGGGTCTTGTATATTTTCAGGTTTCCTTATTAAGTAGAAACCAGAAGCCTTTTTATGTCTCCATGGGGACACCTCCAGAGCTTGTGTCAGCAAAAAAGAAACCATAATGTGAGGTGTTGGGGTTAGGACAGAAAATCTGAAGGGGCTCAACCCCAGAGAAATGGGAGACCAGTCCACTGGCTGGCCTTGTGGGCTGTACAGCTCGATGGTCTTCTCCTGGACACAGGATGGTGGTTGTGTTTAAAAGGAGCTTTGCCTTTTAAAGAGGAAAGAGTTTAGAAGGGTGTGTGTGTGTGTGTGTGTGTGTGTGTGTTGTGTTTATATATAGGCTCTTCATCAAAATGTTTTGGGTCTCTTCACTAGCAATGGGTGAAAAGTATCAGAGAAGGAAGAGCAAAAAAAACAGCTAACAGATATTAATTGAACACGTGGTGACATAGAGTATTGTGCAATATGCTACCTGTGATATCCTTTTTAAAAAGAGGTTAGACATGGCCATATTTTTTACTCTCAACTGCTAATTGTTTGCAGGTTCACCAAATCATTCTTTCTGATGGTTGATCCACTGCAACCTGCCTAGTTTCAATCTGGGTTTTCTGGGGTTCAGAAGAAATCAGAGTCATACTCAGTGGCCTGGAGAAACTTATGGACTTGGTCAAGGACAGTATACTGATTAAAAGAGAGTGCCTAATGTGAGAGTATTTGCAGTTAAGTGATGCATCAAGTGGCCAAGGCAGCCCATGCTTTGAGGGCTTCAGAGAAGGGGTAATTTCAATACTGGAGAAACAGGTATTGGAGTTGCAGATTGGGGTAGGGAGATCTCCTGGGAGTGCTGGGACCAGAAGTGGCAGAGAGATGTGGGTAGAATTTGGAGACTTAACTCTATAAATACTTTGGCTCTGTGAGCCTGGGACCAGCAGAGGGAGCACAAGGTAATAAACAGCTTTGGTTCGAGAACTTGACTGTGCTCTTTGGAGCCCAAGGAAGACAAGTCCATGAGCAAGATGGGATCATTCACCATTATCTTCTCTTGCCTTGTACATACTTGTTGCCTTTTAAAAGTCTACCATGTTTTGCTCCCTCACTCACTTACAAAACTTGTTCTATGGTAAGTGCAGAAACAGACCCCAAACCAACCAAAAGAGCCCACAAGCAAACAAAGAAAATCTAGACAAAGAAAAAACAATAACATTAGTTCTTACTTGTTCTTTAAACCAACTTCAATTTTTTAGCCTCCCGATTCTTTGAATAATCGGGTAATATGAAGAACTCACAGAATATTATAGCTCAGAGACCTGTCACTTTAATAGTTTCTCTGCCTTGGGGAAATGGGCTGTTTAACAAACTTCAGCAAATCAATGACTGTTGGAAAGGAGATTTGAGGGGAACTAATGCAATCTTTCTAAGGCTTCAGTGGTGAAACATGCATTAAAAAAGGCTTCAGACTCATGTTTATTCTCAGCAGAACTACTTTAAATTTCTAGAAACTTGGCCAAATATGGCCATAGATATGTTAGAGTGAGCCTTCAGCTATACTGAGCTGGCTCTGCTTGGCTCTCCATGGCCCATTTTATGGGTCTTCCATCAGTTCAGCAAAGAACAACACACTTCACCTGCCTTGGGGCCTTTACACATGCCATTTCCACTGGAAGCCCCTTCCTCTTCAACCTTTCTTTGGCCAAGTTAATTGCAACTCAGTATTCAGATCTCAACTCAGGCATCACTTAGGAAAGTTATCCATGACCTACAGATTAGGTCTGTCCACAATACATTCTTGGGGCACTTTGCCCTTTTTATTCACAATGCTTAACAAAGGTTGCAGTTGCATATGTATTTTTGTGACTATTCCACTCATTGTTCTTTACCTTACTAGACCAAAGCTCCAAGATACAGGGACTCTGTTCTTTTTATATACCAGCGTATCCTCAGCATGAAGTATAGTGCCTGCTACTTACTAAGGCTCAATAACTACTCATTTGTTGGATGAAAAAAATACATAATAACTATCAACTGCTAATGGCAGGTGTTACATTCTGCTAAGGGAGGGCTATGAGAGCAGACAGAAGACCTGAGACCTAGGCGAGGACAGTAAGGTCAGGAGAGCCTTGATAAATACTAGTTTTGAAGGAGAGAGATGGAATGGGGAGCGGAGTGGGAAGGTATTAGGAGAGAGGCTGGGAAGCATGCATAGTGCTGGCTAAGGGTTATATGGGGACGTATGATAGAATATGTGGAGATAACTGCCCTGTGCCAACTCTAGGTTGAAGCCCTAGTCACAGTTATCAATGTAGTGCTATCTGAAGAATATTACTGATAGTGCTAGCTATTCTTTATTTGCTCCCACCCCTGAATTCATTCTGTTCTTTATATCTTTCTGTGTCCAGGAGGCTGACCTTAGCTCCTGGTTGGATTTGGCCAATGGAAGGCACTGGCATGGACTGGTGGGAGAGAGGGAGGAAGGAAAGAATAGGTGGGTATGCCCACTCCCTCACTTCCTCGGGTGCACATCTCTGGATAGGCAGTTGTGGTGCCTGTCCCTTGGCTGAGCTCTCACTGGTCTCAGAACCCTTTTCCTACCCTCCTTCCGTCAACCTTAGGGCCTTCTGCTAACTTGGCTCTCTTCCTGGTGCTCTGGTCGTTCCTGTTCCTTGTTTCTTTCCTTAACTCTGCTCACTCCTCTTTTAGTAGCCCTTGTTAAAGTCTCATTTCAATCATCTGCAGACAACTCTGTTTCTTGTTGGGATCCTGAGTGATGCACTCACTTTCTCCAAGTGATGGCCATTTGTCTAGATTCCCATTAGAAATCACCTCTTTATTTTTGAGTAGCACGTTGGCTGTTAGATTCTTGGCTCTGTCAGTAGAAGGAAAGGCCTCCCTTGCTGCTGCTTCGACTGTGCGTGCAACGGCTGTATGGTTAACAACCTAATCCCAAACCTAAAATCTCTAAAGAAATGTGACTTAGAAAACCCCAAGCTGGCAGGGGCATGGAGAATAGAACCATTAGCAGATGAGAGTGCTTATTAGACATCCAGTCTGCAAAATTCAGGTCACCAAATTTTTTTGAACTATTGGGTTATTTCATTAGCTGCCTCAGTTTTCTAATTTATTTTGCCAGTGCAGACCCTGGGTTTGCATCCCTTCTTCTCCCCTTGCCCCAAATAAAAAGCACAGCAAAGAAGAATGGGAAGATGATAGGTACAAGAGATTTCTTTCCTGGTTCCAGTCCTATTTTGATATTATTGGCTAGTTAGATTTTTCTCCCTAGACATATTGAACGTGTACCCCCAGATCTATAAAATGTCCAATTAAGAAACCAAATGAAAATGTTGAGGAACCAACTCAGTTACACTGGTGCATAATGTAAGGCTTTCAAAAATAGAAGAGAATAATTTAAATATGTTTTTAAACTTATGGCGTAATATTTCTTCTGACACTCCCCACACTCAACTCCCTGCCAGATACCCAGAGCAAGAAAATACTAAGAGTGAATTTTCTAAATTAGGAATTGAGAAATGACCCATTTACAGAAAATCAAATGCAGTCTCTCGCACGTTCTGCAAGTACCTGAAGAAAATATATAGATGACTCATTTTAGAATCTGCCACAGAAAGGGCCAACCCTTGATCTGTAGAATCCTTTTCACTAAGGAAACCTTTCGTCGTAGTATGGAATGTTGGAATAGAAGACACCAGGGCCCGAATCCTGTCTTCACTTGGTCTTAATGGGACTGGGCAGGGATGCCACTCAGAGCTCTGTGACCTGGAGGAATGGAAATATCATGTTGAGGATTTAAGGTAGAATGGCTGCCTGATTGTTTATTCTAATTTTAGTTTCCTTCAGATTACTTTAAAGAACAATCTTGTATTATACAACTCGTACTTTTCCATAAATAGTCTCATTCTGTTTGTTTTGAGGCTCTACTATCATTTCTCTTTCATTCCTGAGTAGGAAATTCTACTCTGAGACCATCGTCCATAATCCCAGGGCTTCGAAGGAGAGCTGACATGGCCCCTCACTACACTCCCTCTGTGCAGACCCTCCTTGGGGATAAACAAAGATAAACATAAAAATAATATGGATTGTACCTAAATCAAACCTCTGGGCTTTTTCCTTAGCCAATTTCCCCATCCTTTTCTTTCTCAAGAGGTATATGGCTAAAGGAAAATCACACTTTTTACAATTGGTCTTGGGGTATTTGCCATATGTAAGGGACTGTTTATAGGGCTGATTTATAAGTATGTTGACTATGGTTCACAGCAGAAATTCACTTAAGTAATAACTCTAAGCCTTGCTGTGTTGGTGCTCCAGGCTGGCTGGACCCACTTCAAGGAGAGTCAAAAGTGCTTGAAATAAATTATTTTAAATTCAGTTTCACTTTAAACATATAAGCCAACTCGTTGTAGTGGCCTGGGAGTTAGAGACATAGCTCCATTTGTGCTATGAGCTTGTTGTGCAATTTGTGGCCGTTCCCTTGCCTCTTCTAAACTTCACATTCCTCTCCAGGAGATGGGGTGTTTGGATGCAGGACCTCTGTGTTGCACCACTGCAGGGGGCGCTATTTACATTGCAGTCTGTATGGTGCTTCAGGGAGGCTCCATTCCCATATTCCACAGTGAGAATGGCATCCCCTGGAATGAACGGTACATTGCTGAGGCCCAGGCTTGACTTCTAAATCAATAAATAGCTGTTGAGTACTCATTTTGTGCCCAATGATAGGCATGTAGAAGGCAGAAGGCATGGTGCGAGCCGTCGGAGGTTGGAGGAGGGGAGCTGGCTAACAGAGGTTAAACATTATTTCATGCATGTGTTTGTGTACTTGTCTCACAGACACGTGTAAAAAATCTACTAAGTGCCAGAAATTATGCCAGGCTAATCCCTATTTTTATTTCTGAACTCAGCTTAAACCTGATTCCCTTCATGAAGACCCAGTCCCTCCCTCAATGAGCTCACAAGCTTGTGGAGAATAAACAGAAACGTGTGGTAAGTATCATGGTAGCGGTATGAGCCCGAGACAGGGCAAAATTTAGCTGTAAGGGTTTTTGGATTACCTGATGTTTTATATTATTCCCATTTCTTTCCTCTATGGATGAGTAATTGAGATGTCAACGGACTTCGGCTAATATTTATTGAGTGGGGGAAGCGCTGTTAAGGAAGCAAAGGTGGGTGACATGTACTGTGTGCCGTCGGGGGTTAAGAAAGTCAGACCGATTTGTAGGTAACATGAATGGACCTTGCTAAGGGCTTAGCAGTGTGCTCTAGAACTCTGAGAGAGACGCAGAGAGAGACAGAGAGAGGTCCCAAGCATACACATGCACACCTGGCTGGGAGATTAAGAAAGGCGTTCTTGCAGGAGGCGCCACTACGGTGACTTATGCTTGTTCTGCCGGGATTGGCTTGCTCTCTGTTTCACGCTGTCGTAGCTCCCAGGACTCGGCCTTTATGGCATGTCTCCCAGTTATAATTACACGTGACTTTGCTGTTGGAATAATGTCTATGCCACTAGATTGTAAGCCCTGGAAGGGTAGAGACTGTGTTCCTTTTGCTTACTGTGTTTTCCACCAGGTCTTAAACAGTGTCACATTAGAAAACATTCAGAAATATCCAAAAAATGGATGAATGAGTGGGCGATGAGTAAGTAGGAATTGGAGTAGAGAAGGATCTTCCGGGTGGAGGGAACTGTGCGAGTGATTGCCACTTATAAGCGGCCCCCGTGTTAATCTTTGGAGACTTCATGCGTGTTAGAAATGGCAAACTGCAGCAGATCTTTTTGCTCAGTGACTAGAGGGCTTATCGAGAGAACCTGTGGCAGGTGCACAGAGTGTGTCTAACCTCTCCTTACTAAACTCAAGAAAGATTTGTCATCCCTGGTTTCTTTCAAGCTTTTCTTGAACTTAGTAGGTGCTCATTAAATATTTGAAAACAGAATGAGAGCATGGATGGATTTCCTGATGTTTTCTGTCCGACAATCTTTTGGAATAACAAACTCTCATTGCCTACCCCCATGCCCCCTCCTGCTTCTCACTTAAGCCATGTCTTTATGCTGTGAGAAAAATGGTGCAATATGGGGGGGAAAAACAGGGCATCTGGTTCACCAGATATGCATATGGCCACAACATATGGCAAACCCAGGGCATTTGACCATCGTGCTCATTAGGACGTGCCGGCAAACCGGATGCCGCACGGTCCCTGTGTCTGTGTCGTTTTTCTCTCAGCACGTCGACCTGGTGTTAATCATCAGGGCACGCTTGCCTCTCCTGAGCAAACCACTTCCCCCTCCCCTGTATCTCCGCTTCCTTCTGAAATTCCCTCCACATGAGTGCTGACTCTGCACGGGTTGGTGGCCTTCAATTCCGCAGGATGGTCTTACTCTACAGGTCCCACTAAAAACATCAGCAAACCACACTAACAACAAAAAGCTGCGGTAGCAGCTTCCGGCTTCTCAGGTGGCGAGAAGAAAACGCAGAGTCCGTTGGCATTAGGCATGAAGGGAAATGGTCTTTTTTTCCCTTTTTTTCTTTTTTCTTCTCAGAGAGTCTGGGATAATTAACTTTGCATAGAAGAAAGAAAACCCAGCCCACCCTAGATCTCCTGATTTTCACTCAGATTTTCCAACTTCAGGAAGAGGAGGGACAGAGAGAATCGAGCCCCACCCCCTACGCTGGCAAACCAAACAAAACAACCAGCAATTCAAAGGACTGAGATGGAGAGAGAGTGGGTCCATATTGAGAAGCCAGTGGAGCTGCTCGTTCCTTTTGTGTATTAGTTTTCCCCTAAAACGTCCCTGCTCCAGCTTTCCCAGGCCCAGCTGATGTCTCTGTTCCCCACTCCCTGCAGACCTCTACCAACCACTTCTCTAAGGAAATTCCATTTTTCAGTTTTTGTTGGCAATTGTTATACCATTCATTTAGCACATTTGCATATTTCATTTTTGTCCAGGTTGCTCCTCTCCCGTTGCAGTTCTAAAAATGAGAAATGAGATCAAAACTCACATTAACCTTGATGTCATCCCCTTTGCTTTTCGTTCATTGCTATTCTTTGTTTATCATCTTTCAGCAAATTTTCAATCCATATGACAATACTCCCATCGAAATCAATTAGAACCAGTTTCACAAAATAGACTTACTGATGCCCTCTGTCAATCTTCTCTTGAATTCCAGCTGTATACTGTTGATGCACATTCACTGATTGCTAGATATACATTATTCCTTTCATCTGCTGGTAACTATCAAAAAACAGTAACAAATTTGTCCGGAAGGATTTATTCACCACATAGTTCCCTTCTTTTCTTTCTTTCTAAGTATTGCTGATGCTTTGATTGAACTCAAAAGAGTTACAGATTTTTCTCATTTAATACCCACTCCATTATTTCAAGGCAGGAAAAGTGCAGATTTTTTTCTTTTAAATAGTTTTATAGACAAAGTGAAAGATTTTTCATTCTTGCTTCAAATTCATTGTGAAAACAGAAGGCAGTTTTCCCAGATGGAAATCTGTCATATCATTATGGAAATGTCAGATTTCCACCCAGGGCATATTGACAAAAAGCCATGGTTTTTGCCCAGGGGGTGGAATTTCACAAATTTTCCCAAGAAGAGCTGCACTCCCTGGTAGAAGACAGAGGCAATTTCTTTCCCCATTTCAGATTTGCGAGACTGAGCTCTAAGAGATTGGTTTCAGGCAAATACCCAAAGAGGAGAAAAGAAGATTTTCGCATCTCCATTACTGGCCAGAGCGGCTTGGCCCGCCTTCCTGAGTCAGTCCTGGCTGTATTTACTTGGGTGTTAGTTACCCTGGGCGGTAAGCCTGTGGGTGCTGTCACATAAAATGGGTGTGTCACATTATAGAACGGAGGAGAGATTTCATTCTTTGACTTACCTGACTCTGCCATGTAGCTGTCTCCCTTTTCATTAATAGATATGCTCTTCTTAAAGTCTCTCTTAATTTTTGTAATTGTCTTCCCCCCGCCCCCCGCCGGGAATAGAGCATTTTAAACCTCCGTTAGTGGAGTCTTCATGCATGCATTAGAAATATTAGCAAATCATGTCCGTGTTAATGAATGATAGGACATTTAGAGGAAAATAAAACAATCCCCAAACATTTTCATACATTTATAGTCATCAGAATCTCACGCTTTAAACAGATGAAAGAGATTTGTGAGTGGCATAAGTCACGGCAGAAATAGCCTTGGGACATGAGTTACTCTATTCTATTACGTAAAAGTCTCGCTGCCTTGTATAATAGCTCTGTAGATTAGCAAGTACAATGCAAAGGATCTAAATATTTTTCTTAAATAAAGATTTGCTCTTCTCAACAAAAAAGCTCCTCCAAAGATTATGCTAGTATAGGTACTCTGCTCCATTAATATAAATGACTCTGATGTATATTTTTTTCCTAGCAGAAATACCTGCATTAAAAAAAAATGCAGCAATAACTTCCAACTTCAAAGGTCTAAACTTCAAAAGGTTTCTTGCATTCTGCTTGATGGGACAGCATCTTATGCACACATGCTTTTTTCCCTGCTAAATGCCTTAATAATGAGCTTGGGTTCAGATTTTGTGAATCGGAGCCAAGTAACTCTATTTTATTATATTTGCTGGGAAATGAACTAGCTCAGGGTAATTAGGAAAGCAATTTTATTAGCTTCTATTTCATAAAGATTGTTTTTTAATCAGAGTCAGAACTTACTAGAAATGATTCTGTGCTCATTGCTCGGGTCTCAGGAAATGAAGTGGGGCACCATAGGTCCTAACCCACAGTAAAACCAATGTGATGAAGACAGAAGCTTTGCTCTTAATCTCTAACAATGCTGTAAAAATAAACCCAATCTGATGGCATTGTAAATAAAAGGGTCATGGCTAACGATTACCTGTGTCTAGTTTATTATAGACTAGAGCCTTGATAACTGAAGGAGTTCAAGCTTTCTTTTAATTGACCGGGGAGTCTTGGATTCGAGTTGTGAACAATCCTGGTGTGGGGGCTGGGGCTCCTGGGGCAGGTAGGAAGAAAAGTAAAAACACTGGATTAGGTAAATATGTCTTCCAGAGACAAATGGGAGAAGGAATTGGGACTGATAGCGTATTTAGATAATGTAGTGCGGCTGTGAAAAAGACAAATGCTCTACTGAGGCACACAGCATACAAGGGGGGTGTTGCTTATAGGAAAATGGAGTTCCTGTAATCATGCCTCTCCTAGCAGCCACTTACGGAGCACGGCATACTGTTTGGGGCACCTCATTATAAAGAGAACATCAATACGGTAAATTAGAGAGAACTCAGAGAAGGGTGACAAAAAAGATAAAAGGATTAGAAGAGGTGACCTATAAAGAAAGGTTAAAGGAACATAACATTTAAAGCTTTCAGGAAAAGGAGCTAGAGAGATGGAAGCCTATGCTAACTGTCTACAAATATTTGAGCAATAATAATTTTAAGGAAAGAAGAGGATTGCTTGCAGTGGTTGAGAATGGTCTAATAAGAAGTAACGGCTTGAAACAAGGAAAGGGGAAAATGTCGGTTAGGAGACATTAGGAAAAATTTCTTCCCAGTAAGGGCAATTAGGCACCGAAGTGAACTGCCTGGAGAGGTGGCTGAGGCCCTATCACTGCGAGTGTCATGGGAATTCCAGGGCAGCTTGAAGACTCAGGAGAGAAAGCCCGCCTTTTCTGAAGACATTCCTGTCCAGGAGAATGGGGCTGGAACAGCCGGGGGGCCTTTCCCGATGGCCGAAACCCTAATTTAAATCCTGTATGCCTGTGGCAGGTGGGGGCAGAGGCCGTAGGTATCCTCCAGGAGAAAAGCCCATCCTGTGTGTGTGGGGGGGAAATACCTTTCGGAAAGCTGTTCTTTTCTCCTGGGTCATTAGTGTTGGTGTTCCTCATTTCCCTTTACAGTCATCAAGGCATTTACATAAATCATTGTACAGCACCTCCAGGAGTCAGAGCTGAAGTGGGGAAGGGAGGAATGCCTCTGACGAGGGAGCCCATTTAAGAATGAGTGGTGTGAGGTTGTGTGCGTCAGTTTCTGTTGTGCAAGCAAAGGGAAATAGAGAAAATTGCCATGTTTTATCATGTCGGATGAGCTGGAATAAGTGACACTGTGATCAGGTGTGCATGCATAATCACTCCCCCAAATAATCGCCGTGTGGAATAATTTCCCCCCAAATCTTGCAGCTTCAACTTATTCTCTGCGAGTGACTCATAAATCTTGGCCTTGAACGTGAATCAAGATTCCAAGCTGCAGGCTCAGGGGTGTGTTGGATTTATTCAACTTTAGTCTTTATTTATAGACATAAAAGTGTATTATTGGTTGTAACATCCAAACAAAAGAAAACAGATTGTAAGCATCCATTAATGTTTTCCCAAAAGGGAAATCGCACGTTTCTCTCGGGTCTTTCATTCTCTCTCTTGTAATATTAAGATGATGTCATAAACTCGTAATTACTTTGTGATGTTCTTGTGCACTTTATATCTGTTGGTTCAGAGACGCAAATTCCCTTTCAGATCAGAATGCAGCAAACAATGTGAGCAGGTGGAAGATAAGTCTTCAGTGGCCTGCGATTTAGAAACCTCTGAAGTTTTGAATGCATACTATTTAAACTGTTCCCTGGGAGGGGAAAGATGCTTTTGAAAAATCTTGGGTCTTGCATTTATATGTGAGATGACGTGTTAATTTACTGGAACAATTACTCTTTCTACCAGAAAAGAAAATGATTTTGGCTAATGAAAGTGGAGACTGTGTGAAAAAATATTATTGTATTTATCAGGTGGAAATTTTTCATCCATTAATCATCTCCAGGAAAGCAAAAAATACTTTAAAAGAAGGGGTGTATTTGTATGCATATTATTAGATAAGTTTGTCTTTCAAGGCCCTGTGACATTGGGAAAAACAGAAAGCGGGAAACATAGGTCTGTGAGAGAGAAATCGATCACAAGATGGTGACTTTCTCTTTTCTTGACCAAATCTTTGTTCTTTTACTCTCAGCTTATCTCTTCAGTTCTGCAAAAAAGAGGCCATAAAGTATCCATTTCCAAGTCCTCTTTAAGCCTTGCTCAGATTTCTTATTGCTCATTGCTAACCATTTTAATTTCTGACCTCTTCTGCTCCACTAGTTATAGATCCATTCAGTGACCCTCTAGGATTTCCAACTCGGTGATTTATGTCCTTGCCATATTCATGTGAAGCGCCAGCATCAACCTCACAGAGAGGGGAAGAGAGAAAGAGAGAGAGAGGGAGGGAGGAAAGGAGGGAGAGAATAGAGGAGGGAGAGAGAGAGAGAGATGCTTTCCCACCATTCTCCTGCTTGGTGTCAGAACAACTTTTCTTTCCGTTTCACTTTTCTTAGAATCTTAATAATGATCTTGATGCTGGCAATTTTAGATGTCCCCAACAATGTCCCTCCCTATCCCTAAAAAAAAAGAAAAGGACTCCTCTTTGGGTTTTAATTGCTGGAGCTATTATAGACTGAGAGGCAGTGTTCTCTTGAGTGGTGGAGTTTGGGGCAGGATGGAATGAGAAGTGATCCCACAGTCTGTAATCTGATCAATAAAACGACCGACTTCTGGGAGAGTCAGAGAAGGGAGGGCAAGCCTGATTCTGCTTTGGACTTTGTACCGTTGCTCTCTTCCGGGGAAGCAGAGCCTTTTCGCCTTTACTGTCATGCTATTGAGGGTTGTGGGCCATCTGTTAGAAGGAGCTGAGCCACCCTTATCACTTACGTAGTATATGCCTGCTCCAGTCTTATAAGTTGCCAAGTAGACCAGCAAACATGGCTGCCACGTGCCCTTCTCAGCTGAGTCATTCGCTTTCAAGATTGAGTTAAAGGTAATTTGGCTTGAGATCTTTGTTTTGCCAGTTTTGTATATATTCCTTTCTGTATCTTTTTTCTCCCCTCTATGTCTAAGTTTCAGTCCTTTCCCCCATTCTTTGCGTTCTTTGCGAATTGTAGGTCTCCGGCAAACACCACTTCTCATGAGCCCTGCTGGAGGATCAGACTTTCTCTCTCTCCCACCGAGGCACGTGTTGTGTGTAACACTGTTCAGAGCTGCATACGATTGCAGACTAGCTAGCCTCTTTGTCAGGTTATGGACGTGCCCCATGCGTCGATCCTGTTTAGTTATTAGACTCTGAAAACTTAATCATACACTCTAAGAAAAGGCTTTGATAAAGAATTTTACTCCTGCATGTTCATTTAAGATTTAGATTTGACGTATTAACGCCAAATTTAAAATTGTGTCCTCTTCATTGCAATCCTCTGTAGTTACAAGGTTCTAATAAATATTATGTCCTCCCATCATGCAATTAAAATTTTCCACCTCATTTCACAATGCAAAACATTCACATGTTGTCAATCATTTTGAAACATGATTTTTTGACATCATATAATTTCACTTCATTTTTACAGACAGAC
Source organism: Ursus maritimus (assembly GCF_017311325.1). Classification (NCBI taxonomy): domain Eukaryota; kingdom Metazoa; phylum Chordata; class Mammalia; order Carnivora; family Ursidae; genus Ursus; species Ursus maritimus. Next base: position 59,396,347 of record NW_024426774.1, read on the forward strand.
ACCGCACTAGGAAATTATTTAAGAAAGAATCCTATTATATCTTTATTTTTCCACCAAATTTCACCTTCAAATGCAGTCATTTGTGTACATTTCAGTAATTTCAACAATAAACTTGCAAGGAGAGGGAATGGCAACTCTTCAGTCAGACGTTTGCATATGGGTTTTGCCACTCTTGCGAGGCTCTGGCTCAGTTGTGGGCACCTGGTTAGAAAACACGGTTTTAGCCACGGGAAGTTTACAAGTCTTGCTGCACAAAGTGAAAAGGTTGCTGCTTGAAACAGCTACCACCTGGGAAGCTGGGAGAAAAACATGCGTGTGCTTTTGAACTTTCCTCTGTTTAATAACTAGCAGACACTAATGATTTGCCAAACATCCTGATTTAAAATGGTGGTAGTCAAAAGCAAAGCTGCCTGCTGGTTGTCAGGTAGCCCACCTGTTCTCCAAACCAAAGTTCCCCTGACCTGTGCCCAACGCAAAGCTGTTATCCTTTAAACCACTGCTAGATGTGCACGTACACCTCGTTGATTTCTCTTGCTAGCATTCTGGTCTGCCGTCGGAGAGAAGCTTCTTACTGGAAGCTCCATGTTGCCTTTTTTAATGAAGGAAGATCCTTGGGGAGTGATCTCAAGCGCACAGTCTTTGGGAAGGATGGGGTGGGAGGTGCGGTAGGGAGAATGAGGGCTCAACCTGTCTGAGCAGCAAGGGAGAGTTAATGGTGGCATGTTGACCAAGACAGTGCTCAGTTCAGAATAGGACGAGTATTGCTGCCTAGTTTTTTTTTTAAAAGAGTGGGGTGGATTTTTCTAGAAAGATCAACCATATCATTCAGGACTTGGTGTAGTTTCTGTGAGAGGAAAAGTAGAAAACAGCCCGTGGTTGAGGTTGGGGGAGATATGACCTAGGGAAAGCCGTGTTGAAATGGTGTCCATAGTCTCTAGTAGGCTGAGCAGAGGTGGTTTTTGATTAAAACGGAGGGCGCTGGGGAGGTGGGAGAACACTATTTTAGTGTACCCTAGAGTAGAAAAGTGAGTAGAAGAGTTTATGAAGTATCAGTTTGGTTATCATTTATTAGCACAAGTAAGTTAATGTAATTAGCACTCTTAGGATAGTCAAAACCATCTGGCCTTTGCAATGGTCCAGGTTGCTGTTTCCAGCCAGCCATGTAATGGCAAGAACATGGAAGCTGCTAGGCCTAGGCTCTTTCTTCATGTTCTACTCCTATTTGTTTAAGATACTCTAGGTTTATTTAGATACTATAATGTAAACATCAATGAATATATCTGAGTGAAACATTCTACAGCATAGGAGGGAATTCTTTGAAGATCATTCCATCTAGTACTGAGTATTATAATTGAAATGATTACAGTTAGGATTTTATTCATGCTTAATCTGTGAAAGTACTTGGTATAGAGTACGATTTTATGGCAGGGTTTAAATGCCTACTATGTACTCTGCTTTACAAACATTATGTCATACCAACCCAACAGATTGGTATTATTCTCTCTCTTTTACTGATGTGAAATCTAACACTCACACTAAGTCATGTGGCTAATACTGTGGCAGAGCTCAAAATCAAATCTCCCATACCCTAAATGTTTGTTCAATGATCGTTGACAATTAAATCCATACCATATTCACTTATGGATAGCCATCCATGGTTATTCATTAATTATAAACACACATGTCAGAATACCCATCTGTTTTTGTTGTTGTTGTTTTGATGGATGATTAGTAATTAGGAGGAGATCCTTTATGATAGGCGAGAGCATGCTTCCCCCATCTTTATTTTAAGTAAAGGCCTTTGTAATATTCTTTAAATCCCAATCCAGAGAGTTTGTCTCCAGGGATCAGGGGATGCTTAACTTTGTTCTTTCAAGCCAATTGTGCTACAGATGAAGATAGTTGTTAGCATTCGTCATCCTTGGTGATTTTTATCTCCCTCTCTGGGTTGACATAATGCTCATTGCTATGCTACCGAAGTGCACTGACATGTTTGCTAGCTTCTCATTAAACAATACTGGGAGTGTAGCCCCTTCCTCTTAGCTGTTCAGTGCCTAGCTCACAGATAACCATTTAATTTTCTCAATATCGCAAGTCCTTCAATATCTGAACTCCTGTGTTGTTTACACTTGTCCAACTTGCATGCAATGAAATTCTTACCTGATGGTGAGCAGCCCTTTAAACCACAATAAGATACATTGAAGAGTTTGTGCCATGGCGTGTCTACTACTTACCACTTGTTTTAGGAATTATTTGGTACAAGGAAGAGAATGTACATGAATAAGCTAAAAAAAAAAAAAAGTGGGTGTTTTTAAAAGGCTTCATGGGCATCTGGGTCCACTTCTATTCCCTACGTCATAGTAATGCAGATTCTCGTTTCCCTGTTTCACATTCCTGGGAGAAAGAGCCTGCTGCAGCCCAGGTCACCTATCCACTCCTGGTCTAAGCAGTTGTAGTTGGGGAGGGTAGCTGGACAGGACGGACCCCGCATGCTGGGACACTTCCTCAGGATGCTGGGAAGGTCTCCGAAGGAATGAATTAGGGGTAGAGAGGTGTGTCTTTTTAGAGTCCTCTACACTTGATCCTTGAACAACATGGGTTTGAATGGTGCAGGTTCACTCGTACATGGATTTTCTTGCAGTACAGTATATTAAATGTATTTTTTCATATGACTTAACATTTTTTTCTCTAGCTTACTTTATTGTGAGAATACAGTATATAATAAAACATACAAAATGTGTGTTAATCAATTGTTTGTTATTAGTAGGGCTTCCAGTCAACAGTAGGCTATTATAAGTAGCTACATTTTGATGAGTCAAAAGTTATATGAGGATTTTGGACTGTGCAGGGGGTCAGTACCTCTAACCCCCATGTTGTTCAAGGGCCAACCATATAGTAAGGATTGTGGGGGAAAAAAGTGGACTTAACTATGTACATTGACGGATTTTTAGGTCGATATACCTAAGAGAGAAAAACTGAATTCTCATGCAGAAAGCCATGCTTTGGACATTTTTAGATAGCAGTATTTCTACAGGGCACCACGGAAACAGAAGTACCTGAATTTGGATCTAAAGTCAAGAATCTCCATTCTTTCTGTACTGAAATCACAGATTATTTCTTGGAAGGTTTCATTTCTGTTTCCACATGCAAGCCCATTTGTTGGAATCCAGAGAAGAGAGAAATTTAAATTCAGCCAAATATCCTTTCTCCCTTGATGCTCCCCTTCCCCCAACCCTAGAATACACTGGAGAATCACCTTTCTCCTTTCTACTCCATGTGATTTTCATATGAGGACACAGCCACTACTGTAGTATTTTTGGATTTTTGCACATGGCCCCAGGAGTCTTGAAGTCTCCTGAAAAGTTCAGCTAGCTATTCAGATATTTCTGTCAGTGACTGTAGGTTATAATAGGGGTTTCTAATAATCCTGAGCAGATTTCTATGATTTGCTGAGGAAAGGTTAAATTATCGTCAATCTCAGGGAAGTTTCGATTGGAGGGCAGCTTCTCTCGATGCCTGGGAGCTCCTTCCTCCTCCTGGCAGCACCATCATGGTCTGGTCTTAGATGACTTCACTCAGTTCACTTGCTGTTTCGCCAGACTTCCATGGTAGCCAGGCAGTCAGTCGATCCTCGTTGAGATAAAGGCATTTGTATTTGAACAGGCTGAGATATCAAGTTTCTTCCTGTCATTTTAAGGTTCCAAGCAGAATTGTTATGCCATCATAGGGTGACCCATATGGTCTACCAGGTTAGAAAAATGATCCCACTTCTAATATCCTTTTTGCATATTTCCTTTTCCAAAGGTGCTTTTCACACAGGTTGCTGGCCCTGAAGTGTGTGGCAGGTTTATGAAGGGCTGATGTCTCCAAAAGTGCTTCATGCTCCAGTTGGAGACAGACATGCCTACAGGAGCTGGAAGTATTGTATTCTAGTTCTAGTGATGGCAAGTTCTAGCACAAAACACCTTTGTGTTTTCCCCACCTTCTGAAAACTGTTTAAGAGCATCAGCTTTGTCACTCTTGCTTTAGTCCTTGGCCTCTGTAAGAGACTAACGTGGGGGGATGCTGAAGATTGTGTGTCCATGGATACTATCAAATTGTTCCACTGGGTGAAATAGAGGAACATAATGAACCTAAGCTTGAATGGAGTCAGACAACAATTGAATCACTTGAAAGAGTCACTGGTTTCCGATTTCTTGTCATCTGAAGGCTTGTTATGTGTAGGCAAAAGAAACCAATAGCCCTGAGTTGTGGTCCCTTTCAGAGCTATGTAATTTAATAACATAAATAACAACATTTTAAAGTAAGCCATATATTAGACACTGTTCTAAGTTAGCTTCACCTGGATCATCTCATTTAATTCTAAAAACCACCTTTCAAGGTAGATATTTTCATTATCCCAATTTTATAGATAAATAAACTGAGGTTCAGAGAGGTGAAGTAACTTGCCTACAGTCACAGAACATGAAAGGAGTGTATTAGGGTTTGAACCCATTGTGAGTTCAGACTTTGTCTTTGGAGCACCCAGCAACCAGTTGTAGTGTGAGCATTTAAAGGGCATGACCAAAGTGCCCTTCCCTGTGAGTATTCTCTTCCAGGCATACCTCAGTTCTCTTCCTCAGACCCCAAACCTAATAATGCTTCCAAAGCTATGTATTATGTGGGGTTCTGAAAATAAGGAGACAAAGGAGAGGGGACAAGAGCAAGAAGAGAAGAGAAAGATAGGAAGGGAGGGATGGAGGGGGGAGGGAGGGATGAATAGGAGGAGCACAGAGTATTTTTAGAGCGGTGAAAAATACTCTGGATGATGCTGTGATGATGGATATCTGCCATTACACATTTCTCCAAATCCATGGCATGTACACAACTGACGGTGAGCGCTGATGTCAACTGTGGACTCTGGGTGATTATACTGCACAAATGTAGGTTCATCAGTTGTAACAAATGTACCACTCTGATGGGGGACGTTGATAATGGGGAAGGCCATGCGTGTGTGAGGGCAGGGTATATGGGACATCTCCATACCTTCTGCTGAATTTTGCAGTGAACATCAAAGTGCTATAAAAAAAATAAAGTAAAAAAAAAAAAGCTAGGAGGAGAATGTGGGAGGAGTGTTAAGAAACTTGTTGATGATCCTTTGAAGGAGAGTGGGAGAGAAGGGGCACGTGGCTTCCCTGTTTGGAAATGCTCATCTGTTTTTAGTGGCTTCTTTCTCTGCGAAACGTGCCCTTTAGATGACAAAAAGCAGGTCATCATAGAATAGGCACTAGGAGAGACTGAGGGGAAAGGCCCTTCCGAATGTGGGACGATAAACTTCGCATTGGTTTTCCATGCTGCTGTGTTCAATGAGTTCTCCTTCATGGAGAGTATGAGACGCAGAGTCTGGCCTCTCAGGCAGGAATCGGGGATCGGAAGACTCTGGGTTCATCTTTCCCTCTCCAAATAAGACCATTGGGTCTGTGGCAGGGGAGAAGCCAGAGTAGGACTCTATCATGGGGAGAAGTTTTAATGGAGCAGTTGGGTAAAGCCGAGTAGCATAATCAGACAGTGGTCAGATAAGTGGTCTGAGCATAAGGCCCTTCCTTGCAGGTGGCGTAGTATGGAATTACAGTGGGTGAGTGCCCATTGTGAACCCCCTGTCTGTGCCCACCCACTTCTTAACCCTTTCGCCTGCTTTTCTCCCCTAGTCCTTGTTGTCATGGATCACCCTGGATGTTATACTGATTTAGATTATTTATTATTTAGCTTCCTCCTCTGTGGAATATAAGCTCCATAGGGGCAGGGAATTTTGAACATTTTGAGCACATTTTAGGGGTCTTCTTAGGTACTCAGTAAATACTGTCGAAGGAATGAATGTTGGTGCTGGACACCCAGTAGGACAGTCTGGCCAGGAGGCCCTGCCTTTGTCTTTCTGTTCACAATAGCCATTCTGTCTTCTTTCTCATTGTCTTTACATCTCAGCTCTTTTATGGCCGGGGGGCTAGCTGGATAGGTTTTTTCATTTTGTTTTGGGCTTTCTGTCTTCTCTTTTTCTGTCCTCCACACCATATTCCTTTCAGTGTTCCTCACTGTCATTTGGGGCAAGCTCCTCTCTCTGCAGAATCTTTATGCTAAGTCATGATGTAGTGTGAGGAAGGTGAGGATGACAGCCTAAGACAAGGTGACTAGCCACTTGTCCAAGGAGGCAGGTGGTTGAAGAGCATCCTGGTATCAGAAGGCAGAGCTCAGGGGGTGCAAGCTTCCTGCTCTGGGTCCGTAGGACTAAATTTCCTGGGCAGAAAATAAAACATTAGTCCACATTCCACACTAGGTTTCAAGGTGAAATGTTTTGCTTTTTATGGGAAAGACAATTTCAAAACCTCCCTTGGTAACATTTCCTGGATAAATATTCTATGTATGTGTGTACTTATTGATTTAACAAACACCTCTGTAATGCTTATTATGTGCCAGGCACTGTTCTAAATGATTCAAAAATAAATATTAAGGCATCTGGAAGTAAGTACTAGTCTTATCGTCTCCCCTCCCACCATCTTATAATGAAGAGCTAGGCGCAAGGAGACGTTAAGTAACTTGCTTGAGACTGAGAGGTAATAGTGGCAGAGCTGAAATTTGTGCTTGCGCACCCAGATCCGGCTCCAGAGTCAACACTTTGATCTACTAATTAGGCTACATCTCCAATATTTACTAATAGTTTTGAAGTATTAGTTATGGTCTCATTAAAAATCTTCCATAATTCTCTAGATCTTTGCAACGGAGATGGTAAAAGCCCACAGTAGAAGATAGGTAACTATTCTAACTTCAAAGAAAGCAAATCTTCTAATCCGATTTGTTTTGTTTTAATACATTGATTATCTGGTATGTATATATGCATACATATATATTAAATATATATAAACATAGATCAGAATATATACATACATATACATATATATTCAAATGCTACATGAATATATTGTGCCTAATCCATACAGAGCTTCATCAATATTTCTTCTTTATTCTCCTTTATGCCAGCAGCTTTCTTTATGCATTTCCATTTTCCACATTTTTCAGAGTGATTGGATTAGGTTGCGTACACTTCTCCTGAAATATTAAGTGCATACAATCTGCATCCACACATATTGGGTCTATAGTTATGATCTATCATTTCGAAAATCCACATGTTAAAAAAGAGCAGAACAGGGGCTCGAGTACTATGAAGTATTAGGTACAAAGAACCCCCTGCCATTTATCTTCTCACTAATGCAGGGACTAACAAGACCCCAGAGTTTCTGTCTCATTGGCAGATCCTTTGTCCTACTGAAACCACACACACACACAGACACACACACAGACACACACACACACACGCGTATGCATACCCATACTCACTTGCTCACATCTACTTTATCTAATTAACCCATTTCATAATGAATTAGTCGCTGCATAGTCAAATAGAAGAAGGATATCTAACTAGTGGGCCATTTCTGAAATTTCTACAGGGAATGTGGTATCAGTACAAGTGTCAATCAGATTGTTGAGCTTGGTCCCCAGGACAGTTTGGGGAAAAACTAGGTACAAAAATAGTTGGGCAAGACATCATTTTTTAACTTATAATTGCTTCCACCTGATGTCTTTCTCTCCATAGTGTTTCTTCCTTATGACCTTTAGCATTTGCAGTATCTAAAGGTGCCGATGCTAGATCTTCCCCATTTTTTTCCCCTCTCATCTCTTAAAAATATGATAAGGCAGCCTTTCTTGTTTGACTTACGGAAATTGGTCTTACTGCTTTGGAGTCAAGCCATGCTTGTTGCAGTATAATTTCCTGGCTGATGGTGGCTCACTGTACTCACTTTCTGGACACCCCCATGCTTGTATTGAGTCCACAAAGTCATTTTTCCTGCTTATCTCAGTGGATTTCTGCTATGGTGTGTGCGCACACCTCTAAGCATACATTCACTTTACTTCTGTCTTCCCTTGAAGCCCACTGCTCAGAACTTCTGAGTCCCTGTCCTCTGCTTGTGAGATTTCATGACTGGTTTAAGGTTGAATCTACAAGTAGAACAAAACTACCAATCCCTTCAGTATGTTCTAGATAAATTCATGATAAAAAGTCAATTTGATTGAATTAGTTTGTTCAAATGGAAAAATCTTATGTCTTGTGTGAACATGATGTTATTCACTGAGTATCTTAGTTGCTAGTTATTTATGCCTATAAAGTCTACAAAGCCCAGATACCCAGATATGGTCATCATCTTTGTGCGATTCCCCAAATAAAGACGATCTTACATGTACATAAACCCTGATGGTTAACATCATGGGCCAAACATCCTGATTATTTTGTGAATTTTTCAGAATGCTTCCCAGTAGGTATGTCTTTGAATTTGCTTTATCGATATAGAACAAAGTTTCATTTGCTCACGGGTTTTAATTTACAAAAGAAAAGCTAATGAATGTTGGATTGCATTCTTCAGTGAAGGTAATAAGCCTTGCATGTGTATATAAAAAGCTACCGCCCTCTGATTGTCAAAGTTTACTTCTTTCTTTTCAGATTCTTCTTTGTATTGTTTTACAATCTAGGTATATCTGTTTAACATGAAATGCAGAAAATGACAGGGCTCAGACAGCTACTGCATCCAGTGACAAAGATTACTGTCATCCTGGCTCATCAGTTAATTCATCATTGGCAATGGTCCATTCCATTTCCTGGTAGCCTAGCAACAGCCAATGGCGGGGAGGGCTGTTTGCCATGTGACAATGGGATGTGGTACTTTCCAGAATGCTTTTACATAAAAATAGGATGATAATTTATAAATTTACATTTTTATTTTAATAAATGGGAATATTTGGTTTTAGGGGTTGACATTCAAAAGGGAGACAATTTTATTTTGCAGACCATGACTTTAAAGTGCTGGACTAGTGACTTGATAACAGAAAGGGAGCTATCAATTTCACACATAAACAGGGGTTTAAAGTTGAGCCTGTGAATGCCTTACTTTACCTTAGAATGAATGATATTCCCCCCACAGAGTAACTATGAAAAATATAATTAAATGAGGGCTGTTCTTATATCTTATACACACACACACACACACACGCCTTAGGATTTTGAGTTTGAACTTTGGCTCCTAATTTTCTCTATCACTGGATAGAGAAAAAGCAAAGAGATCCATGAGCAACAACAATTACTGTTGTCCTCAATATTAAAAAAAAAAAATCTTTCAGTTTCTCATAGTCCTAACCCTCTACTGATGATTCATGGTTCGGCAACTCATTTGAAAATCTGCTCATTTGTTTTCACTGATTGAACTCCCTGATTGTTAGTGTGTATAAATGTGTTAGCTACTTTTGAAGCGATCTTCTGTTAAAGAATTGATAGAAAATCCTATTTAAATGTCATAATGCTTTTTCTCTTGTTATGACAGTATCATTGAGTAAATAGTTTTATTTGAGTGCTATAGTTAAGAAAATCTATAATCACCTTCTCATAAATCTTTTTTTTTTAAATCTATATTTAGCCCCATCTGCAGAGATAGGAGTAGAAAATAGGCGACTACCTAAGACATGAATTCCATTAAATATTAAAGAGATCTCATCAATGATTTTATTAGTCTCCGAGCTCAGTAAAGGCCTCACTGACATCTAAAGCCTAATGATTTTTTTAAATATATTTAAAGCCTTGCACTGCACCTTTAAATATTGAACAATATTGAAAAATATTGAAGCCCTTTTTTTGTATATTAGCTTTAGGCAGAACTGTTGTATGATTTCCACTCCTTTCATGACATTGTAATGATGTTACCACATACAACTTTATCTTGCATGAAAAGGTGAAGTCATGAGTGATTTCTCCAATTTAAAAGCACTCAACCCTCACAGTGCTAGAAATGAATATTTTGCATATATTCATGCAACAATGATTCAATTTAAGATTTCTATTTTCAAACATTGCTTGAAACCTTCACTATGTTAGTAGTAAAATTGCCAAAATGTGTAATAAGATTTATTATAGATGAGTAGCATTTTATTTAGTATTTCATGTTAACACGCTTTTAGGGTTACCTGGTTTAGCAGGAGAATTCATCTTTCCTTTCTAATCAGAGATAACATTTTATTGTATTTTAAAAAATACTCTTCCCGTACACATATATATTGTGGCACAAACTGAATTTTTTCTTGCTGGCAACACAAACTCAAACATTGCTCATGTCAAAGCTCAGTGGACCCTCACACAAAGGCTCTCTGATTAAAAAAAAAAAGAAAGACTTCCCTTTCTCCTTTGTAATCACTGTCCCTTCTCTCCAGAATAGCCGTTAAACCCTTTTGCTCTACATCCTTAAAATGGGTTCAGACTTTTGCTGCAGATTTGCCCCTTTATAGGGGTGTTGTTACACTCTTGTTTATACGGTGTAGATGCTTCATGCTGTAACAGCATAAAAATGTGTAACATTATAAGTTTCCTAGAAGCCGCATTATGGATATGTTGTTACAGGCGCAAGAAGTATAGGTTGGTGGGAGCTCTTACTTGAGGAGCTGTGGTTTTGAAAAAGGCTTGCACAGGTGAAAGGGATGTATGGAAACGTGGTTACCTGTGGGCTTATGGATGAGAGACAGGGCAAGTGTGTAACCATTTCATGACTCTACCTGCGATTGTCACAGGGGAGGCATGAGAAGGTATAAACTCCTACTATTTCTGTGTTCGTTATGAGTCTTAGGCCCTTAAGTCTTCTTTCCATTCCAGATTTTCAGTCATTTCAGCAGTGAAAGAGGGAGACTTCCACAGACCCATTTTGTAGGCATTAAAGCAACGCTCTTCCTCCCCAAGTGTATTTATGAAGTGTATACATATACACGCACATGCAGTCACGGAAATACTCCCTCCAGAAAGGGAATACTAACTTGATTTTCACTTAGCAGAGACCTGTAGCTGCTAGCAGCGAACTGCATTTGTCGGCGCAGCGCCACTCACAGATGACACATACATACAAATGTGATTTTTTTTTTTTTTTGGTTACCTTAAATTTTATAATAAAAAAAATGTTATTGGCAACTGGAGATGCAACATGCCGGTTAGTGGCTTGTTCTGCATTTTGGGGAGGGAAAGACAGTGGCGATCTTATTAGGCCCCTGGGTGGGCCAAATTTTCCTAATTACATGGAAATCAGAGGCAGCTCCTAGACTGGTCTCTTACCTGCATGGAGTAAACACTCCCCTGCTGTCACTAATGTCCTATAAATCATGTTAAAGAGAAGCATAATTAACATTTTTTATCAAATCAGGCTTCAAAGTCATGAGGTGCTTGAGTGAATAAAGCCCCATTTCAGCATCAGCAGGGAACAGAATTTCCAGAGAAAGCTGAGGATGGTCTGCACTCCTCCCATCCACCTACCCCTACCCTTTGGATACTCACCCGAGGCAAAGGAAGTCTGGATGAGAAAATACTAGCAACATACCACATTCAGTTTCTTGGGTCTAAGTTCATCAAGGAGACAAAGGGCATGGGGTAGAGTGGGGGGGAAGCAACCCCATGTTTGAGAAGAATGAGCAAATTTACTGTTTCACTCTGATGAAAGGGTATTCTTTCATGGCCAAATTGATTCTGCTTGTCTATCAAACCATTTAAAGAGGACGATATTCCTAGTTAATGGACAGGTGGTTTTACACAAATCATTTCCATCATCTCTTTTTATGTATCTTGAGAAAATTTCTAACCAGTTGCCAAAGGCTAATTAGAACTCAAGTTCATCTGGGGGTGGGTGTCCAAGTGGAAGAGTTGAAATGTATTTCAAAAGTTTCTAGCCTCCAGGATAGCATCCATATAGAACCCTAGAACTCTTGTCATGAGAGACGGTGCTTTTCTTTTTTTTCAATGACAGAAGAGACTTTAGTTGCAAATTTCCCTGGAAGTTACTGGTAAACTTGCATTCACACCGAGGTATAAGCAGTTGACAGCAAAGTCATGGTGAAGGGAATACACAAGGGGTGGGGAGAAAGAGGGATCTCTGGATTCCCAACCAGACCAGTACAAGGAAGGAGAGAGAGGTGGAATAGAGAAGGTTGTATGACATGTAATCTTCTTCCTAAATGTCACAGTTTTAATCCGGGTTTGGCTCTGGCTCTGAAAAGGTCTCAGTAAGCATCAGTGACAACAGAAGCAGAGGTGGTAATGGAGGACCTCTACTCCTGAGACCACTGCCACCACGGCAATGTGTCCCATGTAACTGGAGAAAGACATTTTTCCCTCAGTCCCTCCATTGGCTTTGGTACTCAGGGAGGAATGGGCTCTGGCAGCAGGGGTGGCAGGAGCCTGGGATTAGGGTCTGTGGCTCTTTCAGCATTCTTGCTGGTTCCTCCCATCAGAATGGTAAGTAGATTTGCCTCCTCCCAGTATCTTATCAGTAAATGCTGGCTTTATCCCTCCTGCATTGGGTAGGGCTGGAGCCTCTGAGAGGAAGTGATCTTCTCCACTTCCTGCGCCATTAGCTGGGTGTGTGGGGCTGGGGAGGAGGGAGGAGGGATATGCCTGATGCTAGGTTATACTGAAACTCTTTATTTAAATAAACAAATACAGTAGTAAGAGTCTGGAAGCTGTGTGTACCCCAGGAAAGAAGTACATTTTCTGCTAGGGTAATACAGATTACATTGGTTTTGAGATATAAGAACCATAGGTTCTGGATATTCTTTTCAAGAAAGTGAATTTTAAAAATAGATTTTATTTATTTTATTTTAGAGAGTATAATGGGTGGAGGCAGAGGGAGAGGGAGAGAAAGAATCTCAAACAGACTCCATGCTGAGTGTGGAGCCAGAGGCGGGGCTGGATCTCATGACCCTGAGATCAAGACCTGAGCCGAAATCAAGAGTCAGGCAGTTAACCGACTGAGCCCACAAAAAGAATTCATCAGGTCCTGAGGTCTAAATTATGACTCAGGAAATATGGTCACTAGAGCTAACACACACTGCCCTTCTTTTTCCTTGGGTCTAAACGCTTGGAAAGCCAGTGGTTTAAAAAGATAGATGCAGACAAGCTGGTTACTTGGCTGCTTAGAAGGACCAGATCCTGCTCTTGCCTCCATCCTACCCCATGCAGAGGGCCCACCACAGTTTTCCTTCCCTTCATCTTGCTCCATGTTTTACTTTGCCGAATGCAGACAAACTGAATGTGTTTTAAACAAATGAGAGATACACAATTTGAATTATTCTGAGAAAAAAAGTGTTTCCTCTTTGGAGGATTCTGTTAACTTGAACTTGTACTATGGTACAGGAACTGCAGTCCGTACAAACTTTCTTTGGAGTCCTGCGAATGATTTCCTGAGGTTATGCTTGCAAGGGGTTGCTGGGTCAGTTTGATCACCTCTGTCCCTAAAGAGGAAAAGTTCATTCAACTAGATAGTTTGGCTACATTTCTATCCAGATAGGCCTATGGTCATGACTCACATATTACCCTCTCAGGGAGGTCTTTACTCACCTCTTTTTTGTGCTTTGTCTCCAAGGTACCTACTACCATCTGATCTACTATACAGTTTAATTATGTGTCTGTTGTTTGTCTGCCTCCCTCAACCCCCAGCCACCCTCTTCACAAATAACATAAGCCCCGTGAGAGCAAGGATTTTTGTCTGTTTTGTCCCCTGAATCCATGGGGCCTGGAATAGTGTCTGATACACAGTAGGCACTCAAGAAATAATTGTCAAATAAGCAAATGGAATAAATGGATTGCGTTTATCAACTCAGCAGGTTTTAATTTAAATATGTAACACAAATTTAAGTTTTATAAATGAGCCAAGTTGATTTTTCATCTTTGCATTCTCTTTTTGTCTTTACTCTTTTGGTCCTTTTCTATGTCTTGTTCTTCTGACAATTTATGTGACACCTAAGTGTGGAGAAAAGAAACAAAATATCCATCATAAAAGTTATTTTACCTCATGTAGACCCAGAAAACTGGCTATGTCAGCAAATTTTTCACCTTCCAACGGTTGTTTTGACACTTTGAGGACACCACTTGTGTTTTATGCAGTGTCATTTAGTCTTCATGGTTTCATAGCACAGGAATTTGATCATAGTTCACCTGACACATTCCCTGCAGTACCAGACCTGGAGTGGGTAGCTCGAGGCTGCCAACCTGGAGTGTTGAAGCCTGAAGATTGAAAGTGCTGAATTATATGAACCTTTCCATCCTTTGACCCTCAATGTCACAGATACAGTTTATATCATACATAACTGTTGACTATCAACAGTCATTAAAAACCTGGTTACTGTGTCGTATCCTTCTTATATTTCTGGGGATGGATGTGTGTGTGGGTGTGCATATATACACACATACACATATGTGTAATATGAACGTTACATATATATACATACACATAGAACATTATATATATACACATACACATAGAAATTACCCATGTGTATATATATGAGGGGAGGGGAAGGAGTGGGGGAGATGGAATGAATGAAGAAATGATATGTTGAATAATGCTTGAATCAGCAAAACAGCATAGTTCTGTTTTTTGCTTTAGGCTGCTTTTTCCCTGCATGAGGAAGCCATACCTCTTTACTTTCTGCCCCTCTTTGGCTTTCTTCTGGATGAAGAAATATGCCCTGCACCTGCTGGTGTGTTTTTATGAGATGTTTGGGATTTTCTGGGGTCTTCCCCAGAGGTGACTGTGTTTTGGTGGTGCGTGAATAAGGCAAAACAGTCTACAGGCTGTATGCACTGAGTAATCACTGGGAATTCTTCAAAACAATCTCAGGTCGGTAAAAATTTCTGCAGAAAATAATAGTAACAGTAACAATGGCATACCAGTAACAATAAACATGATATGCCCTGAATGCTTCCACCCAATTATTAGCTAATAATGCATAATTATGATGAATTCCACTCTTTAAATGCAGGCTCTAAATAGCAATAACCATTTATTTTATGTTTTCACGTTATTTTCCTGCACGTCCTTTATGTCAATTATGTGTTTTCAGGCACATCTGATTGTGCTCTACTGTGGTTTCGATGGTTTGGTAATTGTACATTAAAAAAAAATAACAACACGTGTTTAGTATAAAAATTAATTACGTTAAGCATTCCTACTAATTTTGCTAGGCAAAAAATGGCATCCCACAAATTTTCAGCATAAAGCTGGTGGCCAGCCCACTTAGGAGCTTTATGATCTGTGGCTGGGTTTTGTGAGTGAGCTCTGTCAAGGCAGTTTTCTCAAAGCTAGAGACGGAATGCAGTGGACGGCAGCATGCCCCTGCTCTGGTCCCTGTGTTCCCTTAAAATTCGTCTCTGGTCTCCATCTAATCAACCACTTTCTAATTACAATTATAATAACAGCACTGAAAATATCATTTTGAAGTGTTGCTACAGTCCAGAATGACAGAGCTTCTTCCTTCTTTTGGTTTGGTCCCGTTTATAAGAGGTTGGTTCCTCGTAATAATGAAGAACATTAGGTATGCTGTTAAAAAAAAAAAAATCTACCCAGAATATCCGTGGGAGCACAGGAGGGGAGCAGTAACGGAGGGGAGAGAAGAAAAGGAGGGACAGAACCAGAAGGAATTGGATGAAGGAAGGCTGCTCAATATTGCAATCTTTCAGGAATATTTTCTTGTAATGCATTCAAAATATCTGATTCTTAAAACAATTTTCTGCTTCTGTAACTCAAAATAAGGCTCGGTAAGGGGGAAGGGAAATGTAACAATTAGTTGGCTTTATTTCTGAGGTTTTATTACTTTGATTCTTTTTTATTTAATCAGCCACGAATGCAGCTACTAGCAGACGGTGACTTTTCCCTGAAATGTGCTTCCTGCCCAGAACAGTGGCTCATGATTGTAGGTTAATATTAATGAAACATGAAAAGGCAGACCCTTTTTAGGAAAATTTGTTATTAACAAATAAAGACTTGGTAACATTTAGAATCACACCAGAAATCACACCATCGAAAATATGGCCGGAGCACATTCTGGAGCCAGACCGCCATGCTCAAGTGATAAATTTGTTTACATCCTTTAAAAGTTCTAACTCAGTACAGACGAGGTGACGTCCTACTTTTCACATTCATGTTCAATTCACAAACATAAAGAGACTCTGAGCCATTAGGGAAGCTTTCATTTTGGCTGGGGAAGGATGAAATGATAGTGATAGTGGCTTTCATAGCAGAAAATAATTGTATACTTTTCTTATTATTATTTTTGGCAAGGCGTGCACATTTCGGCTTTCCGGTGTATTACATCATTACATTGTATAATGCATCATAATGATAGAGTGAATAGAGATGAAGAAATGCCAGCGTCTGCTGCAAGTTAAAAGAGAGAGACATTGCATGCATTTTCAGCTGGGGAGGCTGCTGTTCAGCGAAGTGTTCTCTGAGATGAAACAAAGCTGCCTTCCCACTTGGCATTCACATTAATTGTGGACTTGCCAACCGGCCAGTTTCATTGGTGTATAAATTAGTGGGGAATAATTCCACTTGTCTCAAAAACCAGAATATCTGAGGAATGCTTCCTGAGATGGTGACTTATTTGCTTTTCTGTGGTTTGTGCCCAGCTCTCAGCAAACCTCCAGGATCTGCCAAACACAAAAAGAGCTCTGTGCCCTAGCCTGGCATACCTGTGTGAGAGGTAATGGCTGTCATTAGGACAAATAGAAGTTTTATTATTTTCAGCGGCATGTTTTGCAGATGTATTAAAATAAATCATTTTGCAAATCCTCATTATTGAAAAATGGAAATCCATTGACATCTCCTGAGAGGAAATTTAAACATGCTGATTGTTATTAATAATAATACTAGTAAATGCTAATTGAGAGTCGATGATAGTCTAGGAGCTGCCAATCAGGACGTGTCAACGGGATGCTAAGATAACCAGTTACAAAGGAAAAGAACATTCTAGTCAGATCATTTATTTTGTTATATTTGTTTGCCACTGTGTTGCAAAATAAGTGCTCCTTCAGTGACTAAAACGTATTTTTTTTAATAATCCAAATTTAGCCGAATCTATTTGACACCGCCTCCCAAAGTGTCCTGTTTTTCTTAGTTCTACAACAGACAATTATAGTGAAGATAAATATATGGCCCAGGGCTTTCAATGTCCCTTTAACCTTTTACACTTAAAATTAACTGAATCTTAAACATTGACTCTTTCCATTCCATAACTGTCAGTGTATTGGGCGCTTTCTGCTGGGCTAGCACCAGAGATACAAAGGTGAACAACAGACTCGGACCCTCTCTTCTTGGAGCTTGTGGTCCAGAGAACTAGATGTCCTTACACCAAAACAGCTTGACGATTCAGGCCATATCAGGGTTTGCACAACTGCAGCGAATCTGTTCTGATAGTCACTTTTAGTTGGGCCAGTTAGCCTTGAATTTACGGAGAAAGGCCACATTGGTCTTAATATTTATTCAGTCTCCAGGACGCCTGGGTGGCACAGCGGTTAAGCGTCTGCCTTCAGCTCAGGGTGTGATCCCGGCGTTATGGGATCGAGCCCCACATCAGGCTCCTCCGCTATGAGCCTGCTTCTTCCTCTCCCACTCCCCCTGCTTGTGTTCCCTCTCTCGCTGGCTGTCTCTATCTGTCAAATAAATAAATAAATAAAATCTTTAAAAAAATATTTATTAAGTCTCCTTAAGCCTTAGTGGAAAAGGAAAGGAAAGGAAAGGAAAGGAAAAAGAAAAGAAAAAAGAAAAAAAGTGTTAAACCTTTTAGTTGGAAGGAAAGTGCCTGGGTGTTTCCATTGTTACCTGTTTATATGTAGGCATCAAGGAGACCCATATTCTTTGTCCTTCAGATAGCAGAACATTTTGGATTTTCACCAGCCCTGCAAGGCAAGGCTTACATAACTCAATAAAATATAGGTGTATTTAGTTATTGAGAAAATTTGAATTTCTTAGCCAGCTAGCCAGTCAGTCAGTCTGTTACCTGGATATTTGACTATACCCACACACATTATAGCTGCCAAGTGCTTTACGATTTATTACACGTTTTTGAATGCGGTAATGCACTTGCTTACTGGTGAAGATCATGGGCACTGGAATCATTTAGATGAATAGGGCTGGGTTCAGATAGTGGTTCTGCCATATATTTATGAAGTGACCTTAAATTCTGTAAGCTCTGGTCTCCTTGTAAAATAAGGGTAATAGCTATTTTACAGGGTTGCTATGAGAGACAATGAGATAATCCATTAAACCAGTTTATGGGAAACACTCAATAGATGGTAACTATTTTTGTTGTTGTTGTTGTTGTTTTAAAAATTCCTAATCCTTATTACAACTTTATGAAGAAGTCTGCTAGTGATCCCATGATATCCTCCTATTTACTTTCATATTCATGTGGCTGTACAGGCAGACTCCCTTCCCTGGGATTCAGGAAGCTTCCCTTTTCT
The DNA here is from genome assembly GCF_017311325.1 of Ursus maritimus. Taxonomy (NCBI): domain Eukaryota; kingdom Metazoa; phylum Chordata; class Mammalia; order Carnivora; family Ursidae; genus Ursus; species Ursus maritimus. Next base: position 59,414,690 of record NW_024426774.1, read on the forward strand.
TCCTTTAAGTATTTACTGCCCATTCCGTGGGGCTCAGTTAGAGGTTTTTTCCCTGACTTCAGCACTTGAGTTCAATACTCCACAAATACTTATCTAGCTTCAATGTATGCAAGTCACTACATTAAGTGCTGCAAACACAGTGACAAAAAATGGGAGAGATCATTGTCCCTGCCTCCATAGAGCTTATGTTCGATCAGAGGAAGCAGCCTCTCAACAGATATTGCAAAGGTAAGTGTTTACTTCGGTTGGATGAAGTGCTCACAAGGTGAAGGGTATTAAGAAGGCGTCTCCCTGGGGATTTACATAGTCCAGGGTTGGAAAGATTTCCCTGAGGAGGAGGTATTGGGTTGAGATCCAGAAGGTGATGATTAATCTAGGGGAAGAGGGTCAGGCAATGTGGGGAGAGAATCTACCACGTTCTTCACCTGTACAGAGCCTTGAGGAGCATGTAGCCTGCCTTGTGGGAGCTTCTGATTTAGAGGAACACCTTTCTGTCCACCCTAGTGAACAATGAGCTACTTTCTCTTGGAAGCCCAGGAATGCTTACTGTTGGAAGTATTTTTTTGACTTCTTTCCAGATATGCATTGTTTATCCATTCATTCATTTATCTGACAAATATTTGTAGAACATCTAGGGAGATTGTCAAGTATAGAAATGTCCTGCTGTACATGCATTTATGTAACCAAGTATCTTTTTATACCTCTAGATCTGATCTTGTTTACTACGTTACAGTCCTGACTGCAGAAGCCGTGTCTTTCATCACTTTCAGTCCCATTCAGTAACTTGCACACAGTAGGCACTCAGTAGATACCAATGACCCCAGGTGAGCTCTGGGCCGATCTTTCACATGGCTGTTATCTGCCGTACTTTTAAAATCCCCAGCAACATCTTGCGATGTTGAATGTTTCTAGCCTAACAAAAAACATAATTAGGAAGGTAAATCTGCTGAAGCTGAAACAAATCATTTAATTCATTCCACAAGCCAAATGGAAAATGATTTTGAGATTATCCACCGTATTGGGTTATCTGCTCTACTGCTCCGTACCATTAGCTCAGGCAGTTGGGAATTGCTTGCAGTTCACAAAGAAGCAGATTGTGTTTGGTTTGCGTTGGCTGTGTACCCTTCTCTGAAGTGTCTGGGTGGCCAATGGGCTGAGTGGGTTTCTCCCACATTGGTGCTTCTGTGTGGCGTGGGGCTTGCGTGCGCATGTGTATGCCAGCCTCACTCCCTTCTAGTTCCTGTCAGCTGAATGAAGGTGGTGCCTGGTCCATACTTAGTCATCTAAATTTCTGGATGACACATTGCTTCCTGTTAACCTTTCATCTTTCTTAGGAGGTAAAAGTGACCTGATACCGTGTTATCCAGGGTCATTTTCCTTTCACAAGAGGTGGGATGCTGCCTCTGGTTCCAAGAGGTTATGGAAAGACATCTGGCCATGTAGAAGCCCCCCCTGCCTGTGGGAGGGTGTAAGGTGCTGAGCTTTCTCACAGGTGAATCCACTCATGTGCTTTAATGTGGTTCACACTGTTCTGAGGTCTCTTCCTGCTTCCCTGGCTTTTGAAAGCTCACATGTATAATATGGCAAAGTAGGGTAGCGCCATCTTGAGACACTTATTGCAAGCTTGGTGGGAACCTGCCTTAGACCACCTTGCTTTTATTCAGGAACAGTATTGGAAGAGAAGAGCTGATAGAAGCTATACTTCTGAAAGGTGCAGTTTTTAGGTGTGCACTTCTAAGGGGACTGGGTCCCAATGCTGTAGTTTTAAAGAGGGTTCAAATGTCTATTTACAAAACCTGGGAGTGAACCCTTCAGTAATTGATTGACAGCAGAGAAGATGGGGAACACATAGATGGAAAGGTAGACAGCAGATAGACGATTATTAGAATCATACAGCACCGAGCCCTTTCTGGACTTGCTCCCCGGCTCGCTAGGGAGTTACTTAGGTGGTCTTAAGAGTTTTTCTTTATCACCTCTGCTTAATAAATTTGGGGGCCCTTCCCACCCTTTGGTGCTGTGAAGAGTACAGTGACACTGGTACTTTGCAGGCCCAGATGCTCCTGCAGGGCCGATGTGGGCCAGCCTGGCCAGGCTCCTGTGAGGCCAAGGATAGGCAGACCCAGGCATTGGCAGGTGTCATGCTTTATTAGGAAAGCTGCTTATGAGTTTGGCTGCATGTCCTCAGAATGTAGGAAGGCTGAAGTCTTGGGGGAAATAAGTTAATAAAAAGAAAACACCTGACTCAAAGCAGGTTACTTAAATAGATCAGGCAATTTGCTAATATCACAGTACAAATGATGCTTTTCTTATGCTAACCCAGTTAGAATAAAAGACAACTGAGAATGTCTCATAAAAAGTATAACTTTCGTATCAAAAATATTGTTGTAATCTAAATGCTTGGTTCTATCTCCATTAGCATGAGAAAGACCACAGACTTATAAACTAGCATGATGGTAGTGTGGCTCTCCATAATAGAGACTTTTGCCTAGATTTTTTGCTCACGGAGAACTCCCAAGATATTTAAAAAAAAAAAAAAAAGGACAAGATCATCTCAATCTCTAATAGCACTGAAGGACACTAGCTCATGAACTGTGGTAGCAGTTTCCCCTGGATATGTCTCCCCTATGTATGTTCTCATTACCTATGCCTCTGCTTGGAAGTTGACCAGAAAGCTAAATCGGGCATGATACTTATGGTGACGGCCAGTAAGAAGCCAGGACTCTTGGTCATACACCCACAAGGAATTGAATTTGGCCAACAACCACCTGAGCTTAGAAGAGGATCCCAAGCTCCAGAAAGGGACACAGCCCTGATGGGCACTGCAGTTGCACTGCAGTTGAGTAGAGAGCGCGGCTGAGCCAGAGGCCAGACCCTGACCTGCACGCAGAAACCGGGAAATGATAAATGCGTGTCCTTTTAAGTCACTAAATTTGTGGTCATTTGTTCTATGGCAGTAGAAAACGGTACAGTTATTCTCTTCATAAAATATTCCATCGTAAAACTTAAGTAACGAAGTCACTGGGTGCATGTCTAGGATGCGGCGTGTAAAACTGCAGTGGACACACAACTTCTAGCCTATAAGCATTGCAGTATAAAGTCAAGTGCGTCTGTGCTCCTGCTGCCTCCCAAGTGCGTCCGCCTCCAAGGAAGGAGCACCTTCAGTGTGCCTGGGAGACTCCAGCCTGTCCCATGTGCCCCTGCTGTCGCAGGCTCCTTTTCAGTTGTCTTTGCACACACACACACATTTGATCCGAGCGGGGATTATTAGTCCTGAGGGGCCTGGAGGGAGGGGTTGGTGGTGGCAAGTCTCCTTCCTCTCCTATCAGTCCTAACCCTCCTGGAATTTCAGCTAAAGCTGTACACTGAGAATCCACAGGGTTATCCAGATAGACTTTCATGCTGGTCCTTTTGTGTTTCGCCCCAGGGAGAATCTGGCCAACTATATATTCATTGATATTTTCCCCATTATTTATTACCTAGACAGAATAGCATGATTAATTATTGATCATAGACCAGTAACTGATTAAAGTGTGGTTCTGATCAGCAGTCAAAAGTCATTTGTTTCCAGGCATTCATGGTTCCTGCATAGAGAGTGGCAAAACGATACTCTCTTTTCAGTGCATAAAATATGACACCTGTAGGCAGGCTGTAGCTGTAAGCCAGCAATGGAGCCCTTCGACTGTACTTTGTCTTAATAAATGGGAAGTAATGATTTGCCAAAACAGAGAAACTGTTTGGAAGATTTACATGTAGAGAATACAATGTGAAGTATAATAGTGGGATTCTAATTAGAATTGTTTCTCATGGACTGAATGCTTTGCTGAAGAGAAACTCACTAGGAATAGCTCTTTACCATCTGGGAAACATATCAAATTTTGTTTCATTCTGACTTTATACCTGGGTTTATTCTCCACCTTGTCTTCAGTCTCCCCTTCTTTTCCTTCCGGGTTGTCTCCCTCCCTCCTTTCTTTATAGCTTTCATTGCATAGTCTGCATCAGGAGTTGGCAGACGGTGGTCTACAAGTCAAATCTGGCCCACCACCTGTTTTTGTAAATAAAGTTTTGGAGCACAGCCAGGGCCCTTTGTTCTCATACTGTATGTGGGTGCTTTGGGACCACAAGTGCAGCTGCACAGTTACAACAGGGACCATGTTGTCACAAAGCCTAAAATGTTTGCTCTCTGGCCATTTACAGAAAAGTGCATGCTGACCTCTGTTTTATTTGCCAGGCACTGGGGACATGGTCCCTACCATCAGCGGCTTCCGTCATGTGAGCATCTAATTATACTAGGTTGTGGAGGGTAGGATGATGGACATCTGAAGTACCGTGGGAACCAGGGGACAACCATATATTTAAGAAGTGGGATGAGGGGATGACATCTCAGTGAAGGTAATTTTTGAGTTGGGAGTTTCCTGGCACTTTGGAAGTGGGGAAAAAGAATCGGGACTTGAATCCTGTCGCACAGGTATTTTATTTTAGCCCCCACAAAACATCCAACCCAAAGTTACCGTGCCTTCTTTGGATGATATACATTTTTTTTTCTGGCCAGTTATTACTGGGTCTTCTGCATAGAGACATCTCAAGATATGGATGGTTTTGTGGAATCTAATTTTTCTCTTGGATATTAGAACCTACTGAACTGGTGAAGAGTCGAGCTTCCAATGGTGGAGAGTGGAAGGAGATCTTGATTGGCCACATTGTCTCAGACCTCCAGGGATGCTTACAGAAGCTACTGCTTTTGTCTTGAAACATATAAGGGCATGTCTTCATTAGTCTGATAATTGCAGATGGAGTCAGTTGGCACCAGATGAGGAGGAGACTCCCACTTCTGTGGAGACAGAAGTGGCCTTAGGGTTTCCAACAATATTTCCTGCGAGAGAGAGGTGTCCCTGAAGTTTGACAGTGAGCTCCCCCCACTCCCTGCTTTGAACTTGGCTGGAAGTTAAGTTCATTCCAGAAACAAGCAAACATTATAATTTTTCTTCTGTCTTCTAAAAAAGTGTTCAAACTCAAAGTGGGGTTCATTTTAGGAACCTAGCTTCAGTCCACCTAGGATACTTTCCAGGCTAAGCAAAGACAAAAACCCAATTACAAAAATCAAGTAAAGACCAGAAGCCAAGTTCAGATTTAGGAACTCTTTTCAATCAGAGTAAAAAGGAGAATTGGTACCAGTTTGCTTTCTAGAAAAAAAGAAATAGTAGAAGAATACTAGAAATCATTTGAAGATGAATTTTTAAAATATTGGACAAGCAAGCCTTTGTCAAAGAAAGAAAATAAAGCCCACTAGAATAGGTAAAACCATCACACTTCACCTCCCAGCAATCAAGATGTCAGTTCCTCCATGAGCGGATTTTAATCCCAAATTTCTATGGCAAAAGGAACTTCCCTTTATTGAATGGACTGAATGACAGTTGAGCGACATGGCTTATGTTGACTTTTAAACTTACACATAAAACTCTGGGATTTTCTCCCTGGAGCTTTTGGTTCCCTGCTCTAGAAACTGTAGAGACTTCTGGCATACCCTGGAAAGGTAATGGTGTCAAATGAGGAGCCTAAGAATTGAGCCAGCCAGACTTGCGCTTCAATCTCCATTCTCCATTTCTTAGCCTGAGGCCCAGTCAAGTCTTCTGATTTCTGTGAACCTTGGTTTCTTCATCTGTAAAATGGGGGCAGTAATAGTGATGTGATGTGGCAGTTGTGAGATTTTCATGAAGTCATGTACATAAAGCAGTTAGCATCATGCCCAAAATATAGTGGGTGATGAATAAATCCTCGCTATTCTTATTTTTAGTTCAATGTTATGGTAATTTGATATCCTAGGAGGTTTGGGATATTCAAGAGTGACTTGGACTTTCAAGTTCACTTTTCTGCCCACACACATTTGGAATGTGCTCACCACATCAATTAAAATCAGAATGGTGCTTACCAAGCAATTTGTGAGCACAGATTTCTGAATGTCTGCTTGAAGAATGGACAACAGAAAGGACAATGGCATCTTTAGGAGACAAGTCTATTTACTCAACAGCCATTGAAAAGGCATTATGCATCAGACACTGGGCAATGGCTCGGGAGACAAAGATAAATAAAATATTGTTCTTGGCTCATGGTTTTATAGTCTAGTTACTCTATGGACATGTTAACAGAAGATTATAATTCTGTGTAAAAAGTGCCATGGCGGAATCTATGGGATTCAGAAGGCAGCAAGGGGACAGGAAAGGCCTCATGGAAGAAGCTTTTGAGCTGAAATTCAAAGAACGAGCAGGTGTTTTTCAGGCAGGCAGGTGAGGGGAAGACGTGCCAGGCAGAAGGAACCATGCAGAAAGACACTGCGGTAGTTCAGCACTGCTGGGTATAAAGCTCATGTAGGCCATAGTGGAGGGAGCTGCAGCTGGACAGGTTGGCTGAGCCCTATGTGCCCCACAAGGCATTCTGTTTTAATCCTATAGGTGGGAGGGAGCTGTTGAGAAATTTTGAGCAGGTAAGTCACATGATCCAATATGCTTTCTAGAAAGATACTCTGGTTGGCAAGGTGTGGTACTCATTGGAAGCAGGGAGTCAGGGAGACAGATGACTTATGAGGCTGTTTGCAAGGACCTAGGCAAGAGATGATGAAGTTCTGATCCAGGGTTGTGGCAGTTAAGAAGAAGAGGAGGGAAGGCATGTGAGTGATGCCGAGGATGTAGGAACTGATACAGATGGACAGGAGTTGATTATTATTTGAGTGGAGTCTGCTTCAGGTATGCAGGTCACCTGAGATCTCCTATGATCTGAGGGAATCTAGACCACAGTATGGACTCTTGCTGGTTTCGTCTGGCAGACCGCTGTTGGCCTGCTCATGTTAGCTCCTTGAAACTCTAAATGGAACCAGAGACTCAGTCCTCCAAGGTCAATTCTTGTTGATTGATATGAGGTTGCATATTTCACAGTGGGTCAGCCTAAGTTAAGATTCAGTGCCCATGGTCTATGGGTCTTAGTTTATCATCAAAAAGAAGTAGCCTGTCAGAAGTGGACAATTCACACTTTCCCTACAAATTCTGGCTTTTTGGAAGCTGAATAGAACTCTAATCTCTCAGAGATTATATTTAAATATTATACTATTTACTATCCACCCATATATCTGTCCATCCATTGCTTCTTATTGTTGATTAGACATAAACATCATCTGTGAGTTTTAGCAGGTAGTATGAATCAATTTACCAACCATTACTATCACGAAAGAGTCAGGAAAATTCAAAATGTAGATTTGGAAACGTTTGTCAAATCTAAAATCCACAAAGCCTGTTTGTTTGCTTGCTCTCATAGTGCAAATTTTTTGTTAATATCCAGTATGCAATTTTGTAAACATGACATAAACATTTTGCACTTATAAGATTGTGTGTGTGTGTGTGTGTGTGTGTGTGTGTAAGTGAATAGAATGTTTCTTTTTGAAAGGGTACTTGCTAATGAAGTAATTAGTAGGGGCATATTTTTTTGCTTTGTGTGTGTATGTGTGTAAATATGTATATGTATATGTGTGTGTGTATATGTGTGTATATATACACACATATATATATATATTCAATCTGATTCTTAATATATGCTAATCTCCATAGCACATGTAATATTAAAAGAAAATTTGGTAATACTTTAAATGTCCTATCACTGTGAATTCATTTTATATTCATTGTAATAGCATTGATCAAAATGAGCTCATTTGGTATTCATGTAGATGTCACATGTACGTCCATAGGTGTTTCACTGTAAATTAGCATTTCTCCGAGGACACTTAAAATAAGTGTTACTGAAAGTCCTCATTACATGTATTGCCGAGATTAGTACATTAAGGATCATGTACTTACGTAGTACTAATGCATTTCTGCCACTTAAAATACTACATTACCCATTTCTGATATCTAGCAAATATCTAAGGCAATTTTGAGAATTACTGACATCCTAAAGGAAGTGATACTTTTATGATTAAGCAGGTTGCCTATATTTTTCTCTGATTTTTTTTAAACGAAAGTTCTGTTAGATATAAAAAAAGATGATTAAAAATGAAATTTATATGATGACAACAGTGATTTTTGAATAATTTTCATATAGTCAGGCACACAGAGAAAGTAGAACCTTATGTAAACTTATTTTTGATCAATCATCTTTTTAAAAAATCACGTGAAGTGTAGATTTTTGTGGACCAGACTATAGATTGCCAGGGAAATACCAAATTCTTGTATGTACCAGTTTTGAGCTTGACTTATCTCAGATACAACACACAAACACACAAGCAAATTAAGGATCATTTATCTTTGTGATTTATGCTGTCTTTGTAACTCTCCCATTACTATTTGGGGTAAAATACATGTTGTGATCATCATGGATGTTGGGAGAAAATAGTGCTGGCTCACCTGGATGGCAGTTGGCTGCAGGGGAATACATGAGTAAGTCAAAAGTGTGGTTGGCTTTTCTCAACTTCTGAGAATTCTGACATTTGACAAAGAGGGAAGGTTGTGATGACTGACATGATGGTGGCCACGGGCTTGCAGATCAACCAGGTACAGCTTTGGGATTTATCAGGATATTCAGAGTATTGGTTGGGATGCTATCTTAGAGTCACACTTCAAAAAGATGTAATAATATGCTTTGAAGAATAGCATTTCCTAGTGCACTGTTAGTGGGAATACAAAATGGTGCAGCTGCTATGGAAAACAGTATGGAGGTGCCTCAAAAAATTAAAAATAGAGCTACCATATAATCCAGCAATCCCACTTCTGGGTATTTATCCAAAAGAATTGAAATCAGGATCTCAAATAGATATCAGCATTCCTATGTTCATTGAAGCCCTGATCACAATAGCCAAGGTGTGCAAACAACCTAAATATCCACCGATGGATAAATGAATAAAGAAAATGTGGTATGTACCTACAATGGAATATCATTCAGCCTTGAAAAAGAGGGAAATTCTGCGATATTCAGCAGTGTAGATGAATCTTGAGGATATTATGCTAAGCGAAATAAACCAGTCACAGAAAGACAAATACATGATTCCACTTAAATGGGATATCTAAAATTGTCACATTCATAGACTTAAAGAGTGAAATGATGGTTGCCAAGAGCCAGGGGAAGGGGGAAATGGGGAGTTGCTACTCAAGGAGCATAAAGTTTCAGTGAAGCAAGAGAAGTTCTAGAGATCTGCTGCACAGCGTTCTACCTATTGTTGACAATACGGTATCGTAAACTTAAAAAATGTGTTGAGAAGGTAGATCTCATGTTAAATGTTCTTACCAAAATACAATTTAAGTAAAGTAAAATCAAGTAAAATAAAATTAAGAATGGCATTTCCCAATTAAAAGTATGCACTAGAGGGTTTTAGGGTCATGCAAGGGAAAACCCATAGATAGTGCTTCTAGGACATACCCAGTCATCAAATGTAGGTCCCAAGTTCTTCTCCTTTTTAGATTCCTTTGTTTTTATCTTCCTGTCTGCACTGGCTGTTTGCTGTGTACACCTGGTACCGCATTGAAGGACTGCCCCGAGATGGACTTTCTCCCCTCAGCCGCACCATAGGGAGACAGCACCTTATTTGGCGCTGACTCAGGGGGAGCCAAGTTTCCAGCAGGCTACCAACTCACACCTGCAGAATTTGCCGCACATCCGTTTTGCAAACACACAAAATGGGTAATTGGGCACACAAATGCCTATTTGCATTGCAATTTGGCATTTGTATACACAGTGATGGATTTTTTTTCATGTGCAAATGTGGGGGATGCAAGTGCAAAATGGATGTCCTCAAGAAGGGGTGCCTTTAACAACATATATATCTTTTCAGAATCCTGCTAGAGATTTGAGGAGTGCCAGGAAAATAGGTAGGCGCCTGGATGGATGTATTTTACTCCCCCCCCCTCCATTTGGGGAAGTCCTGATAGCATTTGTTCTTTTTTGAAGAAGGGCTACTTTTTCCCAAGTAGGCAGATGGACATCCAGGCTTTTTTCACCGTAATAAAGGACTTATCTAAGGTATTACGGAATCAGCTAATATTAATACTTTAGCTCTCATGAAATGTGAGGAGTTTTTACATTCTTAGAGTGGTTGGCATTTTATAACAAGTGCCATACACTGGTTTTGAGGTGCCTTGTTCTGTGTGTATGTTATGCACACAAACACACGGAAATGTTAGGAAACATAGATATTTTTTTTTGGTGACTAATCAGAATGATGCAGGAAAAAATAGCGATGGCCCTTGTACAAGGAATGGATGCAGTGTGGAGGTATTCCACGTGTTTCAGCTCATTTTCTGGTTTCTGTTTGGCCCTGTCCCTTTATGCTGCAGTGCTGCTCACTCAAGTCTCATCATATCCAGAGGGACTCAGGAAAAGAGGCTGTGAGTACCCACCTAATGGGTCCTAGGCTGTGGCCCAGGACTATGCTTTGCTGGACACTGACTTGTATCTGCCTGTTGTCCCTGGCTCTTGTCCCTGGTTCCATATGAGTCCATATTTTCCTCTGATCTCTTCTTCTAGCAATTTGCAGGATCACGTCTTGGCTCTTTTGGGTGCTGGCTTTCCTGCTTGGTTGGGCCTCTACTTCCTTTGCTTTGGCAGTGCCTGTGACACTTTGTGGAATCTGCTTCTAGGAGATCTTGACCTGTGGCCAAGAGATGTTTCAGACTTGAACTTCTGCCCAACAACTGTGGGTATTGATCAAGACTTTGGCCCTGGCTCTCCACTTCTTTGTCTGTATGTTCTTACTCTTTCTGAGCTCGGGCACACTCATGCCTTCCATTACTGTCTGTAGTCTGATCTACACCACCAGCCCATGTTTGTCCAGCTTCATTGTGCTGTCTTATCTCTCATTTAACATGCCTACAACCAGATCTGTTTTCCTCTGCTTGATTTCCTCTTTCTAGTACTTGACTGGCTGTCTCAATCTTTTCCTCTTCTCTTCCAGGCTTTTTATCCTCATTGGTGTCTTTCTTTTCTTGCCTCCTCTCATCCCAAGGGACATCAAGTCTCATTGAGACCCCTTTTGAAATGTCTGTTAGGTTCTAAGCCTTTCTCTTTACTACAGCCACCACCGTCTGGTGGTATTTACTGCCTGAGATGTCTCCTTGCTTGACTGTTGTTTCATTACTCTGGTTACTATGGCTTTCATCTGATTAAGAACTGAAGAGTTTCGTATTATCTGATCAAGCTCCCACTACCCATTCTGACCTTCAAGGCACATATTCAACATTATTTCCCGTAGTAATAGTGGTAAATTCCTTAACAGCTCTCATTTTAGACTTTTCTCTTCATTTGCCTGCATATGTGTCTCTCCCACCTATCTCTGCTTTTCCCATGTGGATTTCTCAACTGGGAATGTTTCCCCCTCCTCATATTCATCTAACCCCCAAACAACACTTGAGGTCTCTACAAACCCTAGTTCCTTTAAAGAAAAAAAAAACCCTACTTTTAATTATCTCAGCCCAACAAGTTTTGCTGACTCTATGTCCTACAGCACTGAGAGCCCTACACCAGTAGTTCTAGATGGATCAAGCATCTCCTTGAATTCTTTTTTTCAGGTCTTGCACTGGACCGGAATTTCCTTAAGGATAGTTATTCTGCTTTATAATTTTATGTCCTTTGCAATACTTAGCACAGTGCTAGTCATATGGAAAATGCTCATTTAATACTTGTTGACTCTGTATTCACATCTCAGATGGCAGGAGGTTAGAAGAGGAGGTTGAAGAGTTAGTAGCGGGGGACATCCTGAAGCTCCGTTAAATATTCCCGATTTACCATGCTGCAGGCACTCCAGGTTGTTGTTATTGTTTTAAATTTAAACTCTGGTTCCTCCGTTTTCCTCCTCCTCTGGAGTAACAACAGCCTAATAGGCTTCATGCATAAGTGCCTATTTTTATTAAAGACAAGTGTAATCTTTTGTAGACCAAATGTCCCTATCATAAATGCTAACAGAGAAAAATATTAGGACTCATTTATTTATGAACCTGTTAATAATGAGGTGCAGTTATGAAAAAAGGCTTCCTCAGCAAAAGCTCCTGAACAAACAATGCACACTGGGGAGAAAGAAGCTAGTTAGCCTTCTTGACTTAGATAAAGCTATGGAGAAATGACAAGTGCCAGTAATTAGCACAGCCTCTTCAACAAGATAACCCTATACATCTTTGTCTATTTCAATCACCAAAGACTCCGATTCAGTGTAAAATTAAACCTTGGATGCCATCAATTTCTGTTAACCTCTTTATATTGTTCTGTGTTCATGCCTATGTGATAGATAGATTTTGTCAATTTATTAAATGGTGACATTTCTACAGACACGTGACCTAAAACTCCGTTTGCTCCTTAGCAAAGTATTCCTAATCATCTCCTAATATGTTTCACAACCAGGGGACTAGGTTTATTCCCGAATCCCATTGGTGAACTGATAGTCTTTAGGAACGTGACACTTCAGTTTGTTTGAGCTACCCTGCTTTTTTGGCTGTTTACCCCAAACCTGCCCTTCCTCAAATGCTAGTCAAGGTTTAGCTTCTGGATCAGGCTGTTATATTCACATACCTATTAAGAAAACTCTGACTTGAAGCATTTTCTCCCTTCATGTTTATTTCCTTCTTCCCATTCAACACTAGTCTCTAGACTACTTTAAAGGCTCCTGATTACCTTTGACTTCAACCGTTCACTTTAATCTGAGCTATTTTGAAATTTTCATGCCTAGTACACTTTGCTGCCGATAGACTTTTATTAATTTATTTTTTGTTGTTAAAAGAAATGACAATAAGCTATCATCCAAATTGGGAAATAATTGGAAATTATACAAAACCACAGTTTAACTTCGAGGTCCTGGTTTATCTACAGTGTCTTGGGTAGACTCATGATGAAGCCAGTAGAACCAATGAGCATTGGATATTTTAAGCTGTTCCACCACCAGGCACAGCTTGAGGTCAGGGTGTTACTTATGTCTGAGGCACCTCTGTGTCCCGGACACAGGGGAACATCATGTAGCTTAGAGGAAAAGTATACAGAGCTGTTTCTATCTGATGTGCTCTAAATTCCCTACTGTTCTTCACTAACTTTCTTCCACAGTTCATTTCATTAAAATGTTTCCTACCGTTTAATTTTGCTCAGGTCTGTAGTCCCTCTTGTCCTTTTCCTAGGGACCTCACTTCTCTGGATGAATAACATTTTTGTTTTAATGTACTTAACCCACCTTTTCTTAACTGTGTTGTGCTCTTTTCTCTTTCCATTCCATAGACAATATCACATGCTTGCTCCTTTATGGTGAGAAAGGTGCCACAATTCAACTTCTATAAACTCTTTTCCCTTTGAGCCCTGATTGCAGTGGGTCTCTGGGAAATACTACAAGCTATCATTTACATATGTATTTACACAATATTTTAAGATACACATTATCTAGCCAGTAGAGCAAAACAGCTTACAACAATAAATGGAATAAAGTACACTTAGACGGTGTTTAAAAGCGTAGGTTACTTTATGGTAAATGCTGAGGGAGGCTTTGCGACAGATGCTGTTTATCAAGGGGACGTTGTTCAGGGTCTTCACCTTGTGATTGTTTGCCGTGACGCGCAGCTTGGCCCTGTGGGTTAGCTAGAAAGGACCATTGAGTAAAAAAGCCATTATAATCTTTACATTTGCTAAGTTTGGGGTAGTTGAAGAAAGAGGTAATGATGGGAGAAGAAAGGCCGAAAGGAAATTAGAAAGTAGGCAGGAAGAAAAGATTAGGAGAAAAGCACATTGATACGTTGGAAACAAAGAAAACTCACGTAGACAGCTATTCTGAGTGAAAAAGACATCACCATGGGAATGACAGACAAGAGTATGCCTTTTGCTTATAAGTGGCTGTGATTGGGAATATTTGGATGATTAGCCAGCCTCCTGAAAGCCATCTCAAGCAAACTTATGAGAGGACACCCTGAATCAGCACAAATATGAATTCTGTCCGAGAGCTCCATCAGAAAAACAAACAACAATACAGCCACAAAAGGAGTAATTTTTAGAGGAAGCCGCTGTCCAATTTGCATCTCTAGATACTGAAAAGTTTATGGAACACAGTGCTCCAAGTCATATTCACATTTACCTTTGCTCCATTCTGGCTCTTCTGATTTCCGATTATTTTGTTTCTCATCTAAAACCTCCAGGTCTGGACAAGACTCTGTGATGTCACTGCCATTTCTGCCCAAGCCCTCCCACCTGTACTTGTCCTCCCCATCTTTTCCCCTGTGTGGCCCGAGCTTTAACTCTCTTCTCCAGAGACTTCCAACTTTTCAAGTGTTCTGTAAGTGTCCCTCCCCTATTAAAAAAAAAGAAAGAAAGAAAGAAAGAAAGAAAGAAGGAAAGAAAGAAAAAAGGAAAAAAAAGCTCGTGTGGTTTAATTTTCATTATTTTTAGGTGTTAAGTTTTAGATTAGCACACTGTGTCTTAAACCACTGTATTAGAATGCTGCTTGACTCACTTCCAAATTGAAGACCTTTTAAAAAAATTGAAGCAGTCCAATAATTTTAAATCACTCTACACTGTGCATTGCAATTTAAAATTATTGGAGTGCTTCAAATTTTTATAAGCCCTTGAATTTGGAAGTGATCAAGGTTCTAGGCATACTCAGTGTAGAGCAATTTAAAATTATAAGAGCTGTCAAATTTTTATATAAGCACTTCAGTTAGAAAAGGGATTTGGGTTCTGGGCATGTGCAGAGAAGAGCCATTTAAATTATTAAAAGTACTTCAATTTTTTTTTCCCCAAGCACCTGATTTTGGAAGAGTTTTGGTTTGTGCAGCCTAAAGTGACAACTTCCTTTGAGAGAATCTGTGTAAAGAGACTTTCAATTTTTCAAATAAGGCCGGCACTGTGGGGATGTGAAGTAGGTATCTGGCTTTCTGGGGTGAGCTGGAGGACACGAGGAGGGTTTCTCTGTGGCTTGGCATCTTGTCACTTTTAAAGTCGTTTTTTGGGTAAAGGCATTGCTAATTTCTCATATTAACTCACTGATGCACTGCTGAGGTTAATGTGTCGGTGAAGAACGTGGCCCTAGGGGACTGAGGACTCACAAACATTTTGGTAGAGAGGAGGAGAGAGACAGGTCTCTTGATATAAACCCTGTCTCTGGGGGGTGATGGTGTAAGTAAGGGGCTGAGCGTCTAGCATGGGGTCTCTTGGATCCTAAGGTTGTGGCTGAGAATATTCCAGGTGGCCTCAGAGTAGGGCAAGAGCATAAAACTGACTGTGTGTGTCAAGATTTTATTGAGAATTGAACCCCTCCCCCACTTTAGCTAATCATTAAAAAAGGTGGATTCTCTGGTACTTTTAATGTTCATTTGCATTACGGCCTGCCCAAGATATCAATTTTCTCTTTTCTGAGAAGTGAAATATTATTCATATGAAGCATTTTAAGGAGAAAATTGAAAGGAAGATAGAATCGATAGGTTCAGCTCTAAGGTTGATTTTCCTTATTTCAGCTTTTGGTTGGGAGGTTCAAGGATGTGAAAGAAAAAGAAGGGAAAAAATTTAACAAAATGAAAATAATGTTTCCCCTTCAAAGCTTTATTTACAACAAAGGGAAAGGGAAGATAAACAATGTAAAATTTAGGCACTTTGCAATTTTGATTTTTATTAATTTCTCACCTCAGCAAGATTTAGGTGACAATTTCAAATATTTACCTTTATGAGAAATATGACAATCTTGTTGCCATATATGACTATGCCATTTGGAAAATGTTTCTGGGTCCTTGAATTTCTTAAAGGGGAAATGGCTTTAAATCAGGAAACCTGAACATGAAAAGACCATTCATTCTTCTGAACTTCTTCAGAGCGACGTTGGTTCTTTTTGAAAGTTGAAACGCTCATTGTGGAGTGTGAAGTACTCGGTTTATCCAAAGTCCTTGTGAAGGCCCAAAATGAAACTTCCTTAGGGCTCCACATATTTATCATTTTCTCTCCCAGGCACACACAGTCACGACAGTGGGCCAGCAGATACCCTGACGTCACACCGAGCTCTGGGCCTCCCTGTCCTTGCCTGCAGGTGAAAGGGATCACAGTCCTCTTTCTTAGAGCTGGGGGCTAAGCTAGTGTTTGGAAAATGGAAGCAACTTAACTTGGTAATCTGCCCTTTTTTTTTTTTTTTTTTTTTAAGATTTTATTTATTTGACAGGGAGAGAGACAGCCAGCGAGAGAGGGAACACAAGCAGGGGGAGTGGGAGAGGAAGAAGCAGGCTCATAGCAGAAGAGCCTAATGTGGGACTCGATCTTATAATGCCAGGATCACGCCCTGAGCCGAAGGCAGACGCTTAACCGCTGTGCCACCCAGGCGCCCCGGTAATCTGCCCTTTCTTAAAGAGTCATCCAAAGTGTAGCTATGTCCGTGCCTTTGTCAGCAAACTCATGTGGGAGTTCAATTCAGAGGCCAGCGGGCTTTCCTCTGTCCAGGCTATGGGCCCAGGCCAGTTTTGGGGCTAACCAGCCTTTGTCCCTCATATGATGGCTTGAGACACTGTTTCAGAGTCAGCAGTGCAAGAACAACTTCCCGTGTCTTTCAGGCCAGATGAGATTGGAGTTAAAATGTGGTTCCATTAATCCAAAAGTTAACACATTAATAAATATATTAGTTATATTAATTAATCACCATCTATTTATCAAATATGAGTCATTGTATTAGACGCTAAAAGATATAAAGATAAATGAGAAATAGTCTTTCTCAAGCAATAGCAGTAGAAAGACATGCACACAGATGGCTAGAATATAAGGCATTACATTTTATTATAATATATATTTTTAAAGATTTATTTATTTTAGAGAGAGAGAGAGAGAGTGAGCCCGAGTGGGGGAGGGGCGGAGGGAGAGAATCTCAAGCAGACTCCCCACTGAGGGTGGAGCCCAATGCAGGGCTAGAGCTCATGACCCATGAGATCATGACCTGAGCCAAAATCACAAGTCAGGCATTTAACTGACTGAGCCACCCAGGTGCCCCAGTATTATAATGTATTTTTATAATAGATTATAAAACATGATAAAATATAATGCCTATCCAATATTATTATTACTTTTTATTTGGGGCCTGACTCATTGTAGTATTCCTACATAAAGCACAGCTGTTGTTCATGGTATATTTATTTAATAAATAAATACTAATAAGATGTGAAAAGTAGACGGGATACAAACCAAATACTTGAACAAGTTTTCTCAAAGCTGGGCAATATGAAAATAACCTGGGGGGGGGAGGGAGCTTCAAAATGATGACTCCCCAGGACCTCATTCCTAGGGATTTTGATGGAATTAAAATAGGAAATTAGCTTTTTAAAAGCTCCCCAGCTTTGAGACACACTGTTCTAGGGACCTCATGGGGGAGAATAGTGAACCACACTTGGAGAGCAAGCAGAGGTTGTTTTAGGGGATGTTGGAGCCTGAGGGAGATGGGTATCATTTGTTTAGACAAGGTTTGATGGAGGCTGGGAGTAGAGAAAATGGCTTTCTCGGGAGAGGGAACACCACTGGCGAAGGCAGAAGCAGGAAAGGATAGATTATGTTCTGGAAGAGTCAGACCTGGAGTGAGCCCACCATCTGCTGTGTGAGTGGGCAAAGTGGAAAAAAAGAAGGGGCTGAAACAATAGGCTGGGGTCAGACTGTGGAGGAACTAGTATTTCTCTGCCAAGAGTTTGAACTTATTCTACACCTGCTGGGGAACCGTCAGAGGTTTGGAAGCTGACAAATGGCATGAACAGACCTTTGGTTTGGGAGAACATGGGTGCATGGTGGAGAATGAATTAGAGACAGGGAAAACTGGAGCAAAGGGAAGCAGTGTAGAAACCAAGGCTTCCAATAGACTGGGTGAGGGGGGAGGCAAACATGTGCCAGATCAGTTTGGACAGAGTGTAGAGAGGAGAGTGAATTTGGGAGACATTTATGAGACAGTGTTAAATAGATTTGTTGTATAATTGTGTACTGAGGTTGAAGACCAGTGTGCAGTCAGTGAACATCCAGAAGTAATATAAAAATACTGAAAGAGACAGTATCATTGGCTGGGCTATCATATAGAAAGGCCTAACAGACACTTGGTAATACTGGTTCAGAGCCCAGGGAAGATTCAGCCTAATATGTAGATGTCATGACCTGGAACACCTTCTCTCTCATCATTTAGGCCTTTGTTTTGGTTTTCCTTTTATCCACATTACTTGAAACAAGTGCACGTTTTAACAGCATCCATCAAAATGCCAGTGCTCTATTTTTGATCAGCAGAACTGCCGTTTTACTCAGGGCTTCTAGAAGAAGGCCATTTGCAGCTCTTACACCTTCCTCAAAAATGAAAGTTTTGAATAAAAGCCAGTCATAGAATTAAGTCAGGGCAAAGTGGTGTCAGGGGTGAAATTCAAAAGACAATACGTAATAATTGGTTTTAAAACAGGAGCCAGATGAATCATAAGGTCAGACATATGAAAGGAAAAGCTTTCTCGAGAACACTTCAGGGCTAAGGCTGCAAAGACCTGTTAGAAAACAAAATGGCACTGACTGTGATGGGGCCTACACATGAGACCTGCCTGGGGAAACCGCTCACCATTTCCAGTGTATCTGAGAACACTTGGTGAGAAGAAGGAGATCGGTGTCTCCCAGTTGTGTATGGCTTCCACAGAAAGCTCTTTCCACCATGTCTACAGTATTTGCTTTGTTTTCTCCAGAGAACCCACGAATCAGGGAGAAGGAAGAAAGGGCCTGAGGAAGTCAGAACATCAATATGTCTGTTGGAAACCCTTGGTCACCTAGGGGAGTAGCTCTAGGACTCAAGTGAGGGGTCTTAGAAAGAGGCACAAATACTTAGAGCTGAGGGGGAGAAAAGATACTAACGCTTCAGCTTACAGTGGTGGACACTGAGGCCAGAACGTGTGGTGACTGGCTCAGAATCAGGGGGCTAAAGAGTAGTGGGGTCATCAATAGAACTAAGGCCTCCTGGCTTCCCGGTCAGATCTAGTCCAGCTCACTGCTGCACCAGAGGCAGGCTGCCCCAGAACTCTGTGCCAGCGTGAGTGACTTTGGGGTGGGGAACATAAGGGATCCCATCCATTCAAAAATCTTTTTTGTTCTGTTGCTCTTTTGTGCCACTCACTGATAGCTTTTACTCATTGTTTCATAGAGCTGAAGAGCAAATTTGAGATGGCCTTTTGGAGTTGGGGTTCAAGAGGCTAAAAGGTGATTTCCTACAAGAAACATATGTATTGTTACTGCCAGTTATGAGTTGCCTCTAGTCCTGTGGCTACCCAAACTTTTCTCTTTGAGTCTTTTTATTATATTGGTGGAGTCCTGATTTGAAAGATTTTTTTCAGTGAGAACGTTTGCATAAACAGTGTTTACCTCTTAGGGTTCCTCACACTCAGATCCCATCGTCTGGTCATCACCCCTGCAGCATGACATACACCTGACATGCTGCCCCTGACTATGCCTAAGGGTGTCAGGGAGGCCCCACATCTCAAGCTGCCTCATTGAGTCCCTCTTGGAGATTTGCAGCTGGGACACAGCAGTTCTCCTTTGCTGGATCTGGAAGATCATGGGAACCAGTTGGTTCTGGGCAATCTAACTTAGCTGGTGAAAGTGCAGTTCGTGGGGCTAGTCTGCCAGGGCCCCCGTGCCGGCCCCACAGCTTCCAGCTAGGCAGCCTTGGGCATGTCACCTCTCTGCCTCAGCTTTTACAGTTGAAAATTGGAGATCATGATACATAATAATAAAAAAATAATAAATAATAAATGAATAACATAAATGAGGGAACTTTATTAAAAATAATAAAAGATAAAAACAATAAGGTTGTTATGTTCAATGAGTTAATATGTGTTATGGGCATGGAACAGTGCTGGTAGTTACTCAATTGCTTGCTATTACTATTATTAATAGGAATGTAGTAGTACCACCGTCATTACGGTACCTTCACCATGGTCTGTGAGGAAAGCCGGCAAAGGAAGTGGGGTTGCAGAGAGAGATGTGGAATACCCAGATCTAAAGAGAGAAGCATGGTCAGTATCTCAGGCGGTACCTGTGTAAGACAGAGATATAAATATGGAGACAGAGTTTGGAGTTTGACGTCTCTCCAGGCCACAGGTTGGTCATCTCTTGAGGCCCGAATATACTTCTCCCATTTGGGTTCTCTGAGTGCCTCGTGTAGTAAAACTTCTCCCTTGAGTTTCTTTGAATGAAGGTTTGTCCCCTGTGACCAAAGGATTCCTGAAGAAGGACAGAGGTAAATCACGTGGGGATGAAAGCAGACAGGCATCTTGCCTGCACTTTTGCCTTCCTGAGCACAGTGTTCGGGCTCCATGCTCAGGTGGATCTCCGGCCAAGCCCCGTTTTGGGTAATTCAGTTTAAATAAGCAGGACCTGATCCCAGGGCAGCACTTGCCCTGGCCATTGAAGTGAGTACTATGGGCTATAGGACATGGTCACAAGTAGCTGGTTGTCTTCTGGAAAGCAACGCTAGCCTCCCTGGAGAAAGTGTATCTTGTTCAATTTTGTATCCCCATCCCCTAGCAGAGAATCTGGTGCACAGACGGGCTTGAGGAATATTGACCGTGAAATACATAAAGGAAGCAGCGCATGGCTGTGGCTGGATGGTCAGGCCACCAGAGGAGGAGGAGACAGCTCTAGGGCTGGGGGGTGGGAGTGGGGACTATATTTTTGGGTGTTAATATCCCCGATGGGAGTATATTGTGGAACAACTTCTGGGTGTCCATCTGGTCCATTTTTATCCCCGTTCCTAGACCTCTTTCATTCTCCCAGTCATTCACTGTTTCAAAGATTTCCAAAATCATCAAAATGGAAAAATCAGGATTTGCACATAGAGTTAGATTTTATTTTATTGTTTATTTTTTATTTTTTTTTTTAAAGATTTTATTTATTTGAGAGAGAGTGAGAGACCACAAGCAGGGAGAGGGGCAGAGGGAGAAGCAGGCTCCCTGCCAAGCAGGGAGCCAGATGTGGGGCTTGACCCAGGGATTCTGGGATCAGGACCCAAGCTGAAGGCAGGTGCTTAACCAACTGGGCCACCCAGGCTCCCCACGTTTTATCATTTATTTTTTAATTAATTAATTGCATTTTGGATTTCATGGCAGGTCGAGGTTTTACTATAGTCTTTATCGTGCGTGGAGGTCCTCTGTGCCGTGGGGATTCATTTTATTCCCCTTATCTTCACACCCTACTGAGAAGGGAGGGCCGGTATGGAAAAAATCTTGATCTAGACATTAGCTTCATCTCTGGACTTTCCAAAGGGGTGCTATTTAAAATATTTAGCCAGCAGTACCATGCAGACCCCAACAAACGGGGACAGATGTTACTGCAGTCGGAAGGGGGCTGGCTGTGAACAACCTGTCTGGTGAGTTCTCCCTGAGTACCAACCATGCTATCTCCAGATATGGTTCGCAAGAATTTGGAAGATTTTTTCTTCCAGAAACCCACATGTCCTGTGCTGGACTTCTAAGCATGAGATATTTGAGCACTGTAAGTGCACCTCACGTAACAGGAGGTGCAGACCAGTCTGCATGCAAGGGTCACTGAGGCAAAGCCCATTCTCGTAATGGAATACAATCCTCCTGTTACTTTGCATCTGTTCTGGTCAGAAAATGAGGGCAATTTTCAAGACTTGCCTTCATTTCATTATGTCGAGATTTTTGTAATGTGACTCCTAGCCCCTGGCCTTTTGAGTCCCTCTCCACCTGCCTTTGTGCAGTGGTCCTGTCATGCACCTGAAACAGATGCGCACATCTAACCAGAGACTGGGGGGAGGACACAGGCCTTTTCACAGCCCATCTCTAGCATGAAGAATGAGAGTGGCCCGACTCCTGTCCCCGCCTCCGGGGGCATGCTCCACACAGAGACACACGCATGGCCAGCCGGCTCCCTTTCCCCTTTAACTGAAACTTCCCTCCTTGATGATTTCCCTTCAGACACTGCTTT
>NW_024426774.1:59436605-59525504 GCF_017311325.1 Ursus maritimus
TACACCTTTCCTTGACTAGAATCGCGCTAATGTTGACAGCTCTTCCCCCACCCCCACCCGCTTTGTTACAGCACGCAACCCAGAGAGAATGTGAGGTGAGCTTGTCGGAGGAGATGAAAGATGGCAAGAAATGGGTGTTTGGGGACCAGTTCTTTGGTGACATCGACTCTGCAATCCTTTTTTCACTCTCAGTACCTTACTCCCTCTCTCGCCTTCTCCCTCTCCCTCGCTCCCCCTGCCTGCTCTCCCTCTCATTCTCTCTGAAATGGTGTGTGCCTCCAGTAATTTACATAATACTCTTCTGACACCTTTACTTTAGTCATCAATCACGGTACCTTCTCTCAGTCTATCTTTTGTCTGAGCATGTCTCTTCTTTATCAGGCCATGCACAAAAGATTAATTTCACAGTTTTTCTCCCTTCTTTCTTTCCTTGCAAGATACAAAGCTCATGAAATGACAGAAGCAAGATAATGAAAACAACAATGCAAGCAATTTTTTTTTGTTCTTGCAGGTTGGATCTCAAGATACTTTTTCTAACCTCATTGTGTGCCATCTGTCTTAGAAAAGGTCTGCTCTGTATTTTTTTAATACCTTTCTGATGCTGCTCAGTAGACTACCTGGGGGGGGGATTACATATTTAAATCAGGTCAGAGGCTTTGGTTTTCAAAATCTTTGGAACAATTAAAGCAAGGGGCCCATCTCTAATGGAGGCATGGACTACTGCACAATGCCCACGCCCCAATTAATATTAATGAGCTCTTATGCATAGCCAATTTATGACATTTGATTGACTCACCCAACCACCCTTCAACCTGTCTTATAAAGTGAAATATATGGCAAAGAGGGACTTATTTGCATATGCATATGTTCTTAATATTAATTAGGCTAATGGATCTAAGGACTTGGAGATGATTTGGGTACTGGTAAAGAAGAAAAAAAAATCTGCCACCCACAAAACAGAAAAGTGTTCCATGTCCTGGGTCTGCACTTGAACAAAAGAAGTTGAAGTGGAAGGTGCCAGTATTTCCTCCTTTTCCTGTATTCCACAGGGTTCATAGTTTTAAAAAATAAAAAAAAATATTAACCACAGGCATGAGTATTACTTATCTTCTTTCTTCCGTTTAAATTGGGAAAATTTAAATAGATAATGGAATAACATAAAAATAAAAGCCTCATTCAACTGTATGCCAGTGGCTGTTGGTCAGATCTCTCCCGTCAGCGCGGGGCACTGCGGCTTCAGGAGGATGCGGGGGTCTCTCAGGGACACATGTTAGATATAGGACAGGGGGTTATGTCAGGAGGAAGTGTTCCCAAGGACATCTGCTTTAGCAGGGTCACTAATGGAATTTATCCCCACAGTGGAGTGGCTGGGAAGAACTCTTTTGATGTAGCCTAATTAAGCCTAGGGAGGAGAGTCAAACTTCATGAATTTTTGTTGTTGAGACTGGGGGCAACACACACCCTGATTTTTCTTTCAAACCGTCTTTTAAAGCCCAACCATGATGATTTTTGACACCAGTAATATCAGGAAAAGCATTTAAGTATCTGCTCACTCTCTGTATTCTAAAGGACATTGATAGTAGGTAACTAGCAGGGCTTGCACAGCAGAATAGCATATGTCCTATGAGCTTGCTTTATGGTACCATAAGTAAAAATCATCCTAAGTAATCATAGTGACAGTGACTTGAATGCTTTTTCTATACCAGATGTTATGGAAAGCACATTCGGTATTCTTTCTGTCTTACCCAGTTGTGTAAAGTATGGCATTTGGGAATGCCGAGGCCAGGATTACACGTAGGGGGACTGGTATCATCTCTTTCCCTTGGTTTGTCAAGCTCAGGACCACTCAAGGGTATTGTAGACTGGAGGTAGTTCAGCCTGGAGTCAATACAAACAGCAGTGGCACCACAGGAAGAGGGACACACTACATCCTCCTAAGATAGCCAGTGGCTTGGCTAACTCTATCATGTCCAAGTAAATAGTTACTTTCAGTTGCCACATAGAGAAAAGAAAGTGAAATATGGAAAGATACTTGATTAACTGGTAGTTTGGGAAAGAGCTTGGGAACAACAACAAAAAATACTTATTTGTATTTAACATTTATGAATGAAAACTCTTTATGGGATAAAGTCTTACTGGACAGAAATCTTCCAGAGCTTGCTAGAATGGTTACATCCATGGAAAGAAGAATGAGGGAAATAGCTGGGGACCGTATTCCTGTGCTGGGAATCCAAGGTGGTGACATTAAAAGAAGCAAGGAATGGAGGCCTCCAGAACCAGGGATGGCCTCATGGATTCTTCTTATCTCGAGTCCCCATCTGCTCTCTGAAATCTGGTGTCTGGGCACAGCTGGATGCTAAAACTCTGCTGGGGGTTTTACCTTCTGATGAAATTCCTAATGAACTTTACGAGCTGTCACACCCCTCTGGCTCTTCTCTAGTCCAAGGCTACGTGTGTGTCTCCTGTGAGCGTGCATTTAGGGGGAGGGAAGTGGGAGGAGCAGGCAGTGGTGAGGAGATGCTTTCAAGGGGAAAAGGAGGAGACCCCTTCTTCCCAGAGGTCCCAGGCTTGAGTTTGGCACTTCCAGGACTGGTGGGGACAGATATGAGTCCTCCTCTCTGAAAACCATTTGTTCTGCCCAAACTTGTTACTTTTTTTTTTTTTAATTATCTCTGCTGCTGAAAATGCTTTGACTATATTATAAAGATGTGACAGGTAGTGAAAGAGTGTGTATGAAGTGATTAAGGTCCTGATATGCTTTATTCTCTTCTCCCATTAAATATATGTTTATTACAGCAAGGGTTTGTTCGCAGAGAGACAGTAGGAGAAGGAGGAAAAGGACTGGGGTGTGCCTGATGCCCTTTATTCTCATCCATGTGCAGCTCAGCAAGAAGCAGCCTAGCAGAATGGTCCAACTTGTGGGCTCTGGCTCCAACTGCTTGGAATGGTATCGTGCCCCCATCCCTTATGAGTTGGGTGTCCTTAGGCATATTGCTTACCCTCCTTGCATCTCAGTTTTCTTCTTCTGTAAAAGAGGTGTAATAAGAGCACCTAACTCGAATCATATTGTTGTGAAATGTAAAGGTATGTATAGTGTTTGGCATACTGTGAGGGCGCAATATGCATTAACTCTCATTATTATTATTATTATTATTATTATTATTACCACCAGGTTTCTCCACTCAGTTGATAACACTAAACTGCCTACCTTTTTCACTAAGCATTTTTGGGATTCACCCAAGAATGCTTTCTTTCAGTAAACATGTCATTACCATTGACATGGCAAAACCATTGGCTATCACTTTATTAGTTGCAGGGAATGAGCAAGGTAGATGTGATCTTGGCCCTCACAGAGCTTCTGGTCTAGCTGAGCAGAAAGGTAATTAACAGCTGAATACAACAGAGTATGATGAGTGTTGAGAGTGAGGATTTATGTGCGTCATCGGAGGGGTCAGAACAGGGAACTGCCCGAGTTCTAGATGTCTGAGAAGATCCCCGAGCTGGGATCTGAAGGACAGACATGTCAGAGAGAGGCACTGGAAGGAGGTCAGAGAGGAGTGGGGTGGGGAAGGTGGTAGGAGCAGCATAAGTAAACTCCCAAAGGTGGAAAAGGGTAGAAGAAGGGGTCCCAGGACTAAATGGAGGCCCAAATGGCTGGGCCTTAAAAACTGCAGGACAGATATGGTGAGGGGAGGCAGGAGGGGCGGGTAGAGCCCAGCCATGTGAGATGTGGTTAGCCATTCAAGGAAGTGGGACTTATGCCATGAATAATGGGTAACCACTAGTGGATTGAAAGCAGGACCCTTAGATGTGCCAGGATGTCCATTTTGCAAAGATGGGGAGGGTGGGAAGCCAAGGGAAGAGGGTGTACTGGCTGGTGAGGAGCCAGCTGCTGCCATAGCAATTAAGGAGAGGGCCAGGGCAATGAGAAAGGTCAGGGCTAAGTACCCTCCAGTGCCCACTAGCCAAACCCTTGTCACTTGAGCCATTGCTAGGGCCCATTTTAAGCCAGTCCAAGGAGGGCAAGTCATGTGGTTCAGTGCAGGGGTGGCCACCT
This sequence comes from Ursus maritimus, assembly GCF_017311325.1. NCBI lineage: Eukaryota > Metazoa > Chordata > Mammalia > Carnivora > Ursidae > Ursus > Ursus maritimus. Next base: position 59,440,663 of record NW_024426774.1, read on the forward strand.
GAAAACCGGACACCCATCTGTGAGCTCCAGGAATGTTTTTACTTAAACTGTCCAGTTGTAGGTTTTTGCCACCACCTGCCCAAAGAAAAATGTGTCAAGAGCACTTTAGGAGAAAACACAATAGCAGTTTCTCCCCCTTTACCTCCTCTGTCTCTGCCTCCCCTGACAGTGAAAAGGCTGAGGTGTGGAATCCTTTGCAGTAGAAGAAAGCATGCACTAGAAATGCCAACAATTTCTCCTTTCCAACTGTTCCAGCCTCGGGGCTAGACACACAGTAGGTGCTCACTCAGTGCACGTTGACTCACCTGGTCTCTGATCATTTTCTCTCCTCCTGAAGAGGGGCCAGAGCCAAGGGACATGATGCTTCTGTGATTGCCAAATTCTCCTTTTCCATCTGCTCAGCATTTATCAAGGTAATAGTGGTCAGGCTTCCGTGGAGGAGAGGACATGACTAGCCCAAGATGCTCGGCTGCAGTCAGAGGACAAAAATGTGGTTTGATCCCAAGCCTGTCATTCAGCTCAACTGCCTGTCAGCCCCTAGGGTTCCCAGACCTGCAGGCTGCCATTTGGACCAACATTTGGGAAGCAGGATACTTATGGAATCCATTTTGGGTTTGGCAGCCAGAACAAAGAGTGAGGCTGGAATGGAGCAAAGAGGTGTAAATGTAGCCCAGAGCAGGGGGCTATCTGGTGTCACATAGCTGACCCTTCTGTGGCAGGGGTGGGGTGTTGGGGAGAGAGTGTATGTAAGGAGACCATTTAAACTCTCGCCACAAGCCAAAAGAGAGGGAGCCAGATTGCAAATGAGGTCTCGGGCAGCTGCCTCCCAGAGATGAGCGGACCTAGTCTTTGTTCATGGGGAGGTCGAAAGCGTTCTTCGTTTGGCGCTGTACAGTTCAGCATGCTGGAGGTGAGGTGGGCATCATGCATAGCTGTGGGAGTCCCCGAGACCTCTTTAGCCCCGGTGAACAGGACATGCTACTTCCTGGGGTGGTTAAAGTGAGCTCGCTCGGCTGCTCCAGGCCCCTGTAGCCCTGCATCTGAAAGAATGTGGGCATTTGCAGGCAAATCTCTGGGTCTCATCTTACCAGCCCCCACCCCACATGCACACTCACACACACCCCAGTGAGCCCTGTTCTGCTTGAAAAACTCTAAAATATTCTGTGTCCTTCATATACGGGGGAAAACCCTTTAGGCGTTAGATACTGCAGTAATTACTATATAATGGAGTAAATACTATACTATAATAATTAACTTGTAAACCTTGGAATAACATTTACTGTAATTTAGACCAAATATGAACTGTGAGTAATGAAGCTCGATCCAACATGAAATCATTTGCAGGGCGCTTTAAACATATGCCTGGGAAAGGGAGAGCAGCGGTTTCCCGTCATTACCAAACCGGGCCCAAGCGAGGCCCTCACATACTGGAAGTGCGTGCAGCTGCTGTTACTTTGACATATCTTGTTAGTATTTTTTTTTCCTTTTCAATAAATTTCTTCTCTCTTGCCTTTTCCTAAACTGTCCTTTCAGGCCATCAGAAGGAGCCGATGGTTTGGTTTGGTTTTGAATTTAGTTTTTACCCAAATGATTGCAAACGCTCTATGCAAAGCTGCCATTTAGAGCCTGGGTGAGAGTTGGGCAAGGGGTAAGAAGGGTCTTGGGTTGCCAACGTCAACAGTGAACTATGGTGCTTCTGGAAAGTGGATCTGTGAGACAAAGCTACCTCTCACCACTGTGGTGCCAGGGGTCTGGGAGGCCCAGAAAGTAACAACCCTTTGGTTTACTCAACATGTCATGCCTGTGCCTCCAGATCTCTTTTACGTGGGCTTGCTCACCTTCTGAGGAAGCCTGGGGGCAGGGTGTGGGGCACAGAGGGCAGATTTGCCTCCCTCTACACCCCCACTCTCCCTACACACCTGACACGTTAAAGGTAAGGAAGGGACTTGTATTAGGTTGAACTAAATGAAACTGTTGTTCTTCTAGGTTAAAAGCAACGTAATGTCAACAACAGCATATGGTTTAAGCTAATAGTGTGTGTCTGTGCCTTCTGACCTCAGAGCCCTGTGCCGTCCTCTGAGCCACTGCGTAGGTTCCAGATTCAGTTAAAATGGTACCTCAGGGGGCGCCTAGGTGGCACAGTCGTTAAGCATCTGCCTTCGGCTCAGGGCATGATCCCTGCGTTCTGGGATCAAGCCCCACGTCAGGCTCCCCTGCTGAGAACCTGCTTCTTCCTCTCCCCCTCCCCCTGCTTGTGTTCCCTCTCTCGCTGGCTGTCTCTCTCTCTGTCGAATGAATAAATAAAAAAATCTTTAAAAAAAACAAAACAAAACAACGGTACCTCAGCGGGTCTCACATTGCCCAGCTCCCACCCCTCCCTTCTCAGAGTCATACTATTGGGAAACATCATCTGTCCTTCACTTACCTTTCTAGGTTTTTCTTTGACTGGTTTGCATACCTTCCATTCTAGTCAGACTGAACCACTTACTGTTTTCTATTTCAGCATTTCCCACTCTGGTTTTTTGTGCTTTCAGGTCCTAGTCCCCCAGAATGCTGTCTTGGCTGACTCGAATTCTGTCTCTCCTTTTAAAGGGACAATTTACCTTTTCTCTGATCCTTTTTTTTTTTTTTTTTGAACAAAGGGTGTTGAAGTTGGGAATAATAATAGGTGGCATCCGTTGAGCACTCACTGTGTGTCGTCAAGCATTGACTGGGGCATCATATGGATTATTTTATCTGATCTTCACAAACTCAGGAGACAGGTACTGTACCTTACCCTATTTTAGACGAGATTGGGTGCATTCAGGGTGGTATGGCCATAGACTGTCCCTTACTCTATTTTAGAGACGAGAAAACTGACACATGCATGAGGGTTTAGTAACTTTTGTAACGTGGCCAAGGTCATGCATGTAGTCTGACAGAGGATTTCTCTTTGGTGATCATGGCCTGGAGGTGGCAATCATATCCTCACAGAAGATAGTCCAGTTTAAGAGCAGTGACAAAAGCCATCTCCAGATACTTGAAGGATTCAATGGAGAAAAGTAAGGGATGTTTGCACATATTACAGAGGTCAGGGTGTCAACTTGTCACAACATGCAAATCATTCCAAGTCTTTGAACATGGGCCAACTGCTGAAAACAGAATGGGTTGCCCTGTGAGATTGAATGAGGCGCCTATCACTGGAGGTACTCTAGTAGAGACTGGGATTCACCATAGAGATGGTCTCTGAGGCAGAACAGCTTGGTGGCTAGGAGCATGGGCTCTGGAGTAAACTGGAGAGTTTCAAAATCCTAATTCTACATTTACACTCTGCACCTGACACTTTTTTTTTCCCAACACACCCCCTCCCCACATAGCCACACCCCCCACACACACCTGCTTTCAGTTTCTTAAATCCATGTATACTACTTAAGCTTCTCAAACCTTAATAAAGATATGAATCACTTCAACCTGGGACTTTGTTATAATGCTGATTCTGACTTAGTAGGCCCCGGGTGGAACCTGAGATTCTTCATTTCTAACAGGCTCCCAAGTGATGCTGAGATGCTCTGGTATGAGGCCACACTTTGGGTGGCAGGGCCTTACAGCGTGTGCCTTATCTCTACCTCCAAAAAATTGTAACAGTCACTATTTTCCCTATTAGGTTTTGGGTAAGTGATCGTGATTGATCGCTTGCTTGCTTGGATGAACTCTCTACTCTAGGAGGGCCAAGTTTTGACGATGAGAAAAATAACCCTTCAAGTACCCACTCACTCCCCAATAGGGTCCACCTACCTCCCTCTTTGCCTTTGTGCCAACTAATAGATTGTTAAAAATTCTGTGTGATCTTCTTCTTTTACTCTTTTATGGAAATTGCTCTGACATCTCTCATAGTGTTTGCCAGCAGAGATTTTAACTGGGACATGGGTAAGGTTTTGAGCGAATGGCAAACAGTGAGAATTTAGATCAGTTAGGCTAGCAGTTTCAGTGATGGGTGTCTCTGCAGAGAGAAATTATTTTCGGGCAAAACACACATTCAAATCTGTCATATTATTCCAATACATTTTAATCAGTTTTTGTTTTCAAATAACCCTGCTCCTATATATGAGATCTTTTTTCCACTCACGTATTTAGAACAAGTGACCACTGAACTCTTACTTCTCGAGACCGGAAAGTGTTAATGCCCTCTTTCTGTCTGTTGTAAGTGGTTGGCTTCACAGATGGGTTTTTGCTCAGTGCTGGATCCAGAGACTTCTGTGTGTGCATCCTGATATTAACACAATGGATTGAAATCATATTTATTGTTTTCTTTTTCAGAGAAGAATCAGAGATGGGGGAGTTGAATGCTTTTAAGCAGTTTTTCAGGAAACAAAAGGCTACATTTTTGAAATGCCAGCTATTACCAGTCCACAGTTCAGACTCTAGGAAGACTTGTTAGCACTTGCTCAGGTCCCTCCCTCCCTGGAAACAGTGCAGGAATTACACTCTGAGATGTGACCATTGAAACAGACTCAAAGTCAGTGTGCATAATTACTTACCACAACAGTGGTTAATGTGCCCTGAAATATTCCCAGCTTCCCTCGGCCTGGGGCTTGATGGTTGATATTCAGATTTTCTTGATAAATGTCTTGGATGCTTTGCTTACACCACTTCCCAAAATGCTTCTGGATCCTAATGCATGCACTTTCCCTCTCCGTCTAGGTGTTGGCCTGGAGGGAGGAAGGGACGCCTCCAAGGCCGTCAAGTTACGGCTGTGATGGGGAGTGAATGACATCTTAGACTGTTGGGGCTAAAAAGGGCTATATAGGAAGTTAACCATCTCTCTCCAGCTCAACCCATTCATTCTATAAATGAGGAAGTGGAGGCCCAGAGAGGTAGAGTGGCTTGCCTAGGGTCACACAGCTAATTAGTGGCTCAGTCAAAATGAAAGCCCAAGTCCCCTGAATGGAAGTCCCATGCTCTTTCTGTATGAGGCTGCTGCTTGTGCACATGCCCCCGATGTAGTGAGAAGGCCTGCGTTTTTTGTCTGGACTCACAAGAAGGCCTGGTACTCTTGCATTACCTTAGGCAAGTGCGCAGCTGTTGCTCAAATCCTCTGCCCCAGGGCAGAGGAGGTTTTCCACATCTGCCTCTCCTTTTTTGGCAGTATTTCCCTCTTCTGTTCTGAAACTCTGAGCTCTGATGCTGCCTCACGTGATCTGAGCCCTTCCACAGCTGCCCTCATTACTCTGATCCTCTCTCCTAAAGTTGGGTTGGTGTTTACTCTTTCTGTGTCAAGGCTTCTCCCTGCTCTGTCTCATTCCCGTGGGTCATGCTCTCTGTTGTGACTCTAGAGACGATGATGTGTTGTCCCCCTCCCAGGTGAAGTCCTTGCCCTTGAGCAGCCCCTCCAGCAATAACCCAGAGGAAGGACCATGAGAGATACTGGGGGTTGGGTTCACCATGGGCAGGGATGGGCAGGGCTGAGGACTGAAGGTGATGTGATGTTCATAAGACATCCTGATGTTTCCTCTGTGTGCAGGCTAGCCCTGCCTTACCCCAGCTCTGCTGTGTTCGTCTGGGGAGTATTCGTCCTCTCAGATGTGCCAGATACCCTGAGGTTCCTAGGGTGAAAGAGAACATGGCTCCTGCCATTATGAAGTGCACAGGGCAACGTGAAAAGTTGCTAAATCGTGGTTCAGCAGAAAGTTGTGTGACCACAGCAGAAAGAGGGCTGGGTCCCCTGACGAGGTCAGGGTGAGCTTTGCATAGGGGGTGGTAGTCGGAATAAACTCGAATGACAGTGGGGATCTTGTTGGTTATCTCTAGGGGTAGGCGTGAGGGTGGGGTTTGCTGAGCAGGGTTGGGGTAGGTATACAGAGAAGAGGTATTGTAAGGATGAACACGTGGACAGAGCCAAGAGGCAGAAAGGTACGTGACTGCTTGGTAGTGATCAGGCTGATACCCAGTGTTCTTGGCTCAAAGTGACTCTTGACAACATACTGACATAGCGTGCTAGACCTTAATGGGAAGGGGGCTTAAAGGCAAGCCCACACCCCTGATCCTGGAGACACAGCTCCCCCACACCTTCTCTCTCTACAGGCTTGATCCCCTCCCCCATTCCAGCCTGGGCTGCTCTTGGTCTCTGCTCAGACCTCGTGCTTCCATTCTGTCCTCGCAGGTGGCCCCTCTCTGGCATCTGCCCGGGTGCTCCTGTTCTTCCTTCCGCTTCTCTAACTAGGCTCTTCCTGTAAGTGCCCAAGTTCTTCCCTTCTCTCCTGGGAAATCTCTAAACATTTCTTAAGGGGTAGAAGATTCTCACACTACCAAGTCAGGTCTGCAAAAATGGCCCATTTCATAATTTTCTTTGAATCAGATAAAATCTGACTATAAACCTCTATCTGCCCACAATGATAGTAATTCAAATTGCAGAGATTGTTAGGGTGTTCCTGGGGGTTACGGGCCTCCCTGTAACTGGACAATGGAGGAAGGGCCTCTGTTTTTCAGTCTGTTGTGTTTATTTTAGATCTCTTTCTCTCCAAGCCCATGTCCTCCATGAAAGTGGCAGACTCTGTCACTCTCAGGGTCTGCCCAGTTGCCCAGGTTAGACCTTCCAGGGAGACCACACAGCTATTGGCCTCTGGGGTCTTGCATTACTGAGGCGTGGGGCCTGGGTCTCTGCCTTCCCAGCACCTGCGCAGAGTATCCTCCTTGTTGTCCCCATCGTGGAGCTGTCTCTCCTCTCTCTAGCACCATCAAAACCAGTCACTTCTCTCTGTGCCCCCAGGACTTCGGCATAACCTCTTTAGTGAATTTAGGCTGTCATGGAAGTCAGGAAGAGGGGGCCCTTCTGAATCTTCGGCTTCCAAACTGCTCCACAAACCTTCTGGAGGCGAGAGGGCACCGAGAGCTTGGCTTGCTTCTGAAAAGAGGGTAGGATTTGTGTAACAAGTTGGAGAATACACGGAGAATGAAATTCAAATTCTAATTATTATGTCAATAAATTATCTGAATCACAATCCTATCCATCCTTTGAATTCTGGATTTAGATGAGTTACCCGCCTAGACAAACTCTCCCTGCCCTAGTTTCATTATCTATAAAATGGCAATAATATTAATAATTACTTCCTAAGGTTGTTACAAGAATTAAATTACTGAATACCTGTAAGTTACATAGAATAGTACCTGGATCATAGTTAAGGTCTTAAAAACTCTGAGCTGCTTCATTAGTTATTATCCATTTGACCATTAACACGCCGTGGAGGACTGTTAATGATTTTATTATGAGTATGGCGGTAAGCACGCACACATGATTAAAACCCCTTGCGCATTTCAGTGCTCAATACATTCTTGGTGATTCTGACTTGACAGAAGGAACAAGATTTGTCCTGCGGATCCCAGAGGAGAGTCTGCGCCCTGAATAACTATTCCAACTATTGCTCACCATATGTCCACGACCAAAAAAAAAAAAAAATAGTTTTGGAGGGCAGGAAATGAGCACACATGTGCACATCTGCAGAGAGTCGCCTGCTGAAATCGACACATAAGACATATTTACCACCGAGGCAAATGCCTTCATGTGTTTGTAAGTGGCTATTTCTGAACACCCAAAAGGGAAGAAGAGAGAAGCCAAATTCAAATGGCATCATGTGTTTGTTATTTTGGAGCAAGGTTATGTGGAAGGAGAGCTTCCCTTATGCCTGGAACACTTTAAGGGGGAGAAATGAAGTATTTAAAGGTATTTTAATGATCATGAAAGGCACAGGCTTAATAGGGCAGGAAACTACGGTTCTCTTTTTAATCCCAGAAGGAAAATAACAAGACTGGAGCTTAGCCTTCCCTGAAGAGTCATAAACTGGACTGCAAAGAGGCAGCCCCTTGAGATGCCTTCTCTGGGTCTCTGTGGCCCCTTAACTATGGGTCTGTCTGCCTAGGTTTTCACTGTGCTTATTAATTAATGATCATAACACTGCGCTTAGGTAGCAGCAACCTGCACACGGTTCTGGGAGAAACTGTTGTTTTCTGGCATAGGGGGTTAAGGACCTTCCTGAACAAGCCGGCCTATTTAGTCCCACATTTCCTGCTTCCCAGCCCTCTATGGCTAGGTCCCCCACTTACCTACTCTGTCTTCCGTCCTTTCCCTGCTCAAACATGGAAGTCTTCTGTCTGGTCCCTTCCCCACCATCAGCATCACGTGACTCCTGTTATTTGCAGTAGTGATGTTCTGTAAAGTCCCTGGGAATGCTGAATTAGTGAATAGTTGACCACTGCTCCTAGGGGAAATCCAGGGTTAGGTTCCTGCGAGCCTCTGGTCATAACATTTCATCAATGAATACGTAATCCTATTATGTGTGTTTCAGTTCAAAGACACCTTAAAAGCAGCTAGCTGAGGACTCTGGGGTTATCAGTGACACAGGGCTTCATGGTAGAGACACCTTAGGGTGTGCAGGCCCCAGACACTCTCCCTTCCACTTTTACCTTCTCTGTTCCAGCTTGCGGACCTGAACTGCCACAAGCCTGGATGCTTTCCTGCCTGGAACCCTGGGTGTTACAGATTTATTTCCTCCGAATCCATTTCCTCACACCCCATACCTGTGTCTCAGACCATTTGATAATCAGAACCTTGAATCTGGTCTTCGCCTTTGCTCGAGGCATCCACTGCCACTCTGCCTTCTGTCCTGAAGCCTATATAGCAGACCCTGCCCATCACATTGCTCAAGCACTTCCTGATGATATCTCCCACTGCAGGATGGCATTATTTTTTGAAAGTGCTAAGAGTGTATTTTTCATCTCTTGAATTCCTTTCATCTCCAGAATCACTTGCCTCTCCTCATTAAACAGAAACATGCATTGGAACGTGGTGGGGCCCTCAAGCCAACATGTTAAGGACACGTGTTGCAGATATCATGTGGAGGTCATCAGCAGGCAGTGAGCCTGGCTAGCATCAGCTTTTGTTCCTGACAGCATCCCCAGTGGCTCTTCCGTGGAAGGCATTATGAGAGAGAGGAAGAGAGTCCAAATAGTACGATTCCAAATGAGATGACCTAATTGTGGAAGGCTAACTCGGGCTTATAGAAGACTGGGCATCTCAAAGAAACCAGTCCTTGACATATAATCAGGAGAACATTTGGCAGATGATAGGAAAGCTATAAATATGATTGTGTTTTAACAGCCATCACCCTTCATGGCAGGACTTGTCTCCAGATTCTTAAAAATGACCTCCCTGCAGTCACTGGTGTCTTCCCTGGGAGGAATCCCAGCGCGTGTCCAAGTGAGTTCCTCCACTCTGATTTCTTGAGTTTAATCCCATTTGTAGTTTCAGTTGCTTTATCTCCAGCTGGCTTTTTTCTCTATTTCCATTCCTCATCTTACTTTTTAGTACCTCCCCCCTCCATTCCACTCTATCCTCCTCCCTTGTTCTTCATGCACACAGGGACATGTCCATGTTTTGGATTAGAACCCAAAGCTGATTATCCTCTAAATGTGTGAGAAATCAGTTGTCACTAATGACCTTGGGTAGTGCTTTCTTTGGGGCCACATTTGTGAATGCTCATGGCTTGCTCTTTAGCTTGAGAGGAAACACTGGGAAGGTTTTGTTGTAGGTCAGGAAGAAACACTCCATGGAAGAATGGCACCATTTTTACAGGGGAGTCTGAAGAATGTCCTCATCATTACCGCCAGAGAGTGAATTTGGAGGGCAGAACTTCTGTCCCTCGTTGGACAGAGAGAGAAATGGAGATATTAGGACATCCAGTGACTTCTCAGACTCACAGAGTTGGCAGAATAAGGGCGAGGACCTAGGACTCCTATCTCAAAACCAGGCCTGACCAAACACAGCTTAGCCTGCATGTGTCACTTTGCCATTGACCAGGTTCCTGCCTGGATGAAGCTGCTTTGCTCTTTGCCAATCCCAGACGAACTAACCCTGCTCTGCCCAGAGACCCTCACACGTTCCTTTTTACATGGTGCATAGGCCCCCTCACCCCGTGACCAGGAACACCCCTCTTCCCAGTGCCAAGGTACCCAGATAGATGAAGAAATCAAATTATGGCTTAGGAAACGGGGTCTTAGCGTGTGCCGTGCCTTGTGGGAAATTTGCTTGCGGGGGAGCTAACGCCGTTGGATTAGAGAGTGTGCATCTTCTTAAGGTATGCTACTGTAAATACAGTTTCATGCTGCCAGAAACCTTTTCTCTGGCAAAGTGCTTGCCTCATTGCATTTCTGCACCCTCCTCCCCCCAGTTCCATCCCCAGCTTCTGTTTTCTTAATTTTACACTGAAGGATCAGCGTGCCCAGGATACATCCATCTCCCCTTGCGTCTCTCTTTGTCTCTTCTTCTCAAAGGCAATGAGGTCTCTTTCCTGCAGGGGCGGTAGAAAGGGAAGGAAGTACACACACTGATTGATCTCCGCCCGTCAGGTGTTTTGAGGACGTGGGCGATGGAGGTGCCTGGTCCTCCTCAGTCGTCGCGGGCTCCGAGGCAGAGCTCCACCTTTTGTTCACAGTGCTCACGGCGCCCCTGGAGAATGACCACCATCTCATTCATTGTCTGCTTTCCAGTGTAGCACCAGCATGGGGTCTGGAGCCCCCGCTTCCAGGCAGCCTCCTATCAGAGCTGAGCAGAGAGGCAGCTGAAAGCAAAGCCTTCTCTTCTGGAAGGGTACTTGATGGTATTGGTGCCATGCTGGAGAGTTTCATTTTGGGTATAAATGAGAAGCAAGCATTGCAAGTGACAGTTATAGCAAATCAGAGTACAGTGGACGGTTCCAACCGTTATTCACATTATGTGTCATAATAAATGTCTTTTTAAGAAAGACGGCATGTGCAGTCAGAATAGCCCAGGCTGCAGCTCTGCAGAGGAGTAGGAGGAATCACCATTGTCAGAGCAGAGTGTAGCCAGAGGATGAGATCTCCAGCTGGAGCCCTCCAGTCTCCTCCCTCTGTCCTCCAGGAAACATGACACAGAGCATGACACTGCATCCATTATTTATAATGCCAGAGTTAGGGAAGATGGAGGTTCATACTCATTGCAACTTCGGAGCAGAGATGGATGGGGAAGATACTGCTGAGCCTTGATGTGGAGGTTAGCACCTCTAGGCTGAGAAGCTCGAGGCTCACACAGGTGAGGGCCTGCAGTCGCCAGGGGCCAGGAGGAAAGCTGGTCACTTGCCATCTTCAGTTTGGAGGAAGCCGAACATGGGAGGTTCCGTGAGCTCAGCTAAGTGACCCACAAAGCCTGATTTCTGAATATTGGTGGACTCAGAAGAAGAAGCTAGGCTTCCCAAGAGTAGAGGATGTATGCCATCCTAGCACATTCCTGCTCATCATCCCCAAAGAGTCTGTCTTCTGATTCCATTTATGCAGTAGTACTTGTGGCCGTGTGTACCTATATTTGTCTTCTGGGTTTGTTGAGCTCAGAGGAATTTGGTGACTGGAGAGCGCTCTCAACATCAGAGACCAAAATGGTGTAACATGGCATAGTTGTAATGATGTGGGGCTCAGTTGTGTCTCTAAGACAGACAAATGGAGAAGGGGAGGTAATTTTTGCAGATCCAGAGGAAGCAGTCCTTTAGAAATGAGTTAAAATAGCAGTGACTATATACTTGGCAATTATTGTTTGTATCAACAGGCCCAGAGATGTTGGGTAGCCGCTGGTCCAGAGCTTCATGGTTGGCTGGATTCCGTGCCTGCTTGGGAGGTCAACACCTTGCCTTCAGCACTGGAACTGGTTGAGGGAAGAGTTAACTCCTCCATCCAAAACATGGGCCACGGAGGAAAGAACATCCCAGTAGCTTTCCAGGGAACATCTGCTGTTGAACTTGACTTCTGAGTTAAAATTGAGCACAGGTTCTTTGCTCCATTGTGTCAGTTTCAGCCTTGGTGGAGCATGGAGCATGGAGGTAGAGTTATCTTGAAAAGGCAAGGCCAGTTGCTAGGGGTGTGCAGACTTTGCAAGAACCGGGCCAGATAGCGTGGTCCGTATGGTTTCTGTTGCAGCTGCTCACTTCTCCTGTTGTTTCAGAAAAAAATGGTGGGCTGGATTTTCTGACTCTTGATTTATAACTATAAGGTTGAGATAATGCTTTCAAAATCAGTACCCTTTCACCACTGAACGGGGAGTCCTGGGTTTTCCCAGGTGAATTTAAAGGGATGTGAAAGAAGGTGGGACTGTTAAAGAATAGCGCTCTAAAGCTCTGTAAAGCACTGCCATTGCTTGTGATGAGAGTATGTGCTCCTCTCACTCTGTTAATTGAACATACCTACACAGGTAGGCACTGACATCAATCCCTCCTAAAACCCGTGAGTGCAAACACAAATGCACACACAGAAAGACTTGTGCAACACCAGATGTGTGTTCTCAGACACATCTGGGTGCCCATGAGCATATGCACATGAAAACTCTCAGGAATTCATCTGATTCAGTGCCCACATTGGGTGTTTTATCTGACTCTTTAAAAATCACAGCTATGCTTAGAAAGTCTTCAGGTACCCAAACTTTTCTTCTGGTCCCCTTTGTCACCTCTTTCTTGTTGCAAAGGAATGCAAATGGTGACACTAGTAGTAGCATTATTCTGTAGAAACAGGTAAAAATTCCTTCCCATTCCCACTCTGTTTGCCACCCTGTTTGTTTCTCTCTCTCTCTCTCTCTCTCTCTCTCTCTCTCTCTCTCTCTCGCCTGCAGGCTGTCCTAAGTTATGGCCAAGAAGCAGCAGCTTTTCCACTTCACCCTCTGTATATAGGGCTGAGGTCCTGGCATGGAGAACCTTCCTTCTGTGGGCTCAGGCAATTGCTTTTCAGGCTTCAGCACAAGATTTTCTGCTTGTGTGGGCTGCTACATTGTGTCCTTTTCAGAGGGAAGGGCTAGGGCAAGCTGCAGAGTCCAATGTGCTCATTCTGTTTCCAAACACATTTCACAGTTACTTAGGGCAGGAAGCCCTAGTAGAGGTGAAAGCCTGCCTCATCTCTCTTCTGGGTTCTACAGGTAAGGAGGAAGCACAGTGTACAGGAGTAAATGGTTTTTATTCATTATCATTTAAGGATTTGCATCCAATCTCCTGGCCATCCCAGGAATGCAGGACTTAAAAGTCTGTAAGGATGTGGTTGGGCATGGTGATGTCCTTGAAGGATCAAATGCCCTGGAATGGAGGGTGGGCCGGGATGGGGTGTAGATGTAGTAGTTTCCATGCCCAACTCTTCCTATGCCTTTGTTGGGTGGGAGAGTAGGAAGTGCTGTCTGGGCCCAGGTGGACATAGCAGCAGAGTCATATGTGATTCGCAGGTGACTCTTAGGGATGCTGACCAAGGAGTGGCCTGAACCAGCAAGTCCTGTGGTGAAGGCAAAGTCTTGTGAGCACAGAGGGGAGAGGTTTGGGATTCTCTGCTGGGTGGCAGAAGCTACCGTCCGTCCTGGGTAAAGGATAGGGCTCAGGAAAACAGCAATCCTCTATGCCATGGCTCTAGTCCTGATAATTGCAATCTTTAACCTCCACTTCTTCCCTCAACATAAAAAAGTGTTTTTAAAAGTACCTGCTATTGAAGAAAGCTCCCAAATTTAGTTATATAGCTACTCATTTAATGCATTGCCCTCAGGTCAGGGTTTGCTAAACTAGGCTGGGCTTTACAAAGTCTCTGAATGCCCTGAAACAGCAAGCCAAATAAGTGAATTTTTCTTTGTGTGTCTATGAAATGGTGTGAGTGTGGGTATGGTGGCTCCACAACTTCTGTCAAATTCTCAGGAGATCTGTGATGTCTGCAAGGTTAAAAACTATTTTCTGAAGCCAAAGGAATCTTGTCCGAGTGGTTGAATTTCAGGTAGCATGGTGGGTGGGTGTAGAAAGAGCTCCTCACTTCCCCTGCAGGGACACCGGCCCCCTCTGACCTACAGGAAAGGCACGAATGGGTGGTAGGATATCCAGCTCACTGAGGGACGGGTGCTTTGTAGCATGGAAGGGGCTGATCTAGCTCTCTCGGTCCTTGGTCTGTGATGGCAGCGCTAAAACTTAATATGCATTTCAGCTGGGAATGGAATAGCTTCACCGTTTGGTAAGATTTAGTTGACAGTTTTAGCTCTAAGTACCTTGCATGTATTAATTCATATAATCTTCATAACCACCTTACGAAGTAACTCGTGAGTTCATTCCACTTTATAGCTACAGGAACTGAGGCCCAGGGAGGGAGGTAACTTGCTCAAGTTCACCCCACTAGGGAAAAAAGTTCCTTTTCACATGGTCGGAAAGGCTGTTGGCGCAGGAAGGGCTTTTTGCACAGGTCCTGGGCAGACTCTCCCAGGGAAGCCGGCTGCCTCCTCTGTGGCCGTGCTGCCAGGCTGGGCACACATTCCCACACACATGGCAGCCCAGTCTCACCCGTGACTGTGCCTTTCAAGAGCACACGGCTCCTCTTCTCCTGACCTTCCCACCCATGGCTGCATCCCCAGTGGCGTGGCCTACCACGTCTCTGGCCCAAATAACAAATCAAGAACACACTTTGTGCTGCCTGCCAGAGTCCCTGCTTGGACCTGCTGATTCCTGTTTGGAATGCCAGGCCGAAGCTGGGACCTGGCTTGCCCTGCCCACTGCTTCTGCTCCAGCTTAGCCAGAGGCATGGCGGGTATTTCTCCCCTTCATATGACCATAGCACAAGAGGACATCTTTCTGATAGTTGTCTAATTGGTATTAGATTTGTTTCTTCTTTCAGAACCCATATGGTGGCATTCATAAGTGGGAGTTCGGGAGAAGACAACGGGCCGTGTATCTCAGGGGCAGTATGGGAATGTGGGGGAGAGCAGATTGTGATGTTGGCAAGTTGCTTTACCTCTCTGAGGCTCAATTTTCATCTCTTTAAAAGGAAAAGTAATAATAATAATAGATACTTTATAGATTGTTGGGGAGATTAAATGAGATCATGCAGATGAAAAATGATTGGCATATGCATGCTTAGCACACAATTCCTGAGATGCTGTCAGCACTTCGTCCAAGATTGCTGTTAATGATTGACGTGCAGAGAATGAGGTCACTGGAGGCTGGAGAGTTAAGGGTGGGCTTTGTAGGTTTTGATATTCATAGAGGTAGAGGAAAGGCTTTCAGCACAGGGAAGAGCCAGAGGCAAAGGCACAGAGGCAGGGGGAGGGGTGTGAGGGGCAGGGAGGTTGCTCCAGTGTCTGGGCTCAGAGGGCAGCAGGGCCAGGTGAGTTGGGAAGAACAGATGGAGCTGAGTCATTGGTGATGCAGTCTGGGTCTTTGTTAGGTAAGTAATTGGGAATAATTCAGAAAGTTTTTGAACAGAACAGAAATGTGGCAAAATGTTTTTAGATGGTGTTTGAGAAAGATAAACATGACAGGAGTATACAGAAAAAATGGGTGGCAGCAACAATCATAAAGTCACCAAAGCCAGTTTGCTTCTCCTGCTCCATGTGTGATTACGCTCCATTTCCCGGTTTCTCTTCCGGCAAGGTGAGGCCATGTGACTGAGTCCTGGCCAAAGGTCAGTGGAAGAGATAGGCACCACTTGCAGCCCTAGCCCATTAACTGTGATCCTACACATTCCCTTCCCCATCTGTTAGCCAGAAGCAGAAGATCTGACAGGAAACGTCAAAATTCTGAGGCCACAAGTTATAAGGAGCCTGGGTCACTGAATGATCGTGTGGATCAGAGCCCCCCCCCCCACTCCCTTTGTTGCTCTTTGGGCTTCATGCCAGTAAGAAATAAACATCTGCTGTGTTAAGTTGTTGAGAGTTTGGGATTATTTGTCACAGCAGGTAACCTACCCTAGTACAGGTTGGAATAGAGAGAGACCAGGAGGCTGGTGGTTCAGAAATGAAATGAAAAGCTCTGACTAATTCGGTAGAGGTTGAAGTGAGAATAAATGAAAGATACTCCCTTGGGCAGATTCACATGACTAACTGACTAATTAGATGGGGGGGCTGCGTGTGTGTGTGTGTGTGTGTGTGTGTGTGTGTGTGTGTATGGGGGAGTCGAAGGAGAGAAATAAGTTAAAAAATGCCTGTGATTTTCTAATCTAGTGACTAAGAAAATGGTAATACCATTGGCATAAATTAAGATATCCAAAGATGAGATAGGTCTAGGAAAAATAATGATGAGATTTATTCAATCTGTGTTGGATTTGGGGTGATGGTACAAAAAGGAAATCTCTGGGCAAGAGCTTCTTACCCTTGGCACTGTTCCTGTTTGGGGCCCAATCCTGTTCCTTGCGTTAAGGGGACGTCCCATGGTTTGGAGGGTGTTTAGCAGCAGCCTCGTTCTCTACCCACTAGATGGTCCCTCCATCCCCTGCCAGTTAGGCCAGCCCATAATGTCACTGTGTCATAATGTCTTCAGAAATTGTCACATGCCCCCAGTTGAGAACCACTGGTTCAGAGGGAATTAGAGATGTGGGTGAGTTTGAATGGCTGGGGTTCTATGAAGGACTGTAGGTGATCAGGGCACTTGTAGTTCTGCAAGCTCATATTTCTGCTGATTACTGGAAGTTCGCAGCTCTGTTCAGGCCCCATTAGAGGGTGCCTGCCCCATTTGGTGAACCTTCCAATGTTCTATACCCTGGGCTTTGGAGAAGACAAAGGGTGTGGAGATCTGGGGGACACATGACTGGGCACAGGGGCCCAGGAGAGCCATGGTGGGGACCAAACATGGCTTCCCTTTCAGCATTCCAAGGCAAGGGTAGGATGGCCTCTCTCAAACCCGAGAGCAGCCCAGGATCTCTGAGGCACATGTGTTTACTTCAGTGTATTATCAGCTGAGCCTGTAACAAAGCTTTCCAAATGGCATGAGCAAATCTCTTGGACAGCACCTGGCAGCATGGTTTGGGAGGATTCCCTTTTCATTTCCTAGGTTTTATGATTTTTTTCTCTTCCACTTTTCAAAGAGCATTTTTACAAGCTAGTATTCTATATTGCTCTGCCTGTACTCTGAGGAAAGATAAATATTTTCAATGTGTTTTCTGAGGCATAAGCTCCCATTGAGAAAATGTATCCCTTATGGACGTAGCTGTTTTGACCTCATTAGCTGGGTAGATCAGAGGGAATTTGACAAACAGGCCCCTGTATGCCCAGGAAGCCTCTGCTAGTTTCCAGGGGAGCTGGGGGGTTGGTACCACTGGGTGTACACCTTTGCGTTTCCCAGAGGGCCTCAGGAGGAGCGAGGGGAGCCTCGTGAACAGGTTCGTCAATGAAAGAGGCCTGGGAGAGTGACCCTGCTCCTGGTTCCCAGCTCCAGGGTCCCACTTAGCGGGAGTGGTGCGGAGAGCCTGGAGAGCCGGCTCAGAATTCTGCAGAGGCTCCGGCACCACCCCAGGGAAGCTCACACAGAACACGAAACCTCCCACAGGTAACTACGGCGGCTTTCTTCCTGAAAGGCGTTTCGAAGGTTTCACTGGATCGAGTGTGGCCAACTCGTCATAGTTTGACCGAGACGTTCCCCATTTACTCCCTGCAAGTCCTGCATCTTGGGAAACTCCCCCGTCCCTGGCCGACTGGGGGTAGTTGGTCACTCCATCAGTTGTTCATGCCCTGAGAAAGGAGGACAAATCCTACTGCTTCCCATCTCTTTCACTGTCCCCCAAATGTTAGACGTCCAGCCCTTTGGGTCTTTTGGTAACCCTGCATTATATTTTGGTTCTCGAAGCACAGTTTCAGACTTGCTGACCGGGTGGCTTCAGGTACATCACAAGCTTTCTGCACCTAAAATTCCTCATCTGTGATTTGGGTCATTGTACCTGCCTTCACAGGTGTTGTACGGACCCAATTAGATTCGTGTGTGTAAAACACTTGGCATATAAAAGCTGTCCCGGCGGAGATAATAAGCAAATGTCATTACTCCTATAATTAATAGCTAGATCCCAGGACCTTTTACTAATAGATGATAACTCCAGAGAAGGGTGATCCTGTAAGCCACCATCAGCTAACAAGCCAGGTCAGTTTCAAGCCTCTTCTTTCTTGAATTACCAGCAGCTTTTGCACAGGTGGTAATGCTGTCCTGACTGTGTCCTGAAACACTGTTTCTCCTTGAACTGCAAGTCTACTCGGTTTCTTCTTTTTTCTGTCTCCTTTAATAGATCCTCCTCCAATGCCCAACCTCTACATGTTGGGCCCCCATGTTTTAGTCCTTGGAATTTCTTATTTCTGTCCCTCCTCATTTTATAGACGATCTCAACCTGTCTTATGGCTTTAAATACCATCTTGACACTGAAACTTCTGAATGTGCATCTTAATCCCCAGCCTCTCCCCTTATGGGTAGTGTCATGCACTCAAGGTATTCCCACCAGCAGATAATAAAAGCCCCCTTTGTTTCACATCTTTGGTTAAACTTATTTTGTCAGGCTTGTGTTTTTCTCTCCTCTGATGCAAGTGGAACGGTAGCTGCATTATTTACTCCTTGCCCCTCGTTTGTCACCTAACCCTACTTCTGGTCCTTGGAGGATTTCTCCTCGCTCTCAAGCCTCCTTGCAATGCTACTACGTTATGGGTTGATGTGTTCAAGACTCCAGGATCCTTGGAGGCAACTTTGCAGTATTTCCTTGAAACACAAAGGACAGAGGCAAAAAGAAACCAGCTCCCTGTTGACGAGAAGCCGGGACTGGAACCATTATGTGTCCTCCAATTCTGTCCAGGGGCATTACCTGTCTGCTTTTATTTATCCCTTTTATTTCCTTTTTTTCTTTTATTTCTTTTCGAAATTAAAGTGTGATGATAAAATCAGGTAACTCACTTTTAGATTAACACCCAAGGATTTAGTCAAAATCGTGGGACACTGCTCCAAATTTTATCAACATCATCATCCTCATCATCTTGCAGTTCTTTTGCAAATGCCTTTCTGAGTATCTTATTTATGGAACAAGGTGGGGATGTAAATAACAAAAAGATGCCTCTTTATACTTGTGACCTATTCTTTTGAATAACAAAAATACTAACTGTTGTTTCTTTGAAGGTGGATATGATATTTGGAAATAACTAAAAGTTGACACATAATTATTAGTTTAATTTGCTGTGTGACCTTGGACAAATTACATAACTTCCCTGAACCATTTTTTACTGATTTATAAAATAAAGGGGTCGTGTTTTCTAATCATGAAAGGTCTTTCTGTTATGCTCTGTGGTCCAAAGGACCATTTGGCTATCTGACAGCTCAGAGATTTACAGTGATCCCTTCTTGTTACTTGGGTGTTTCTTTGGTGGATGTACATGTGTCTGCAGTCTGTGTACAGTGTGTATGGGTCAGTCTGTGTGTACGGGGGCTGGAGATTCCAGGCTTACACAACCAAAGACTGACTATGACTTCGAGATACCATTTTATCCAGTCTCTGTCTTTAGACCAAACCATACCCACAATTATCTAAACTGATGGACCAGTCTACTTGGAAATTCATAACTCTTAGAGCTTTTTGTTTTTATTTTTGTTCTTAAGAAATTCTTTTTCAAACAAAATCTCTCACGCAGTCATCTAGTCATGGTTACCCTTGTTCTCCATGGAGATAGACACAGCCCGTGTGAAATATGAAACTTGAATATGAGAACCTGCATCCTAAGTATACCTCTGTGAGAAGAGGCCAACATGGGGCGCCTGGGTGGCTCAGTCAGTTAAGCGTCTACCTTCGGCTCAGGTCATGATCCCAGGGTCCTGGGATGGAGCCCCACATTGGGCTCCCTGCTCAGCAGGGGGTCTGCTTCTCCTTTTCCCTGTCCCTCCCCCCAGCTTGTGTGTTCTCTCTCACTCTCTCTCTCTCAAATAAATAAAATCTTTTAAAAAAAGAAGAGGCCATCACGAAGGAATGGTAGACATCTAGTAAATATGAGTACACCAAAAACTTCCCTTGCAAAGAAAAAAAAGTCTATCCATCCATCCATTTTTCTGTCTGTCTGTCTATCTGTCTATCTATTTATCTATCTATCTATCTATCTGTCAGTCAGTCAGTCATCATCTGTCTGTGTATGCATCTATCTTAGCCTAAAGAACAAATAGGTAGCGTTCTTCTCTGGTGTGTCTGTCCTATTGTTAGGTTAGTGGTTTCTGTCTTCAGAGGCAAAGAGATGTCAGAGGCAGTCATCCATGCTAATACTAGACACACCACCAAACAAAAACTCACACAGAAGTGTGAATTTGAGGGCCATTTAACACTGTAAATTTCCCCCTTGTATAACAATTATGGAAACACGCCTGCTAATTGACAATGTAGTGTGGCAGTGTGTGAATGTGAGCAGTGTTCACTCGTCCTCATAATTCCTCTCTTTGTGGCTGGTGGTAAGCCTGTCCAGAGAATGTTGTGCCCAGCCCACTTATGCAGGAAGCTTTCTCCTAGCTGAATATTGTCTAATATTCCACATATGTGTACTCCTACTGTTTGTACCAATATCTGGCTCATTGTACTAAAAACTTGAGTTTTAGTCTACAAATGCATGCTGCCTTATTTTTTGGTTTAGGGATTGGTTGTTATTTTATTTTACTTCTCCCATTTAGTTATTCCCACCTTGAGTAGTTAAGGCATAATATTATACTCAAGAGAGGAGCCTGTGACCTTAAATATTTGGCTCCCTAGTAGTATTGGGGGGTAGGTTACTTTTGTATAAAAATCACTTACTGGAGTCTAGGTATCCACAAAGGCAGATTGAAAGCAACAAAACAAAACCAAACCCCTAAATTAATCCTGTGTGTATATTCACCAGGATGCTAACCTCTCCTAAAGAACTGTATGCTTTCTCTCTGGGGAGTCCAAAGAGAGGTAACGCTAAAGGCTGGTCACTGCAGGCTGAACACCTGGGTGTAAATCTTGGCTCTCTCCTAGTGACCAGATGCGTGACCTTTAGGAATGTACTCAAATCACTTTGAATATCACTTTTCTCATCTGTAAAATGGGGATATGGTTAGAGCTCTTGTGAGGACTCAGTGAGATAATCCTTGCAGAACATTTTACAAGGTGTCTGGCATACATTAAGCACTTATTATAAAAGATATTAAGTTGTCTTGCAGGAATCTGGAAAGTGAAAGGAGGACTGGGGTCAGCCAGGTGGCTCTGAAATCCCAGTTTAAAACAAATAGCAGATCTGTTATCTCATTTGACGCTTATTCCCATCAACCCTGAGGTTAGACCTCTAGTCTGTGACACAGAAGGCTCTACCCCTCATTGCCGGCGTGGTCCCACCTGAGTCCCTTATATCCAAGAGCACCCAACCTCATTTAGTTGTTATGAGTATATATCAGTAACAAGCAGAAAAACATGTGAAAGTTTAAGTGCTGTAAACACACGATTCATACTTTAATCTAGGCATTGGGTATTGCATTTTATTTCCTTTAAGGTTATATCAGGGTACAAAATGTGGGCGCAGAGATTATGTGTGTGAATCCAGGGAATGCACAGACTTTTGAACTTGAGCTTGTGTCCATGCTTACAGGAAGAAAAGTAGCAAAGATAGAGGTTGGCCATTGGAATCCAGATTCTCTAGTTAGGTTATCTGTACTTGCTTGGGATTACTCCCAAGGCCATGACCTTATGAAGCAAATAGCACTTTTTTTTTTTTAATACTAATGTTCTACAGAAGAGAAAAATAAAGGAGGGCTCAGAAAGTGAGGGAGAAGAAAAGGAAAAGAGACATCATCATTGCTAGTGGTTTTTCACACTGATCTTAGTTGCTATTAAATTAAAATTACACCCGGATGTGAACTGACAATTTCTCCCCTGAATGTGTTCTGGTACACGTAATAACTACTGAATATAGTAGATTGAGAAGTTCTTGATGGCACGTCATTTGCAGGCATGTCCTCACAGCCATGTGCTCGGGAGGGTATGTATGAGTGCATAGGCAGCTCAATCGCGTTTGGTGTGGTGGTTTTCCTATTTTCTTTTGTACTTTTGTTTACTTGTTTTGTTTGTACAATCTCTCAAATCCAGCCACAGCCTGTTCTTTTTAACATCAATCTTGTTTCCCCAATTCTCTTTTTTTGCACAGTGAAGTCTCAGGGGGTATGGAGGGTGGGGTATGGCAGAAAAAGCTATTAGATTATAACATTTTATGGATTGTCAAGGCTCTAATGACATTAGCCACCTAACTGCAAGGTATAAACCTTTGTGATGTCACATAACAGGTTGCCATGGGTTTGACAAACCTTTGTGAAGTAAACCAGAGAAAGGAGCTGAAATGCCCACAACACGTATCTCTCCCCCACCCCCCAAGATTCTGTCGCCACCCATGGACATTCCCTTCTTGCTTATCAGCCCCTGAAGGGCATGTTTAATATAAAATATATATAAAGTCTTCCCAAATCAGAAAGGTCTCCAAGTCTCCAATTTAATTGGAATGGAAAATGCTAACTAATTGGCATCAAAATTTGATTTGTGGGAGAAATCTCCTTTTTGTTGGAAACACAACAGCGTGTCTGGGAACACAAGCCCAGTCCTTCAAAAATCATCCGTGAGTGCCGCCGAGGAATCAATTAAAGTTGATTTGGCATATCTGCTTTTGACAAATATAAAGAAATCTCTGATTAGGCAGAGAAGAAAAGCAGCTTTCCCTTTCTTGCTCTCTCTTCCTCTCTCTTTCCGGTGCCTCTTCCTCTCTTCTCCTCATTCCCCTTTAAAGGCAGTAGGTGTCAGAAGGGGGTGGGTAGTGATATGCAAAACACGGCCTCCATAACCAAAGTAGCCTGCAAAATTAGGTGTCAGCATGCAAAGCTTATTGATGTATGAATGCGGAAAATGAAAGGCGGCAGTAGACAGCCAGGGCTAAAGGTGAGACAGGCACAGCGAGAGCAGCTGTAGATGCACGTCAAGGTGTTGCTATATGAGCTCGGGTTTTTTCTGGAGGGCCACAGCCTAACAAGGTAAGCCTGGCCATGAAATGATGGAACAATACAATATAGGCACACACAGTGTGAATACCAAATAAATTGCCATGGTGTCCACCCCCCCCCCATGCACATACCCCTCCTCCTCCTGCACTGTCACCCCCCCTTCAAAGTATGCCTGTGTATTCATTAATAAATTCATATTCTTGAGTTTTCAATAAAAGAAGAAAATGCAGTGTAAACTGGAGTTACTTAGTGACACCCAGCTCATTGCTTTTTATTGTTGCTTGCAGCTACGAAGCCTTCACAGTGCACTAGTAGAATTTATTACTGTCTGTCTCTGTAGCAAGTTGGCGAAGTGCGCCTTTTGAAGAAAATTGACCCACACTTCATGAATATGATGAAAAATGCCAATAACACTACAAAGACGAAGCTCTTGACATTACTCTGCAAAGAGCTAAAAGACAGTAATGAAAGTATTGCAATTACAAATCATTACCTCCTCTCCAGCCAATCGCCACCTTCCCTCCTCTTTTCGTTTTTTCTTTCTTTCTTTCTTTCTTTCGTTCTTTCTTTCTTTTTTTTTTTTTTTTTACCACTCTCAGGCTCTGCGGCTGCCCCAGGTGCTGTTTTGCACAGCATGATGGGAGATGGAGGGTGGATGAAAGCTCCACCTGGCTTCTCAAAGAAGGGAAAAGGAAAAAAGAGGAAAAGAATGGAAGGGTTGGAGGGAGCATGATAAAATTGTCCCTCCTGTTGCACCTGGAAAAGGAAGGTATACGTGAAAAGTTCTTCAAGCCAGTGGTCAGAAGGTCATGACTGAATTATGTTGTCTCCTCCAGCTGAACAGTGGGACTCAGAACACCCCACCTACTTTGCTAGAACTGTTCCCTCTTGGCAGGTCCCTTTTTAGTCTGGCTTTAAGGAGAGCACCTTTAACCCTTAATCTTTTCTTATTTGTTAGAACTCTGATTTAGACATTGGCAAATGAATGATCAAAAATATACATTAGTGTGTTTTCAGTGTAAGAAGCTGGCCTATATTCTTATTCTAAAGGTGCTGCTGAAAAAGTCAAAGCAAGAAGAGAGCAGTAACTTTAGACTATAACTTCGGACTTGAGCATGTTAAGAGGATGGAAGCCCTTGTCCTTAAACTATTTAGACATCTTTCTGATACGGGTCTTCTGTTGCATATGCTTACACTGTTGATCTTTAGAGTTTTGTGTTTTGTTTTCTTTTTAAATGGGGGGGGGTGCTGTGTGTGGAGTGAGTGTATGAATACATGCATTTCTTCACTCCTATATGGCTTATGTAGAAAGACAGCGGAATTATCTTCTGCTTATGCTCCATACAGGGTATTAAAAATCTTGAAACTTTGCACAGAGTGTATGAAGTCAGAAATAGAAGCAGGGCAGAAGTTATGAGGAGAAGAAAATAGCTGCATCAGAGATCTGCCTTGGGAAGAGGAGAAATAGAACAAGGACAGATACTGTGACGTAATTATTTGACTTCGAGGTGGTCGTCTGGCTTCCAGATACCCTCTCTCAGCTCTTCCTGAAAGGTTCATTTTGCTCTCTGATGCTGTTAGTCTACTAAATGGAGATTCAGTTTGGTTCCACAATACTCCATTAGAAATGCAAATTCCTCTGGGAAAGATAGATTATAAATCATTTACACATTAGTATGAACTAGCTACATTAGATTTATTTTCCTTCTAAAATCTAGCTGAACTTTTGATTGGCCATACAGCACAGAGTGTTTTGCATCATGAAACACTGAAGTAGGGAGAGGGTGGAGACTAAGTCTAGATGAATCTGGATGATACGGGGCTTAGGTTACCCTGAAAGAATTGATTTTGAGGGAGAATAATAACAGATGGTGGAAGATATATCTAGGAGAGAAGGTGAAAGTGGGGCTAGAATAGATTAGCCCGTTTCAAAATGTTTGAGGCTAGCCCTTTGACCAGAAAATAGTTAGAAGGCACATTTTTCTTCCTCTTTCCCCTTCCTCCCCTTTCTCCTTTGCCTTTTGGCAGGACGCAGAATTAGGTTAATTGAAATATTGCTGTGAATCAGCTTTTGTGGACTAGCCTGGGAGTCTGGGGACCAAAGTCATCAAAAAAAAAAAAAAATCATTGTTTACATGTCAAAATGCATTGTAGGATCTCCACACCCAATTTATTAATTGCAGCTCGCACTCCCAGCATAGAATGGGTACCGTGAGCTATGGGGGCTGATTGGTTATAAGTGCCTAATGCCTGCCAGATGCTCATGAGATTGACAAACAACCATTGCTATTTAATCCATTGTCCTTCCTTTAAGCACGAAAATGCTTAAATACCAGCAACACTGAACTTTTATAGCTTTTAGTTTTCTTTTTAATAATCTCTTACATTTATTAGCTCATTTGCTGACCTGATGATCTCATAAGTGAGCATATACAGGTCCAGCAGTCCCTGCCTGTGGACCAGATTGTCAGCTAAGGACCCGTGGCAGGAATGACATTACGTGGCATGCACATCATCATACTTCATCATCCTATCCATGGCATCATTACCAATAGACTAGATAGTCCCCTTTTACTAAGCCTCAGAGTTCTTCTCATGCTATGTTCCAGAGAACTCCTACTTGTTGATCAAAGTTGGCATACCAGAGTAGATCTGTTTGTCATTCTTGGGCTTTACCAAATCATTTCATGTCAATATCCCTCGCAAAATTGTCTTCCTAGAAATAGTGATTGGCCAGTGCATCTCCTAAAAGGGAAACCAAATCTTTGGGTGGTCAAGCCAAGACATAAAGCACTCATCTCTCATTCATTCTTTCATTCCATATAAATGCAGTGGGTTCCTATTACTTGCCTGGAATTCTTGGGGCATGTAGCTACATCAATGAAACTCTCTAAGGTTTGACCATGGCGCGGGATCTAGGGGCTAAGCTTTCTGATACATAGCCAGAAACTGGCCTACCAAAGAGCAGAGCTTTTTGGGTGGAAGATAGCATTAGATGGAACCACCTTTCTTTGCAGGGCAGCAGTGCCCTGGGAAGAGCTTACAGAAGCAAGTACAAATGAACATTGGGGCTCCTGGCTAGAACCTGGACTGGTACTGAGAGGAAGCTTTATTTTACACTTTAAAGATTAGATTTGCAATCAGTTGCTAGAAATGGACAGAAATGACTAGGAGAGTAGCAACCACTAAGCAACAGAGCTGAGATGCATATATAAATATGAATCTGACACAAACTGCATATCTACAAGTATCCGTGTCGCTAAATTTGCCCTACCATCAGAAGATTTTGCATATGCTCTTCTACTTTCCGTGTGAGTCAAAACATGCCAGATCTTCTCTTTCTTATAGCAAGAGTGGTAGATGAGGCTGGAAATGAAAGCTGAACGGGCTCCTTGAGGGAGAGGACTGTGTTTCTGTCACCAGGCCTAGCATGGTTGCTGGCACACAGTGGTTGAATCAAGCTGTTCAGAAGGTCAAAGGCAATGGGAATGCCCTGAAGGGTTGATTTTCAGGTGTAGTCCATTAGGTGTTCTGTGGAAGTTTGATAAATGGAATTGGATTTGTTCCTGATACTAGAGAACTTGCATGAAAGCACATGGACAGAAAAAGTATTACAGACCTAGATACTCAATAAATATTAGTAGATACTTATGAATATAGGCCCCCCCCCTTCTTTCATACTCTGTTGATGTGGTGTGTGAGTTAGGCTAACACCAGGTTGGGCTGCTGTAACAAATAACTCGCCAAATTTCTTTCTATGTAAGAGGTCTATGTGGGCATTCCTAGTTGTCAGGAAGCTTTCCTTTGTCTTATGGTTTTGCTATCCCTTAGGGCCTTGGAATCTCCATAACCAGCCAGCAGACGGGGGAAGAAAGTGTTTGAGGGACACAAACTGAACTGTTTACATTCCTTTAGTAATAACCCCTTCATTCCCCACCCAGTGCAAGGCAGACTGGGAAATATGGCCCCCGGCTGGGCACCAGCTTCCTAGAGAACACTGCACTGTGGAGGGATTTGGGGTAGGCAGTTAGCCATCTTGCACACATAGGTAGATGGGCCTTATATAGTGGTCAGTACTGGCAGCTGCAAGTATAATGTGCTTCAACTAGTCAGACGTTCCCTACCCACTGTCACAGATAAAATCTCACCATTAGTCATCCCTCGGCTTATTCTTACAGTTCCTCACTCAAAATACACAAATGTGAAGAAGCAGTAACAAGTTAGATAGCTGACGTTGAGGAAGGTAGTCAGAGAATTCTGAGCTTTTGGCTGTATCATGGAAGAAAATAAATAGTAAGGGGGCTGACTTTAGAATCTGTCCAGGGTCATTCTCCATGTCCAGGCTGCCTGCAGAATGTGAGCCAGAAAGAATAGAGTGTCCTCAAGAAGCTGTTGGACAGTTCATGAGAAGACAATCCCTCCACCCCCCACCCCTGGCTTCTGCCTGTTAGGCAGGTGCCACTGATAAGACAGTAGGGAACTCTTGGAGGGAAACCCAGGCCAGTGCTAGTCTGTCTCGGTGTAGCTTCAGTTCGCGAGTCCTCAGAGATGCTTCTCAAGGTCTGTTTAGTCCGGAGGCAGCCATATTTTCCTGTTTGCTTGTATCATTTGTCCCAGCACCATCTTCCTCCTCTTCTGGGTATTTAGGAGACAGGAAAACTCTGATGTGAGAGATGTAGTTAGTGGGCTCTGGTCTGAGAAACTTCTACATGTGGCAGAAACAATCACATTGAAGGAAGAGGCCATCAACAAGGGTGTCATAAAGCCTGGGACTGATTTTGGCCTAAAGCAGTCATCTCTACCCTTCCTCATAGCCTTTTTTTTGCCAGGTTAATCTGTGTTAAAATTACCATTCAAAAAGTATGGAGATAGCCCGACTCCAGCTGTGGGGTGTCTTAATGGCTTCATCAGGCTTACATACTTCTTGAATTTGGATTCACTGTAAATATTCTGAGGCTGGCGATCTTTTTATGAGTAGGCTTTGCAGACTACCTTGCTTCTTGAGAGTGGGGGCAGCCGTAGAGCTCAGATGGGGGCCTGCTTCATTGTGGTACAGATACCACACTTCTTGGTGGAAATAAACACCCAGATTATTGAAAGAATGTAGAGATTTGTTGGCAGTTCTGGGTCAAGGTAAGTCAGTAGTTATATATTTTTTTCTATCTGGAATTACACTAGGGAGATACTGGCCTCAGGTGCTCAGGCAACGGGCTATAGCTCCTTGTCACTTGGCCACAGAAATTTGAATGGGTTTGTATACATGACTTCTAATATTTCAGGCCATTTACTTGCTTTGTAAGTAATGTAGCTTCCCCCGCAAGTTTTGCATTTGCTCTAAACCAGATGGCCATGATGCCTTGGCTAATGCCTTTTAATATCTAAGCCTTGTATATCTAGTGCTTGGTTAATAACAGGGAAAAAGCTCCGGTGACTCACCTTGACCTCTAGAGGGAAAAAACATCCTTTTAATAATCTGGGAGTTTATTTGGATCGAAGGCATACTGCATGTTACACAATCTTCTTTTAGACCCGCATGGGTCACAAAGCGGCACCCTTGTTTTTTATGAAGTCAGCAAAGATGTATAGGGGCCAGGCTCACCGCTTCTCTGAGAGCTTTCAAATTCATCTTTAATATGTAACCTACTAGCAGAGCAGAAATCCTTACTAAGATTAACAGGCTTTTCTCTGACAACTTTCCTAAGTGTATAACCTTTGTTACAATTAAAGGTACATTTTCTAAATGTCCTTAAAAAGGAGTGCACACCCATATCTTAGAAGTCAAACCACGATCTCGCATGTCTTTTTACTTTAAAGTTTCTCTGCACTACTGAACTAAGAACTACTTGAGGGTAGAGACAAGTACATTGATCAGTGTTCTAAATAAAACAGTGGCTGAATACATCAGTCAGATTTGGTAAATTAATGAATGAATGGAGACTTATGATACACCTATTCTGGTAGTTCTCATCCAGGGATGATTTGCCCCCCAGGGGATAATTGGCAAAGTCTGGAGATATTTTGGGTTGTTACAACTTGGGGGATGTGTGTGTATGTGAGGGGGTGCTACTGGCATCTGGTGGGTAGAGGCCTAGGGTGCTGCTAAGAGCCCCTACAACAGAGAGTCATCTGGCTCAAAACATCAGTTGTGCTGAGGCTGAGAAACTGCCACATGCATCCCGAAATGGCTCATGCATTCAAAATGTCTAGGAGATGACCGTCGGTCTCTGGAAGAGTCATTCAGCAAATATTTATAGAACACTTTTCATGTTGAAATTCAACCAAGGTATCTACTCAGAAAGCCCTCTGAAATTTTCTTTTTCCCTCTCCCATCTCCTTTTTTTTTTTTTTTTTTGGCTCCCCCACCCCCTTGCCTTATCCTTACCACCTTCTATCCTTACCCACTATCTATCCTTACCATCCATGGAAAAAATGAAAGAATACTGCATTGCAGGAGGGACTGTCTGGAGTCAAGAGCATGGCTCTTTGTAGTTACTAATTTAATTGTAGACATGTCTTTTCCAAACCATTCTTTCTGGAGATAAATATATTTATGCTGCCCTCGCACAGCTTGGGAAGCCCTTTGGAGATGGGTATTGAAGGTAAAGAAACACATTCACAGGATGTTTACTCTAATGATGCTCTCAAAAGCATTTGGGATATTTAAACATATGCTTCCAGCATCTCTTTCTATCTTCACATTGCTGCTAAATTGTGGAAAGCTGTAAATAGAAATAATGGACTCAGTTTATTTTTAATTAGAAGGCTGCTGCTTATAGCCGAAATCATGACACTACCAAGCATGTCTTTCTCTCATTTAGAAGGAAAGAATGGAGTGATCCTAGGGTTTTGAACTTGAGCCAGGTTCCCTGAGTGTCTTGGTCTCTGAATCCCTGCAAATCCAGTGCCATTCAGTGGCATGTGGCCATAGGATGATTCTTTTCACTACTTAATAATGTCTTTAGATGTAGCAAATAATGCTACATTATTTCTACAGGTAGAAATAATAAACATTTTGGGGAGCTGTTCTATTTTTCCTTTTTCATCATGTTTAATTGTTAACATTTATCCCTCAATTCAAGAAAGCTTGTAGAATCCTATTTAATTATTTTTTTCTGGGGAGGTCCTGTTAGTTTTTTAGGCATGTGAATGGAGTAATTTTGTCATGAGGCTCACTATCTCCCAAATAAACTTTATTCTGAGCATATGATATTTATCCATAGACATTTCTGAGGCTGCCCACCCCCCCCCAGCCATAGGAAGACATGGATAGACAGAGCTAGCCTGGTATTCTGTTTTTTAGGATCCCCTGGATTGTTGGGAACCTTCACTGTTGTCTCAATCTTCTGCATGAAAGTGGAGAAAATGTAAACACTGCCCAACTTGGAATTCCCTGGGAGTGGGACCGAGAGCAGCCACACAGAGATCCAGCTCTAGGCCTATGTGTTTCCCAAAATGCTGTGACTTATGACATACCACCTGCTTTGAAAGAGATATTTCTCTCTTCTTTCCTGATATTTGAACTTTTTCCCTACTGGGTTAACATTTCCTATTCTACAATGGGATGCCAACCTTAAGTATAATGATTTGTGGAGAGAAAACTTCACTGTTTTGCATTCATACTATAGTGAAAAGGTCTAAGAAGGGACGTTGATAGAACATAAGAATCAACATGTTCAGTGATGCCTAATTAGGTTTCAAAGGGTATTATGGGAGGGAAATGGATTTGGAGAAAAGGAAATATGACGAGATAATTTAGAAATGTGCTGTCCAGTGTGATAGCTGTTCTCACATGTGGCTGTTGAGCCCTTGAAATAGGAGTAGTCTGAATTGAGACACAATGAAAATATAAAATACACGTTGGATTTCAAATACTTAGTATAAAAAATGTAAAATACCTAATTCATAACATTTTCTATTGATTACATATTGAAATAATTATATTTTAGATATATTGGGTTAGATAAAGTATATTATTGAAATTAATTTTACCTATTTCTTTTTACTTTTATTATGTGGCTCCCAGAAAACTTTAATTTAATATGTGGCCCACATTTGTGACTTGCTTTACATTTCTGTTGGACAGAATGCTTTCTGTGAATGGCCTTGCCTTCCAGAGCACATTCCCATGACCTGAAGGTAAAAGTTTAAAATTTGTCATAATTTGGTTTAACCCAAACTCTATTGTAGTTTCAGGTTCTATGAGCAATAAATTCCAATGTCACATAAAAGCCCCAGAGTAGGGGGGTTCAGCCTCTGGCGTAACTGAGCCTTTAAGGATACCAGTATGTCTGTGAAGACTCTTAAAATTAAATGCAAAGGGGTGTGTGTGTGTGTGTGTGTGTGTGTGTGTGTGTGTGTGTGTGTGAATTCCACTGAGGAGAAGCTTCGTGACTTTCTTCAGACTCTCCAAAAGATCCTTGACCAGCACTTGGCTTTGTACAACTCCAGTGGACCTCTATTCCTGTAGAAGCAAGTGGTGTCTGGTGTTGAGGTTGGGCACGGTGGTGATAGTGGCTTGATCCCAAACTGTTTAAAAACTCTGACCCATCGTGAGAACTCTCAGTGTGGTTCTGTCACTCTTTTGTTCTTTAGCCCTTGGTAGCTTATTGTTGCATTCAAAATAAAGATCACATTCCTTAAGATGACATTGAAAGCTGATTATATGTTCATGTGTGTTCCAACCACAAAAATCTGCTTAATTTCTAGTTGCATATCCATGTGTGTTCCAACCACAAAATTTGCTTAATTTCTCAGAGTCTGACCTCCATTTAAAAGCCATGTGTCTTTGCAGATGCTATTCCCCCTTCTTGAAAGTCCTTCCTCACCAAACCTTCGTTCATCTAAATTCTACTCAACATTACACTAGGTTATAAGACAGGATGGGGAGAATGTATTTGTTTATTTCTTATAGGATTAATATGCAAACATGCAGAGACTTCCATAAATCTGTAATAAAAAGAAAGTACAAGAAATATAGGCGAAAGATAATAAGAAATTCAAGGAATAGCAAGCTATGACTACTAAATATGAAAAGATGATCCATTAGTAAGAACCGTTCCTATAAATTTTGATGTTCTAGGTACCATTTAAAATCTTTTGTATAGTTAATCATTTCGTCTCAATACTCATTACTACTAATACTTCGATGATTGCAAGTAAAAACAATAACAGATGGCAGTGTTGGTGATGGCAAGAGAAATGGTCATTGTCATATAGAACCAATGGGCCTGTAAATTTTTTTTGAAAGCTAGCTTGGTTACTATCTCATCAAAATTTTAAATGCACATACCCTGTGACCTGGAAATCACATTTCTAGGAATCTGTCCTACATACATATTAGGAGGAATGCATAAAAGTGTAGGTACAAGGTTTCTTAGTGATAATCTGGATTGGTTAAATAAATTCTGCAATAAGCCTGTAATACAGTCATTGAAAAAGAATCAAATTGACCAATATGGACTAACTCATGAAAAGATGAATAAGCTTTTTAATTGGAAAACATACACAGTATACTATATATAGTTTGGTTTTACTTTTTAAAACAAAATTTGTGCATGTATATGTAGTATTACTACTACTATATTTACTGAGAACTAAATACCAGGTACTACTTATATTTATTTTCTTTTTAAAATTTCAAACCAGACCTAGAATATGTACTTTTATTGACTATAGTTTACATATTGGAAAAATAATGCAGAGAGAAGCTAAGTAGGTAGCCTAAGGTTACACAGCTCGCTGCTGGTTGGGCAGAGACTTGAAACCAGCCAGTTAGATTTCTGAGCCAGTTGTCTTAGCCTCTGTGCATGTGTTGGGGGACGGGGTAGAATGGCGTGCTTGTGTAAGAGTAAATTATGAGTCTCAAAGCATATGCCCTGCACTGTTAACCCTTTGGAAGCTGAGATTGGAAGCTGGGAGGAAGGGACTTAAACTTTTTATTTTATACACTTTAGTAGAAGGAATGAAGGTCAGATTAAGGGTAATTTTATATTTTGTGCTTTTCTGTATTTTCAGATATTGTTCACTTTCTGTATATTCAAACATATTCTCTATTGAATATTGAACATGTGATGCTTTTGTAATTGGGAACATACCTGTTAAGTGCTGTTTTGAATTTTTGAGATTCTGCTCAGTCTTTGGGAAGCCTTTCCCAGTCTTCTCATTTAGAATCAACAGTGCTCTGGTCTGTAGCACCTTTGAAATCATTGTGCCTTATATTGTATTACTTCTGATGATGTCTTTCTTCTGTCCTATACAGGAAGCACAGTGAAGGCAGGGATGGCACGTAGTAGGCATTCAGCTGGTGTTTGGATGGATAGATGGGTGGGCCTGTAGATGGATAGATGGAAAGAAAAAAAGTCATGAATGTCACTGGGGGATTTTTACTTCAAGCTGCAGCTTCATTGCTGTGTTATGATCATAATATTCAAACAGGTAGGACTGCTGGCACCTCTCTAAATCACTGTGTGTTGTGTCTAGCTTGATGCCAGGATGAAGTAGGGCCAACAATGACAAGTGCTGTTTAGTGTGATTTTTGTTGGCACAACTTTGAGTTTAATAATAGGAAGAAATGTGGCAAATAAATTCTTTAAAAATTTATTAGCCTTGGGTGGAGATGATGAGAAATAGCCTAATCAGAGCAGAAAAAAATAAAACTTAGGAGGAGCCTTAAAATGTCTTCTGCTTTGGCCTCCTATAAAGATAAAATAGTCCTCAATAAAATGAGAGGATGTGTTGAAAGCTTTCAGTATAGTACCTGGCACTTAGTAGGTATTCAGAAAAAGTATCTGTGTATATACATGTTAATGGGATATAGCTCCCATCAATTTGCACAGTAATCCTGGATAGGAAATGAAAAAAAATAGGAATCACTTATTATTTTATGTGACTTAAAATTTGCTCAGGAAAACAGCTATCATCTATAAAAACAAACAAAAGCAATAGAACTCACTTGATTATTGATCTGCTCATATATTCTTCCTCTGTCTCTACTCTTAAAGATAGAGGATTGATTAGTGAACCAGGGAAGCAATCATACTTCCAGATTATCAGTTCGATGCCACTGTAAACTTGGAGTGATTATTTCCTTAAAAATGGCTGTGCTGAGTTGAAAGTACGAGCTGGTGTCTGTAGCCCTCAGCAGCAGACTTGACTGGTCTTCCACAGGCAGAATTGGCCTCCTTGGTCTGCTGAACCNNNCTTAACACTTGAACGCCCAGCCGATTTTTAGGAGATGTGTGTAAGGATGATCCTTGCAGGGCTGTTCATTGCATATATGCTTTCTGTCGGATCCCTCAGTTAAACTCTCCTTTTCCTGCCCTGAAGAGCATGGCCCCTGGCACACTAGGGGGTGTGGCCCTTCAGGGTTTTATTTCGAATTATTTTACAGAGGGCAGATCAATCCATGGGCCCTCTTCCTCAGTATTTCATCAGGCAGCAAGAGCTTCGGTGTCATGGGATCCCACTCTTTACTAGAGAGTTACTGACTCTTTGTGGCCTCTTGTGCATGCAGGTCAAGAATAAGCAGGGTTCCCCCATCCCTGTTGCAGCCAGGACCAGGATCTTTTGCATTGGCTAACTGCTCAAGCCCAGAAACAGAAAAGCTGTGTGTAGCATGTGTTTTGGTGTAAGTCAT
The DNA here is from genome assembly GCF_017311325.1 of Ursus maritimus. Lineage (NCBI taxonomy): Eukaryota > Metazoa > Chordata > Mammalia > Carnivora > Ursidae > Ursus > Ursus maritimus. The sequence continues at coordinate 59,475,052 of NW_024426774.1, forward strand.
TTGTAGAGAAAGAGCACCAATGGATGAGATAAAGAAAGAGAAGGAGAAGGAAGAGGCAGATTAAAGGAAGAGGAAGGGAAGGAGGAGAAGGGGAAGGGAAAGAAGGAGACAACTATGGTGATGCCCACTAATTTTTTTTTTTTGAGGTTTTATTTATTTATTTCAGAAAGAGAAAGAGAATATGAATGGGCAGAGGAACCAAGAGAGAGGGAGAAGCAGACTCCTCGCTGAGCAGGGAGTCTGATGCAGGGCTCGATCCCAGGACCCTGAGATCATGACCTGAGCCACAGGCAGACGCTTAACCGACTGAGCCACCCAGGCATCCCTATGATGATACCCACTTTAGTAAGAGCCATTCCTAGAGGCTTTCAGCTACCTCGTGAGTGGGCACATGGCTCAAGGCAAAAAGTACATTGCCATCCTCCCTGTCTCCCATCCCCCCCCCAATCTCTAACATTATACAAGGAAGAGGATGCCAGATGGGAGGTCCTTGTAGGGGGCAGGTCCTCAAAAGGTAGAATATGTATGTGTGTGAAAGATGCAGGAAACATTTTTGGTGGTGGTGAGGAAAGATATGTCTAGACTGTTTATATGTGTATGGACCTTAGGCCATTTTTTATAACCTTTTGGAGAGCTGTTTTGTTTCTTTATACAGTCGCTCTAAGAGTCATTCAGACTGATGGTCCTTGTCATGTCAGCCTTAGGAGCAGTTCTAGTTCTGTGCTTTTGTTGAAGACCATCCCTCAGTATTTGAGTTTTCCAGAAGAGTTTCATCATAAAAATAGAGACAATGTTTGTAATATAAAGACCACCATATGTTTTTGAGTACCCACTACGTTTTGTTCATAGTGCTAGATGCTGTGTAGGATACAAAAAAAGTTCAAAATCCTTGGCCTCAGCAGCTTTACTACCGAGTCTATAGGCAAGATTTTCCTACAGGATAAATACTTCAGTCACTTAGTCATGCAAGTTTTCAGGAGCCATTTATGAAACACTTATAAATTGCCAGGTATTGGGCTAGGCAGTGAGGTTTAATAATAAATAAAACAGTTTATTTGCCTTCAAGAAGCTGGTAAGGAGACTAAATATTACATTGTTTTGTATGTACTGAGAGACCATCAAAATTCAGAACATTGAGGCATCAGGATAGACTTTATGGTGTAATGGGACCAGAGCAGATTCCTAGGAAATCCTGTTTGAATGGTCCTGTCTCAACGTGCATTTGTGCATGCATTTGGAAACATTTGGGAAGTGGTACAAGGTATTTCAGCTAGAATTTGATCCCTGGATAGGATGTTTTTAAGATTTTATTTTTATTTATTTGACAGAGAGAGCACAAGCAGGGGGAGCAGGAGGCAGAGGGAGAGGGACAAGCAGGCTCCCTCCTGAGCAGGGAGCCCCTTGCAGGGTTCAATCCCAGGACCCTGAGATCATGACCTGAGCCAAAGGCAGATGCTTAACTGACTGAGCCACCCAGGCACCCCCCTGGATAGGATTTTGATGGCTGGAGAGGAAGGGGAATTTCAGAAGGGGGAGCTGAATACTCGAGTAGGCAGATAAGATCTCAACTAGGAGGCTTAGTCTGTGGAGCTACAGGAGATCCTGATTTATCCTCTCACTTTGTAGGTAAAGAAACTGGGGCCAGCAAGAGGGAAAGGATTTGAATTGGGGACCAAGGACCTGGAAAGCAGTAACACCTAGCCAGATCCTTTCTTTCTTTATCCCAAGAATAGAGCACTGTACTCTGAGCACAGAGGAAAGCGTGGGGGTCTCCAGCAGCAGAAGTCCTGGTACAGTCCATTCTGGATATTGAAAACGATAGCAGTTTAGAGTATATAAAGGAGTGGATGAAGACAGAGAAAAGAAGAGGAAAGGGGGTAAGGAAAGGAAGAAGGGCAGGAGAAAAAGATATGCTTATCATGGGCCATGCACTCTCCTTGAATCCTCATATCAATCCTACGAACTAGGTAGATATTGTCCCCATTTACACATGAAGACTGAGGTTCGAAATAATGACATATCTTGCCCAAGCTGACACACCTAGCAAGTGGTGGGACTGAAAGCCAGACTCACATTTCTCAGACTTTGAGTTTGTGCTCTAACAACTGAGAAGACTATCCAGACCACCTTATGTTCTGATCCCTAGCTTCCCTCTAGGTCAGTGCTTCGTGTGGTGCGGTTCTCCCGGCCTGATATTTTGAGGGAAGACCTAAGTGCTGGGTGTCATGACTCTTCACTTGAAATTTCACTTAATCCTCATCTCTCTTTAAAGTTGTTATGTTTAGCCTAGTCTTGCGGGACAGGAAACTGAGGCTGGCGAGTTCAGGCTCCAACTTGTAAAGGACAGAGCTGAAATTTAAACCAGATTCCTCTGACTCCCAAGTCCGTGTTGCTTCCTTTGTAGTGTAAGCTTTTGAGCCATGGGAGGGGAGGATCGCTTGGAGGTAGCTGAGGACCAACAGTCACATGTCTACCATTTCCAGCTTGGGATGGATCCCAGAACCTGAGAATCTTCTCAGCTTTATTTCTCTGCCTGCCCTGAAACTCTCCCTTTGCCTTTATCTTAGAGGCAGTTTTTAGGAGCTACATTGACCAGTAATTCAAGAACAAGAATCCCAGGCTCCAGTGTCCTGCTAAAAACTCAACTTCCTAGAGTTATCTAGGCCATGCAGTCTGTCTGCATAATAGCCTTCCTTTGTAGAGAAAGATATTAGGAAAAAAATGACTTTCTAATGGCAAAGGACAGGACAGGCACCTCCGATATCATACGATAACCATCTGCTTAAGGAGTTAGAGCTACTAATTGGTCTCTCACCTTCAGTATAAAAAATACACCTCCAACTTGGGGTTATTGTACAGTTCACTCATCAAAATCTACATTAAATGAACCTTCAAGTTGTGTCACAGACCATGACTTTTTTTTTTCCCCTGTCATGGAAATTGAAATGACTGCCAAGGAGGCATGGAGAAAGGTTGTGCGACAGATGGTGGGATTTCTGAGGCCAGGGAAGTCTGTAATTTATATTTCTTAGGGCTGGTTTAAAGCATTCTCCAAATAGCCCAACCTGGAGCACCTAGGGAGGCTGGTCAGTGAGTTGCTAAATGTAGACTGTCTGATAGCATTAGGATTTCAGGATGTAATGACCAAATAAAGTCCTTGTCCTCATGGAACTTAGACTTTCTGAGGTCTTTACCTTTCTAGGTAAACTGATTCTGAGCTGAAGGTTGAACATATCATGAGGCAGAGTAAATGCTACTCACATGGATGATTTAGGGGCAGCTCAAAGTCTCCCCCACCAAACCCCCAACAAGCAGGAAACAGCTGTTTTGTCAACTTGGTATAGTGTCTGAAATACCACCCTTGGAGATGCATTGCTGTTCTGAATTTCGAACTTAGGAATTCAGAACAACAGCGCATCTCGAGTCCTTGGGTAGAATGTACATACTCTTTTACATTGTATTTGTTTCTTTTTCTTCCCAGGATGTACATCTGAGATCAAAGCTCTGGGTGGTGGGGATGATGCGGTGGGAGGGACAACTTCAGGAAGTAAGGGTAGTAAAAATGAAACGGTTAGCAGTTGTGTTGAGGTTGGACAGTCATGCAGGATTACCCGGTTGGTGTTGAGCGTCTTCTCTAAACCTTGCTACGGCAGTGTGGGAGGGGCATGGCTTCACTCAGAAAGCCCACAGGCCAGAAGGAGAGTGGCTGAGTTGTGGGAAGAAGCAGCCAGGTTGTTTCTGCTATCAGGAGGGTCCAGGATCACTTTCTTTCATCCTTCATTGCTCCTTGACGGTTTATAGAGTCAAGTATGGAGTCATGATTACTCTGGCCAGCTGATTACCCCCAGTGAGAGTGTGCTCTGGTTTCCCCAGAGCCACCAGCCCAGTGGAAATCCATGTACTACTTGGTTCTTCAATTTCCTGTGGTTAAACCAATGAAGACGATGGTTTCGGGAGAAAAGAAGATAGAAAGTCCTTCCAAGCCATGGCAAAGGTAGCGAGCTAAAAAGCTTGACTGACCCCAGGGTTATTCTCTTCTGTTTCTTTGAATGACTTCAAGACCTAATTCAAGGGGTCTCATTTTGCTGTCACTCTCAGTTGAAATGTCCTCCATCACCCTTTCTAATCATTCAAATTATGCAGTTCCTTCCAGCTTAGAACATGACTCCTGTTTTCCATGAAGTGCTTCCTTTTCATTCTTACCTGCATAGTCCAGTCTTCTGAACTTTCATTGTTCTTATCGTTTTCTTAGACTGTTATGGTTTTATTGCTCTGCAGTATTACATATCAAGTTCACAGGCATTCTTTGTATCTCTCTAACTAAACTATAAGCACCTTAAGGAGAGGAATGATGTCTTACATATCTCCAGTGCTTAATGAATTACACGGCACTGTAGCACTTTTTGAATTGAATTGAATTGACCCATTTATCTCTAATCCAGCTGCAGCTCTAAGTTGCCAGCCTTGACTTGGAATGAGCAGTGCCAAAGGATATAAGGAAAATATTGAAGTTGATCAGGTCTTCAGTAGAACAGCTCCACTAGAAGCCATAAATTCCCTGTGAGGATCGGACGAAGAACACGCTCTGAATACATAACCTTAGATCACCGTGAGCAAGTGGGTGAAACAAGGTGAAGGGTGATTTAGAGGAAAGGAAAAGAAAATTAAAGAAGATTAGGGAACTCAGGGACTGCATTTTGGAACTATAACCAGAAGGACAGTTAATCATCTTGTGTTTCCAGGGTAACTATTTTGTAGTAAAGGGTGGTTTTAGAGAAAAAACACTGGGACAGAGAAAAGGTTGTTCAGCCAATGGTGTGTGAGCTCCTGGAAACAACTGGGAGAGAAGAGGAGGAAAGTTCTGGAACTGGAGAAATGCAGTTGTGGAAATGAGAGAAAAAAAAAAGAAAAAGATTGGAGACCCCTGGCCTAGAGACTAGAAAATGTTGGGCAACCTTTGGGTAAAAGACTGTGCAGAGCCAGCCAAGATATGTCTTAAAGAATATTCAGTGGAGGCCTTAGATAAGGAGCCTGCTTGGGCCTTTGAGGGACTTGACTACTTTACCCAGCCAGAAACGAGGGGGCTTTCCCAACCTCACGGGGTGGTTGACAGGGAAATTGTTAAAGTTTGTTCAGGCAAGGTCTAGTCATTAGCTGCCCCGAGCTTTCCGTATTAAGGCCCCAGTCCATCTCTCCATCCCTGGGGGCAGGTTATACCTTGGATAAAGGCAGGATTGGGTTCTGGAGAAGAAAGGGCAAGTAGAGAGCAAATCTTTACCCCTTCATTTTCCCATTTCTCATTTGGTCTCCTTACAGTACAAGATGTGTGAAATGGATTATTTCTTTTGGGCTGCATTTACCTACCCTGAGGTTTGCTGTTTCTGAGGGTGAGATTTGTTGTTGCTGTTGGGGGGAAATGGTCTGAACTTGGGAAAGGTTTAGAAGCCCGTGGCGATGCTTTCATTCTCTTTCTAGGACTGATTCCTATCCATGTCCTTAGGCAATGCACCTTGTTTTCCCATCTCTAAAATGGGATAATAACCGCTCTGACAGAAATATCATGGGAATAAATCCATTTGCCAGGCCTCTCTCTTTGAAGTCAACAAGGATGCGTTATCATTACTATAATCACTTTAGCACTCTCTCTTTGAAGACACCGGCACAGACCTAGAGGCATCTCAGATACATTTAATTGGGTCCATTTTTCTCCCAGCAGAATTATAAGAGGGATGGCCAAAACGTGTGAGTGGAAAGAGGCACCGTGTGGGTGGAGGAAGAAAAAAATGGTAAGGGCAGATCTTCACAGTCCTACTAGGAATCCTAAGTGTGGTGATAATGATTTTTTAAATTTTTTTATTATGTTAGTCACCATACAGTACATCATTAGTTTTGATGCAATGTTCCATGATTCGTTGTTTGCGTATAACACCCAGTGCTCCATGCAATACGTGCCCTCCTTAATACCCGTCACCGGCCTATCCCAATCCCCCACTCCCCTCCCCTCTGAAGCCCTCAGTTTGTTCAGGAGCACCATCTGACTGGTTTTTTTAAAATACAAAACCCTCTCTGAGCATGCGTTGAAAAGCTGACTGGCCTCTGGGGCTGGCCACTAACTTCAGAGGCACAGTTGACAGGCAGGGAAAAGGAGACCTAAAGAAACCATTGTCAGGAGTCAAGTGAAGAGTAGAAAGTTGGAGAAATTTTTCTCCAAATTTATAGGGACAGGTTTGTAGCACCCACGTCCTACTTTGGTGGCAAAATGGTACTTCTGAAGAGAATTGCAACTTTCAGCTGCATGCCTTTGTTATTCAGGATTCAACCTCAGCAGAAAACCTGTGGGTGATTTTCCCCTCTTTCCTTTTTCCTTTTCACTTTTTCTGGACTGATTCTATTAATTTCCCCCAATGGCACGTGTGGTCCTGCACCGACGCTGCCATTGCTGATCTCCTTATTTGTCTTGGAGCAGAGAGGCCATTTGGATGAATATATGTTCCCCATTTTCTTTGCATTATAAATTCAGTGTTGTGGGAAAAGGAGTGAAATGTAATGGCAAGGCTTCCACAGAGAAATGTCCCTATTTGAGGAGAGGAGTTTTATAGGGGGGAACAATTGACAGCCTCTCAGTACAGTGGGCACATTTTTCTGTACAACTGCATCACCACTAATGATAAATGAGGAATGTATGATAGCTGGCTCCGTTGTCTGACAGCTACAGTTTTGGCCAGAGGGCCGTGGCAGCCTTTAGACTTCTGTTCAAAATGAGTTAAACATATTAGGCATTATGAAGGCACAGAAGCCTCGAGAATGAGTGCTGAAATGAGTGATCCGGGTAGGCTCCTGGGTACACAACTTGCAAAGCAGATGTCATTCTAATAATGTGTGATATAGAACATGCCTGCCCTAAACCCTGCCGGATGAAATATGAAGCCCCGTTGGTGATATTTAATACCATTTTATGAGGTGCCATCTTATAAAGACAATGCCCGCCGTATGTGGAATGCTTAAGGTATTTTGCCAAAGGCACAGGGAGGTATCTGGAGTAAGTAGAATTTTTATTATTTTATAAGCCTTTACTTTGTAATATTTCTGTTTCCACATTATTGTGGGGGCTTGCTGCCCCAACCCTTTGTCGAGTGAACCTGATGAGAGGCTTGCTGGTAGATTGACGGATAGCCCTCGCTGTTTCTGGAGGAAAAGGCTAGCTCCTACCTAAATGCATTCTTCAGAAAGCCCTCAAAGCAGAAATACAGCTTTGCTACAAGCATCTTCGAGCAGGGACTTTGAGGCCGACATACAAAAATATTGCCATTTTTCAAGTGGGCCATTTCGAGGGTAATGGAGGATTTGTGGAGACTATAGCTACCAGTTCGCATTTTCAACTTTCTCTGTGGTTCCTGGTGCCAGGTACACACCAAAGTTTGGGGTCCATTTTAGGACATCCTAAGGCTGATGAGGCTTGTGAATTATAAGCCACAGCATCAGAGTGGATCTCGCTGCCCCAGAAGTCCTAGAAAATCTAAGTGTGTGAACAGAGATGGTCCAGGGCTGGAAGTGATTCTCGGGAGGTGCGTGTGGTGCAGAAAGAGTAAGGGCAATGTTGGAAAGGATGAAGTGATAATAAGAGTGGCCAATTTAAAGCATATCACGTTTTACATTTGTTTTCTAAATGCATTTGCATTTACAACTCACATGCCACATAAGGCATTCCATAAGTTGAGAACCATATAATTGACCAGACTCGGAATGCTTAAGGAAGGCATCACATGTTACATTTCTGAAGCAGTGTCTGTTCTCCTCATGCTCGTGTTCTGAGCAATGATATTTCTTCAACGGTCTGTTCGAGGTGAAGGGTCCTGTATTAATTATGAGTGCAGTGGATGAGGAAGAGTATTTTAGTTTTTGAAGTACCAATGTGCCAAAGAAACAACTTCCCAGCACTTCTGCAAAGTAACATAACCAAGGTCAGTTCCTTCAGAATTTAGGACAAGCTCTTCGGACGTACCTCTGCCTAAACAGTTCGTGGGATTAAGTGTGCCTACTCTCAACTGTCCCCCCTCAGGAGGATGCACACAGCTGGCTGGATGGGCGTGGCCGGGAAGGCCACTCTTGGGTGCATCATTGCCTCTCCGCCACCACCAGAGGTGCTGTTTGCTAACATGCAGTCTGGTGTGTTTGTTTCCCAGTGGGCTTTTGCAGATTGTTCTTGTTCTTGTGTGATTTAGTTAAATATCTTGTAATCGATGAAATATTACTGCAAAAAGAAGGGAGCTGTTCCTCTGTTATTGAAATGCACACTTTGGGGCTACTTGATAAGAGCAAGACACGAAAAAGAATGTGCTATTGAATTAGGCACGTGTAAGACATCTGCAAAGGGTCGGAGGAAGATCATAAAAATTAAGGGCACTTTACATTCAGATTGCTTTATAAGTATCTTAGTTCTCATTTCATTTTAAAGAAACTGAAATCAGAGATTGTAGTTGATGGGCACTATGGGTGTGGTTTATGTAAGAAAGACTGCTTGAACTCCAAACAGCTGATTCAAAGACAGGGTTTAGGTCTAGGTCAGAATATTGGAAGTAATCTACTTTTAGAAGTTTTAAGCTAAACTAAAATGGTTAAAGTCTACATAGATGGCTTTTGCAGTTCTCTGCTTTCGCAGACACTTCCCATTGATCAGCCCACTCTCGTCCTCATTGTGGAGGATCTGAATCTATCCAAGTTCCAACTGTTCTGCAGTGCCAAGCAGAATGGCTACTTTCTTAGATGAGCTGGATTTTCACTCCTGTTTTTTTGGGGGGGAAATGAAGGGAATTGGGAAAGTTTGGTATTTGAAATAGAAGGACAGCCCTGTAGAGTTAGGGCCAAGAGCACAGGATTTGGAGCTTGATGACCCAGCTCTGCTACTAAGTACAAATAACCTTGAGGAGGTACGTCACTTAACCTTTCCAGACCTGTTTCCTCATCTGTAAAATGAGGATAATGATATTCTTCCCTATCTACCTTGCGTCATTGCTCTGACTAGCAAATGATATAATGGGAACCCTTTCAGATCATCTGTGAATACGTGGTCCCCCTGCTGCTGCGACTGCTCCCGTCACGCCTGCTACGGCTACAACTCGTCCTGTGCATCCAGCGCCCCTGCTGCTGGGGCACTGATGTGACTGTAGGGAGCAGAGGCACTCGTTTCCCCAAGTCCATGAGGTCTTTTCTGCAAGGACAGCTTTGCTTCAAAGGAAGGACAAGTGCTGGACTAGGGTTTAGAAGACCAGTATCTGGTCTTCTCCTGGCCGCTCACCCCGTGTGTGACTCTGGAGAAGGCATCTCAGGCCCAACATGTATGAAATGAGGGAATATCACCAACCAGTGGTTTTCAAGCTGCTTTTCTTCAGAATTCTAGGTATCTGCTTCCATATGGTCTGTTTCATTACTATATGATTTTATAGAGTGTTTCTGTATAAAACTTTAAAAAATGAAAATAAAGTTCTGATATTAAAAAGAGCTTACAAAGCTCTGGGTTAGAGGTTCCCTAATGTCCCTTTTAACTACAAAAGCCTGTAATTTTGTCATTCTGGGAATTACGACAACCCCCATTCCCTGGTTCTCAGACCACTGTGGTCACTTAATTCCCAGCTTCATCATCAGAGCCAAAGAGAACAAATTGTCCGAGTCGTTAATTGCTTCCCATATGTGTAAGTGCCAGCTTTCGGCATGTGGCCTGGCCCTTCCCTTTATGGACAACAGCAGGCTCGAGGCCCATACGACAATATTTTCTATGGCTGGCCTCAGGTCTAATCTTTAAATGGGACCCGAGACCCCTCACACTTCTCAAGAGAAGTAAAGCAGGTTTGCAGATTGGTGAGTGTCCGTCATTTTTAACTGAGGTGTTTCAGGGTCCTGTGTGCCCCTCCTTAAAATATAGACATTAAAGGAGAAGAATGTGTGACTGCTAAAATCCTCTCAGTCTCTTTGTATAAAATCCTAATTGATTGCTCCTTTGCTGTAGAAATCTTAATAAATCAATGTTTCAAATGAAGAGTACAGAAGTTGTGACTGGGTGTTGCCATCAGGCCCAACCCCTGCCTCGTGGAAGAGGTTAAAACGAATCAGATGATTTCCATCTTTACCTCTCTTTGCTGGGAAGTCCTAAGGCTGTTCTTCGAAGGGATTCACTGTGGGCGGTGATCAAAGCCTTCTGCTGCTGCCCCACTTCCGGGAGAGCCCAGCCCACTGTAGCTTTAGGTTCAAGATTGCTCTTTTGAAGACTCCTCACCCAGAGTGGGTAGTAACTTGATATTGCTTAGCACAGGGATTTAGGGGAGACTGAAACCCCTTGACTGGACTCTTTCTCGAGTCTTGTAATTTCTAACCCATTGTGATCAAAAGAAACAACATGCTCCCTAGGGCAGAGAGGACACATATCCTCTAGGGTAATTTTCACAGGCTTCTGAAACAATGTTTTTGAGTACTGATCGCAACAAGCCCACGCTCCTCATCTGTGTTTTATGAATTGTCGCAGAAGAGATGGGAGAGTCTCCATTCTGATTTGCGTTTGTAGCGGAGAAGGAATCTCTCCTGTGCTTACTGGCCAGGCAGATTAATCTGCACCCATTAACAAGGTCTCATTTTCCAACAGTAGGGTAAAAACTTTTGCCAGCAGGGTCAGATAACTGAATGATTCAGGTAAACAGTGTTTTGGTTGTTGGAGAGTTTTGACAGGTACTATATGCGGTTATGGAGTTCTAATGCTTTAGAATTCAGTACTTAATTTTTAAAATAATTCTTGGAACATAAGTGTATTAGCTATATGCTATTGTCAGTTCTTGGGAGTTACAGATGTCTATCTAGGGACATATAAATAAGGACAAAAAGAATTCCTCCTGAGTAGCAAGCCATAAAGTCAACATCTCTTGGGTCGGAGCACAGATTAAGTGAAATCTGTTTACAGTGATGGAATGACTTTCATGCTCAGAATACTTGGCTGCAAGCTGAGTCACTATTGTGGCAAATCTACACAAATAATATGTTTACCAGAGGAGGAACCGATCAGATATAAAAGTAGGAAAAGAGGAGGATCCCAGTAGTCAACGCTGGCTTATCTAAGTACCATCAAGGGGACAGAGAACCTCAGCCTGGTAGTGCCGTGCCGTGGTCCAGATGGCTATGTTGGGTGATGCCATCAAACACTCCAACCTTACAACAGATTCTCTTTGTTCTGATTCATTTAAACTTCTGATGAGAGCGCACTATATCATGAGGCCCTTCCTTGCACAGAAAACTACCTGGGCAGCCAGACCCAAGGATTTTGGTCTCAATGAGAGTAACACTTCTCTTTATAAGTAAACATATGAGCACTTAGGTTTTACACATCAGTCTCTTGAGCTTGACTTGCATGAATCTACTGGTGAGAGACAGGCAATTCTTGGTGTGCTGACAAGTCAGTTTTCAAGGGGCATCAGAAATGTCGACCAGACCCTAATTAACCACGGGTGCAGTTGCCTGTGTCCATCAGGATACATGCTCCAACAAAACAAAAGCCCTGTGAGTCCCCGGGAAACAGCTTGCTGGGCCCTCCCAGGCTGGCACACCCTCCCTACATCTGCACTAGGGGAGCCTTTCCTCTAATTGGAATTCTGTACCAGTGCTAGGCAAAGTAGGCATACACTCTGGTAGGTAAGTCAGCTCTCTGTGACTCCCCTTTCCTCTTTTTTACCACCGTAGACAAAGGAACTGCTGCGTCCTCATGTCAATGGCTTAGCATCTTCAGCTTTGTTATTTGTCATGCATAGGCCTTGACAATTGATTCTAGACTTGGGTTTAGCCTTGTTTTTGTTGTTGTTGTTGTTGTTTTAAGAGTTTTATTGAGGTTTGGTTGGCAAACAGTAACAGCATGTTTAAAGCATGTGATTTAATAGGTTTTGGTAATATTGATATACCCATGAAACCATCACTACAACCAAGATAACACATCTCTTACCCTCAGAAGTTCCTCTGTGCCCCTTGGTAATCCCCACTTACCCTGCTCCTGGGCAGCCACTGATGGGCTTTTGTCCCAAGCCTTATAATTTAAAGCAGAGTCTTGTGCTGTATTTTTGTGTTGGTAACTAAGTACCTCTTATTACCTCCATTGCTTCAGTTGAATTTGCTAGCTCTGTTGGAGACTCGTGTCTACATTTCACTTCTGGCTGCAGGAATTCCCTATCAGTGAAGACTTTCTCGTCCAGACTGTGTCCTATAGTTTGCTGCTAGACTAATTGTATTTCACCTACGTTCTGGGCTCTCCACCTGTTCACTCTGCTGCATCCCTGACACCAACCCGCTACTAGTTAGTTTCCCACCTTTGTTGGCTACCTCGCTCTGCTTGGCAAGTGACTGCTTTGCACTGCCACTGCTCCACTGTCGGTCCTTGATAATGTCTGGTGTCTACTGGCTGCATTTTCCACTTTACCTGCTCCTAGAAATGCCCCTGAAAGTTACCTGAAGCCCTGGTCTAACCAGGTGTTAGCTTTTAATTCTTTTGGAGTGAATCTATCACATCATCAGTTGACCCTAATATTGCCGAGAAAACATTTATCCCCAAAACTAAAACAAAGTTATTTTGATTATTTCTTTATTCAGAAAACTCCTTGGAATCACAGGGTATCTCAGTAGTACCATTGTGAATGTCATTTGCCTGCAGGTGGGTTAAATTGACTTACTGGTTAGTAGAGAATTCTGGGTTTCTAGCACAAAGGATAAATTGAGATAGTGACTATGCCAGCTGATGAGAATAGTGAAGGGAAGAAGGTCATCGCAAGAACTATGGGGCTGTTTTCAGAAGTGTCACCATGACTTTCTACTTAGTCTCCTAATTCTGAAAATTTTCTTGTAACTAGGGAAACCCAAAGGGCAGAAGGTAGTTATAGCTCCTCTACCTCTGCCTTAACCAGAATCAGAGTGAGAAATTAAATAACAAGAGATTTAATCCAGTTCTCTAACGTTTATTGAGTTATCACCATGGCCAGGCATAGAGTTACTTGGTGGTGAGATTTAACCGACCTCAACTCTTTCTGCTGTCGCATTGCTTACAGCTTAGTGGATGGGAAGAAAAAGTTCCTGTTCTAATATCAGAACATCTTTGGCAACTCATCTTTGTTATAACAGTTATTTATGGACCCTGTGTGTTGAGGGGGCCTTTCATGCCTTAGCTAATCTCCTGGACTCAACGTTATGGCTGACTCTAGAAAAATACCTGCTTGATCGTTCTAGCTCTGGTAACACTTCTGGAACTTTGATGTATGCCTTAGTGGTGACTGTATGTCTGTTCTAGGTAAGCTCCTTAGCTTATTAGTTTTGGGATGATAGTGGGAAACGCTCTGTTGTGGAGGACTAGAAATAGCTGTGGCCTATCTCTATGTATCACCCACTGAATCTTGGATTTGTATGCCCAAATTGCTGTTTATGCTCACATGAAGTCAGAGTGATGTGTTTTCCTGAACTCTTTATAGGAGTCGATGGATTTTTGAACCTTGATTTTTTTTTTCCTAAAGAAATGATATTTTGGAGGTAGGGTCAAGCCAATAGGGCAACTCAGGTACCCCTAGCTAGAGGGTCTCCTACTTTTGAGGGAAAAGGGCAGTATATAGAAAGGAATGTCCCTATTCATATAAATATCTTCATGGCCGTGGTGTGTAACTAGGACTTTAGTCACTATTTATTAGTACACTCATTGATAATTCTAGTTAATGGCATACCTGAATACTCAAACTATCTCAGGTTTCTTAATACAGTCCTCAAACACAATTACTTTAAATTGATATATTTCGTAAACACATGCCGTATGGATATATAAGAAAAGAAGGTCTAGAGACTTTAAAAATGATTGAGAATGTCAATTTCAGAGTATGGTGATAATATCTGATGCATATCTACCTAAGGCATCCCACGCATGAAGTCCTTATAAGACCAGTTCACTTAAAGTAAGTCATGGGGATGTAGTGTACAGCATGGTGACTATAATTAATGCCACTATTGAAGAATAGTATAGCCTATCTGAAAGTTGCTAAGAGGGTAGATCTTAAAAGTTCTCATCACAAGAAAAGTATGTATGTTAACTAGGTACTATGTATGTATGTTAACTAGATTATTGTGGTGATCGTTTTGCACTACATGGAAGTATGGAATCATTATGTTGTATACCTGAAATTAACGTCATGTTGTATGTCAGTTATACCTCAGTAGTAATAATAAAATGTCAGTTAGCTTTGCACAGAGTAAATCTGTGTAATCCAGTAAATTACAAAAGTCTTGGTCTTAGCGAGGCTCTCTTGATGCCTGTCTGTGATGGAGCTGATAGTGTGTGTCCGTGGGTGTGTGTTATGTGCATGGTTTTGGGTTTTGTTGTTGTCGTTTGGCTTTTTGTAGAGGTGAGTGGAGACTATAAAAGAAGGAAAAAAGTTATTAATAGTACAAATCCTCCCCACAGCCGTAATGGTGAGTCAGTAGCATGGCCATTATATACAAGCATATGAATTTTGATCTCCTTAATCTTTCATGAAATTAAATTACTTCTCTTCCTTTAGGTTCTTCCCCTGAGCAGAATTTTAGGGAGACTGGCTGAGAGTGAAACTTAGGGGAACACTATATTAGAATCTCCTCCTTAGAATATGAAATAAATCTAAAAAATGACGTAATAATCTGCACAAGTGCACTTCGGTATCAGTCTTTAGATTGTTTCATTCGTTCACTCATTCAGCACCTGTATTTTGAGCACTAGTCACTGTTGAGCACTAGGACACGGTGACACTTAGCTACATAAACGTGAATTTGGCAAAGTCTCTCTCTTCCTACAGTGTGGTTGATAATGAACCATATTTCTCTGAAACACTGACCTCCCAGCACAGAGCTTGTCCCATAGGCTAGGTTCAGTAAGTGTTTACTGACAAAAGTCAATGTTTCCCAAAGTGTACTCTGTGGAACACTAGCCTGGAGGTGCTCCGGGAAAACAATAATGAAAAAGAGATTCCTGGTCAAAATGTTTGGAAAATAATAGCTATTATCTTTCTCTCTTGAGTATTGGCAAAGCACAGTTATATATTTAAAGCTCTGAGAAATCTTACTGAATTTTGTTTAATCCAGCTTTTCCAAAGCTCATTTAATTGGGGTACCCGTCTTTAAAGTAAACTTAATAACCTCTGTGGAGCATATGTTAGAGAATACATGGTAAATGAAAGTGAAAATCAATGTCAGAAAGACCTCTAATGGTTTAAACAAGCCACGGAAGCCTTCAGTTCTTCCCCCAACTGCACGACTGAGGCCCCATTCCTTGGAGGCCTCATTATTGTATATTCTTGACTTAGTGCAGAAGAAAAATTTTGATCCAAAAGCGTTAGTAATATTGGACTATATATACATATGCATATATATACACACACACATATTTTATTATATATATATATATATACATGCTATATATATTATATATATATGCTATATATATATAGTGTGTATGTGTATATGTGTTGTGTATATATATGTATATGTATATATGTATATATATATGTGTATATATATATATATATATTTTATAACGGAAAACATCAGTAGACAAAAACATACCAGTCTTTAAAATTGCCCATTTGTACCCCCAATTGTAGTTCTTATGGAATCACACTTCAGGCAAATTCTAGGTACATTTCCATCCCAAGTCACCTGGACAATTTTTATATTATTAACCACATGAGTAGAATTTAATGGGAACAGCTCAAATAAAACCTGCCCTCACACTACCTTTGATTGTCAGTTTCCATTTCCTGAATGGCATTGATGGGAGTTCTACTCTGACTCCTTCCGAAATCTTTGAAGAATCCTTCAACATTTAAGAAATATAAATCAAGGTTAATTGAAGAAAAATGAGAGAAAATGTGTTTTTATGTTGCTCTGATAAATCTGTGGCTAGGCAGTAATTGCAAAACAATACATAGGTGAAAAATAGAAGCTGACAACTCAAAGTAGCAAATGCTGATTGTATGGAATTACATTATTACACAGGATAACCGCTCCCTGTCCCTATTCATGCGCTTCCTTGGGAAAAGCTTGGAAACCAGGTGCATATTTCTATATCCATTATTTTAGTTGTACAGGTGGTTCATTGAACAGGACCTTTATTTTTGGATCCCAAAGTTGACTTCATTCCTTGAGCAGTGAGACTTGAGTTTCTCTCATGTACTGTCCTTGTTTCAGGCTCCATGAGATTTTTCCTCCCCCCCCCTTCTCTCTTTCTGGATATTGTTGCCACTGTCAAATGGGAAATACACAGAAATAGGAGATTAAAAATGTAAATTTTATAAACAGAAATCAAAGGTCCTAAATCCTTAGCAAAGAAAAGCCAACATAAGTAAGAACATTAAAAAACATACATAAATAGTGCTTCCAGGCTGAATATGTTAAATAATTCAACAGTTAAGTCATAAGCGTTCTTAAACTTAAGTATAAAAATGCCCTTGACAATATTTCACAGCCGTGCATTTCTTTAAAATATTTAGCATTCTCATTAAAGAGAATGACTTTAGTTTATATATTAGTTACACTCCTGCTTGTTAATATGAAGGAATTTAGGAGCAAAAAGCATTCTTATGTGTATAAGCAAAAGGCAATTTACATACAAAGTTGGACAACTATTCACTTTTTATTTATTTCTGGATCATCAGCATCTACATATAGCTATACAGCATTTAAACAAATTTGTTCCTTAATGTGCAATATTAATATTCTCTGCCCCTAAGTGCCATTTGCTAATGCCATTGTGAAGACAGGTTCCTTCAAAGCTACATGGAAGTCCCTGCTTTAGAAAGACTTAATGAACCTTACATTTTTTGGAATACTGCACAGTGTAATGCCTATTACATATTCATTGCTAGAATGGAAGATTTCCTTTAACTCTGAGCTTCCTGGTCTAGTTCTCTGTAAAACATTGTCAAAAGTCACCAGAGACTTTCGTGGAAAATTGTGACTCTTGATAGCAGGATGTAATGGGGAGGTTTAGAGTAGAGAAGCCAGGAGTCTATCGCCCCACAGGGAGACGTTCTGACAGACAAATGGATGGATAATACAATTTTTGACATAATGGGATGAAAAAGTTTATGCCAGAAAGAACTGAATTAAAGTTATTACTTTAAAAGAAAGTCTGAAGTTTGAAATCATCAGAATTTCCAATGTGTGCTTCATTGTACTGCTGATATATGCAGAAGAGATTTTCAAACAGAGATGCTGTCAGCGGATTTACGGAGTCACTAACAAGGCCACTGTAAAATTTTAGTCACCTCTTTGGAAATAGCCACAATAATAAACACAGTGTTTCCTTCTTTCTCTCACATTTTTAATAAAGGATGTGTAACATTGTTCTTTTATGTTCCTACTTTCCCATTCCAGAGAGCAGAGCGATAATTTTCAGAGGTTCAAGATGCAGTTCAGGGGGGTGGAGGAACGGAAGACACCATGTTACAGACTTTTACGTTTGTTGAAAAGTGCTTTGTGATGTAGTGGGCAGGCTTGGAAATCAGCGGTAACAACTGGGCAGCAGGCCTCCCTTGATGTGGCCGGGACTGATTTGGAAGAGTTACTGACCCCCCTCTCCTTTATATTTACCTTGTGTGTCTCTATGGCGCCACTGCCAGGAACCAGCATCACATACCGCCACCCGCTCTATACACCCCACCTCTTCTACTCAGCTCTGGATGTTTGGAAGCAGAATGCTACCTTCATTCTCCTCAAATTCTCCGTTTTATTTCAGACCTCTAAAAAAAATCACATAATCTCATGATTGATTTTATCTATCTCTATCTCGTTCACATTTGAATTCGTTCATACTATCATTTCACCAAGCACAATACTTTGTGCCTACCCCTATTACTTCTCTTGTTACTTTGTATGGATTTTATTCATTAGTGTCTGTCCCCCTTTCTGGATGATTCCATGAGGCTCACACTGTGTCTTTTTGTCATGATGTCTCAGTGCTTACAGGCTAGGACTAGGAGACATGCACTTTCAGAGTCATGCAAGTGAGTGCTTCTTTAATTTTACACCCTTGGTGCCTCATTTGCCTCACCCTATTCTTGGCCCTGGTGCGAGAACAATGCCTGGCACGCAACAAGAGCTCAATATACACACTTGGCAAGGGACAGAATGTCCCACTAGATAAGTACAATTTAGAACATATTCTCTATTGTTGGAATAGATACCCTAGTAAAATTATTTTCTTGCCTTTAACATTTTTGAAGGTAGATGTATCTACCAGAGAGGTTTCACATAGTGGCACAGGAAAAGCAAACCTCGAGACTTAGAGGTAAATACCTCGAGAAGGTATTTCTCAAACGTGCAAAGCATTGTTCACTCCCGAGACTTAACTGGTAGGACTCTTACAACACAAAACCTGTTTTTAAATAATGCTAAATAATGGCTTAAGCCATTATTATTAAATAGTATAATTCATTAAAATTAAATATATGGAATTATGGACATCAAAAGAAGACAGTAAAGGAAAAATAAAGGGGAAAAAAGGAAAGGATAGAAAATAAAAACAAAGAATAGAGGGAAGAGAAAAAACTTGGGTGTTCTTGAATGAATTCACCACCCTGCTTCCACTGAATTCATGAACTGGCTTCTGTGTATGAAGAGATAATCAATCCAGTGACATGCATGTCAGTGAGAGATACTCTGATAGTTCAGTGACTAGAAAGTACGATTGTAGACTCCCAGTGCCTTCCCTTAGTGGGGAAGGAGAGAAAAATGTAGACCCTGGGAAACTAACACAATTTAAAATAATATGTAACAAAAAATGTTATTGTGCTGACATTTGATTTTTTTTTTCACATTACTCTGCTAAAACGAAACAAAACCAACCAACCAACCAAAGAAAAACCCAAAACTCAAAATGCATTTTGGAGAACTAAACTCTAAAGCCTAGTTTTTCAACTTTAGATCACCTGTCAACTCTAATTCTTAGGCCTTACAGGGATATCAGTTTTATTTTAACAGTGATATATAAGAAAAAAAAAAGTTACAGTGGAGTCAGAAACACCTGCTTAGAAATAAGGTGGTGGTGATGATGATGATGACGATGATGTTGATGGTAAAAATCCAATAAATTCCTATGATATTTTATAAAATACATTCTCCAATGTTTTCCCATTTGATTCTTTAGGAATCATATGGCATGCAGGTATGGGAATATCCCATCTATCAAAAAGGAAACTGAGGTTCACAGAAACCGAGCAGTTTAACTGAGGACAGCTGGTGAGTACATGTACACCACCACTCAGTTCTCAACCACTTGGAGAGAACATGTTCTCATTGGATTTTCAAGAAGTATGTACTACCAATGAGAAGCATATAACCCACGGAAGTCAGACCCGAAGTGGCCCCTACTTATTTGGAGACTAGGTTCAGCATATAGACATGATGTTGTCAACATACAGAGCTATATAGGAATTGGTTCCTTGGCACCTCTTTATCTTGGCAATCCTGAGTAGTTTAAATTTTGTCCTGAAGAGGAGTTTGGGATGTCCTGCAAGGAGTGAAGTATCACCTTGTTTAGAAATAGCACTGCTTCAAATGGCAGCAACATCTGCGAGTTGGGTACGTGAAGTCCACTGTATTACAGCTGGTTGTTTATGAGAGGCACACATCAAGAAACCACGTCAAGAAAGGCACCAGAGTGACCCGGTGGCTCCATAGAAAGAAAGTGAATCCCAATAAGATTCACCCTGGAGAACCACATTTGAAAGTTCAAGGTGGCTGTGCCTTGTGGCAAATTTCCTGTGAAACCTGCTGTACCCTTCTAACGGTTTCAAAGTACAAATCTCCCTCCATGCTAACTTCTATATTCCCAAGTCTTTTTCATTCTCGGTAGGTTTTAATTAATTAATTACTCAGACTGGGAACTTTACTATGATATTAGATGATGATATTTGATAGAAAGTAATACCTAGGATTAAACTGACTTTGTGAGTACCTTAACCTCTCCGAGTGGCCTCAGTGGGGAAACTGAGTGTTCTTCCTCAATCCCTAGAGAAGGCCACAGGGCAAGTGACCATTTGCTCTCTGCATCAATCCTCCTCAATAGTGTGGGGGCAGGGGCAAACGTTGTTTGTGAGAAGTAGTGATATCCAGATGCCAGCTGGGTTTTGCCACGGTGTGACTGTGAGGTGTTCACTCACCTTTCCTGTGCCTTGGTTTCTGTCAATAAAATGGGAATATAGGACTAACACAATATAATAAAAAAAACATTAAAAAAAGAGCTATAGAGAAGAAGAATGATTAAAAAAAAATGGGAATATAGGAACTGCTGACTCTCTAAGATCCTGGCCACTCTACTGTTCTGACTACTCTCCCTCCACCTCCCCACCCCACCGTACTACCTGAGCTGTTTTTATTCATAGCACTCCTGACACCAAATGTGGGGAGTTTGCACACCAACCGCCAATTCTCCAATTTTCCGGCACCAACTGGATGTCCAGCTATTCAGTTCAGTTCTCATACTATCTGTGGTTAGCACAGACCCCACAGGTTAGGGCTCAGTCCTCCAAGACTGTCTTCACTCCTGCCCTTCTGATGCCGATCCCAAGTTCCATTACTTCTGGCCAACTGGCTATAATTTTGGAAGTTCCCATGACCCACTCCCCTCTCAGGTTCAGGAATTCCCTAGAATGACTCACGGAACTCAGGAAAGTGCTTTGCTTGCTGTTACTGGTTTATTTTAAAGATACAGGGACAGCCAAGTGGAAGAGATGCATAGGGCAAAGTATGGGGGGGCAGGGTTCGTGCGGCTTCCATTCTCTCTCTCCAGCTGTGCGATTCTCCTAGCACCTCAGTGCACTTACCCACCCAGAAGCTGTCTAAAACTCACCATTTAGCGATTTTATGTAGGTTGCATTTCATAGGCATGAGTGATTAAACCACTGGCCATTGGTGATTAACTCTATCTTGAGCTTCTCTCTCCTGCCCAAAGGTTGGGAGATGGGGCTGAAAGGATATGTCTTTCTGGCGAGCAGCCCTCGCCTTGAAGCTATCTGGGGCACCTCACCAACAGTCTCACATCTAACTGGCATATTAAAGACACTTATCACTCCAGAGATCCCCAGGATTTTAAGAGCTGTGTGCAAGGAACCACCTAAGACAAAAGCCAGATATTTACTTTTTATTATACCATACTGTCCATTGAAGAAAATTTCCTCCCAGGAGTCCCAGATTTCTCACCCTCTATTCCAGGTCCCGTATTTTTAGATCATCTTTTATTGCAGCTAAACATCCTTGTCCTCTTACCAAGAGTCCTGTGGTTCAGGACTACACATCTCCTGTCCCCTTTATTGGAGGGAGGACCATGGGGGTATACTTCTCCATTCAGTGAGCCAACAGCCTTCAGTCTTCCTCATGTTTCTTAGACTAGCTTTCAAAAGGCTAATACATCCAAGCAGGAAATGTGAAAAAGATCAGTGAGTCATCTCTACTGTCATTACCAGAGGCATCGTCGTCCTCACATAGTGATACTCAGCTTGGCACTACCGAAGAAGTTTTTAAAAAGCCACAGCTTCTGCCTTCTAGGGGCATAGACACCTGGTAATAGCATAGGTAACACATACAGGGAGAACACAGAGACAGTAGTAGTTGCATAAACATCAAATAATTAGCCACACTTACTAAACAGGTAAAAAGAATAGCTCAGTTGACGAGACACAGGCCAGGACTCTGGATCGGGGTGGAGGGGTGGTGCTATGTGACTAAAGGAAACAAATTACTTAACCCTTCTGTGATTTTGTGAAATGATGGCAATGATAACCCCATCTCAATTGTAGGGAGAGAGCACTAGTAAAGACGGCTGGGAACTACTCAATAAATGAAGGACATTATGGCATGGTAGGAAGAGTACTGGGCATTCATGCCCAGGCACCGACTAGGCAGGAATACAGCAAGTGAGTTTGGAGAAGGGTATTCACATAGGTACTATTGTGAAACAGAGTGGGGGCAGTCTAGGGGAGGGGACACCCAAAGTCCTCTGTGCTCTAATCACGATGCTCTATCATATGGATACATTCTAAGTTACTTAAGCATTCCTGTGAGTAGGTATTTAGATTGATTCTGTTCTTACTCTTATAATTGTTTCTTTGACAGGTGAACAGGTCAGTGAATATGAGCATTTCTTAAAATGTCCTCTGCTGTGCAAAGGCCTGCACCTGTTTACCTGGCAGCCAGGCATACAGAACCATTCCAACACCTCTCTAACTTCTGTGTAGATCATTTGTCAGTGATTCTTGCTCCCACTCTCTTACGTCATCCCTCAAAATTTTGACCTCAGTCTTCTTTCTTTTTTACCATAATTCTCCTCTACATGGATTAAAAAACTCCTCAGTTGACAGCTCTGGAACAGACACCTACCTCTGAATTCTCACTATTCAACCTTCCAGTCATCTGTCCATCCATCTGTCCACCCATCAGTTATGGGGTCCTCTCCATACTCCCATTTATGTGCTATTTTTCTAGAGAAATAATGATGAAGGCGTGGCTTCTGTCCATAATAGATAGATTATAGTAGAGATGAGGAAGAAGATAGACAGATACCTTATTAAGTACAATTTATACAAAGTGGATGGGTAGTCCTAGCAGGGATACCCAGCTTGATGTGGAAAGTGGGGGGATATTTGGGACAGTTTCCCCAGAGCAGGTGGCATCCACACTGAGTTCTGAAGGATGTGTGAGTGTTCGCTAGGCTAAGGAGGATAACAAAGAGTGTTTTAGTCAGAGAAGTAGCAAGAAAAAAGGAAGAAAGAAGAAGGCATATTTGGGGAACTGCAGACGGATCAGTAAGCTATCCTGTGTGTGTGTGTGTGTGTGCGTGTGTGTGTGTGTGTACCTTCTGCACCTGTGTGAAAAGTCAGTTTAACCTCAAAAGGAACAAGACTGTGGAATATCTTGTTCATCACACTAAAGTTTAAACTTTCCTCTGAAGGTAGTGGAAAGCCATTGAAGGATTTTAAGCGGGAGAGTAGTGTGGCCATCTTTGTTTTGAGAAAGACTGCTCTGCATGCAGCCGGGAGAATGCACTGCCGCTGAGCAGGACGGAGGCACGGAGAGAATTTATGTACATGATACAAGACAGGAGGACGTGAGCTAGATGACAGTGAGGATGAAGGAAAGAGGGGAAATGGAAAAGCTATTAAAGAGGTAGAATTGACAGAAGAATTGATTGATTATTTGAGAAAGCAGGGGGTTGGGGAGGGGTGAACAGGAGGCATTAATGACTCCCAGGTGTTTGGGTAACTAACCTTTTGTATGGCTTCCATATAGATTGGACCACCTGATATCACCCAAGGAGAGTTGGTCAACCACGAGATGAGAGGAAGGTCAAGGACACAACCCTAAAATCACTAGCATTTACATGGTAGTTCTTCCTCATGAAGGATGCTGAATTCGCAAGGGCTCAAAACTAAAAGCTTCCATCTTTAATTCAAGGCTCTTCAACAATATGTACAACTGCAGTGCTCTGGCATTAGCTAATACCATGGCAGTTGCTAAAATCCTTGACGTTTGTATGTGTCAATAATGGTATATGGTAGGTTTTATTATTCTATTAATGATAATTAGGGTAAGTTACTTTCCCAAGTTTATGCAGCTAGTAAGTGGAGGAATCAAAATCTCACCCAGGTCTGTCTGATATTAAAGTCTGGCTCTTTCGATGGCACCACTGCCTTGGTCTGACACCTCAACATGGCTGCTCTTACCCAGCATGCTAGTCTTGTCCGTAACGCACCTCTGCTTGGTTTCCATCAGTTCACACTCCAGACTTCCTCTAGGAAGCCACATCTCTCCCTCAGAGGCATTCTCCCTGACTCACTTTATCTTCCATTTTGCATCTCCCCCAGTACTTTTTTAAAATATCATTTGCATTTTGTTCTTCCTGGTTTAGATTTTGGAGCAATCCAGCCAGAATATATTGAATGCTGGTCGTGTGCTAGATAAGACAGTGAGCACTTTCTAATATATGTCACACTGTGACTGAGGTCTTGTAGATGTGTGCTGTCCCTGGATGAGCTAAATGCAATATTGGGTTTGGAACTTGGGTCTATCAGACTCCAAAATCTGTGCTTAGAGGAAGAGAGAGAAAAAGAAAAGGAAGGAAAGAAAGGAGGTAAAGAGAGAGACAAGAAAACAGGGATGAGAATGTAAAATAAACATTTTCATACAGGCAGTCAGTTTTAGAGGAAGTGATCAGGACTGGCCATGGGTCTCAGGAGGGCTGTCTGGCAAATACAGACCAGAGGTGGTTGTAGGGGCTCACATTTTCTTTCATTGGTTCGAGACAGGAAGTCCTCCTCGCAAATGTGACTTGTTCGAGAGCATATCACAGACCTTAAAAAAAAAAAAAAAATCTTGGAAGAGAAATCTCATGGAAGATAAAATCCATGTAACCAGTGGGTAGCCAACCTTTCTCTGAGGTGCTACAATTGAGGCTTCATTGATGCGGTACACACAGCGGAACAGCTGGTAATAGCAAATGAGCTGGGAAACCTAACAGTCGCTTGGCGCTACTCTACAAATATATAAGGGTATCAAAGTTAACAACTTCTGTAATAATACCAAATAAGATAATGCCAGATGTGGGAACTGATTTACTCTGATGTCCTAGCTTTGGGGGGCTGCTAGGATCTTTGCTGCACTATTAACAAGGAGTATTCACTTTTACGGAACTAAATGTTCTAGACTTTCTTTCCCTGGAACAAGCGGCACCCAATTTCCTCTTGTCTGTGAATATAGCAAAGCCACTTACGAAGCTTAGCAAAAACTTCTTATAAGGGGCCAGATAATAAATATTGTAGGCTTTTAAGGCCGTGTAACCTCCTGTATCTGCTCAGTCCAACCCCTGTAGTGTGAAAGCAGCCACAGATAAAACGTAATGAGTGTGTCTGTGTTCCAATAAAACTTTGTTTATGGGCACTGAAATTTGAATTTAATAAAAACTCTCATGTGTCAATAAATAGAATTCTTTTGATTTTTAGACCCATTTAAAAATATAAAAACTATTCTTAGCTTGTGACTGTATGAAAACAGGCAGGGGACTGGATTTGGCCTGTGGCCCACAGTTTACTGACCCCTGCATGACAGCCCAGAAAGCCGAGGGTGGTTCAGAGTCTCCTGTGTTCACAGGACAGCTTTCCAGAAGGAAGTGGTTAGCTAACTCTATTAGTGCCTCTGAGCTTCGACTATTAATTGATATTATTTCTTAATTCTCAGCTATATTTTAAGGTATGAACCTAAGGAATTTTAAAGTCATTATGTGGGTGAGGGACTGTTAAAAATAAATCCTTCAGGTTTAGAAGTGGTAGAGAGGGAATAGAAGGTGTTAGCGAATCCAAGAGTTTTCAGGCAAATGGTTCAGAAAGCATTGGGGTGGGCCGCAAGTTGCCTCTAAAGGTCGTTGGTACCACTTTGTGTCTTCTCTTTACATACTTTATGTCTCTCATAAAATAAAGTTAAAGCAGTTTAATTTAACAGTCTAATTAGTAATGGATTTTTCATTTTATATTTTTGACTGTGCAATACAGAGATCTGGATGTGACTAGGCCCAAGAAAGAATATGTGTATATTACATCGGGCTTTTCTGATGGCAGACTAAATGGAAATGATCTCTTTCTGTTTGGTTGCCAAAAAATTGGTGGGTGTGGGGAGATATAACTGTGCATTTTCTCCAAATAACAAGCCTAGGGATTGGGATACCCTTTGAGCCTCACTTCAGCTGTTATGCTGTTCTTTTCTGATATTATATGTGGTCAACGGAAGGAGGAAAGCCCCTGTTTTGTAGGCAGTATCCAGGCATGGAAGGGGCCAAGTTTAGGAGTCTTCACAAACATTTGTTCTTCTTTATAACAGTGTTCTCTGTGAGCTGTGAGCTCCCGTTCTTCTTTCTTTTTTGTTCTCTCACATTTTTGAAATGGGGGGAAAAATCTAAACAGCCTTTCCCAACAGATCTTGAAATTCAGCACCTTGGGATTCATTTTTTTCTTTTTTTCTGTTCTTCTGAGCCAGAGTATGAGGGGCTAGGGCAAAGATGAAGATTTGAGTAAAGACCCGGTGTTGAAACTTGACCAAGAGTTGAGAGAGCCACCTCTCTCGGGAGTTCAGTAAGTCTCTGCACGCATCCTCATTTGAGAAGGTGAAGGATGGACAAGAGGCTATGGGACTGTGTTTGAGTCATGCTTTTCCTGTATAAGCCAGAGAAATGGCTACTTTTAAATTTAACTTTGTGATTTAATCTCTCGAAAATCATATAATCCTCTTGCCCCACTGCAAGTCATCAGCCCAAAACAGCAACAAATATCCCCACAGACATAATATTCACTTGAGAACATACAGATTTTCAAAGCTGAAAATAGGTGGTTGGTTTTTTTTTAAAATGAACAATCTCGTCAAAACACAGATTAAGTCCCTAACCCATTGAAAAAAAATCCTTAAAATGTCCATAATTCCATTCATGGTATAAACAAATTGGCCCATTTGGGGGAGTCTCTAACATATTTAAAGAATAAGATGCCTGTAATTTCCTGAGCTGTGTTTTGTAAGGCAGCTGTAATACTGTAATAGACCTATATCTTATACTGTAATAGACCTATATCTTGCGACATTTTGAGAAAGACCAAAAAAAAAAAAAAAAAAAAAGGACCAAAAAAACCATATCTTCTTTGGAAAACAAGTTGTTTTCCTGATGTACATTCAACTTATATTTTGGGGTACACTACTTATTTCAAAACGTGGCACTTTCCACGTGCACAGTGCAGGAGAGCAGTACAGCGCTCTGCCTCCTCGGCCCTCCTTCCGGAGCCTGAGTTTGGGAGAAGAGGGCCTTCAGCCTGCAAGTCTGAGGCATCACAGTTCACATGTTCTGTAAGTGCCCCGAGTTCCTTTAAGGTGGGCTTGTTGGGGTCACTAGGGACTACTGCACTCCAGGGGCCTGGAGCCAGAGAGGAACACAGAAGAACCAATCTGATAAATTACTTTGCCTCCTGTTGCCCTCCTGACTTCGTCCACTGCTGGAATACACTAGTCCAAAGGGATATTTCCCCAAATAGGGGTGGAAAAATCATTTTTGTCAACTGGGCATTGGCTCCATAGAGCTGATTTTCTTCTTGGGGAGGAAAGAACTCGGAGGTGAGATGTAGGCAGAGAGGGGGAAGCAGTCTTGAAGGTGAGGGTGTGGGTGGGATGCAGTGCAAAGGAAAGATATGTTTTTCCAGATAAAATTAATTAGATCTGTAAATGGCAGGAAGGTAGACTGGACATGGCTTTACCCACTTTGGCTGATTCATTTAATGAAGTTGGGGGTGAAGCCTGAGCTGTGGTTTTTGGTCATTTATATCCATAGTACCAGGCACCTCCTGTAAAAAAGCCTAGTTTACAGTAGCTTTGGCTTTGCTGCTGGGCTCATGTGGTTCAAAAATTGCAAGACTTAGGCACTGATATCCAGGGGAGGATGTTTTCAGAGAGAGAGGGAGGGAGAGATTGAGACATGGAAGTGGTTGCATCCTTGCGTCCCCTTTGGGTCGGGGCGAATAGGCCATGTTGTAGCCAAAAGAGAAACAAAGAATGGCATAGAGAAAGCAGGTTCACTGAGAGACTAACCCTTGTTTACTCAGGGAAGGTAAAGAACAAGCACAAAAAGGAGTGCTAGGGACCACTGGCACCTGTTATCGGTCATTAACAAACGACCATGTACTGCTAATCTGCGATCATAAAAAGGCCATCTGCTAATGCTCAAAGGTCATTAAGATGCCAGCCGTGTTTACTCTGCTCTCATTGGCTGGGCCAGTCATTTCTAAGGAAAAAGAAGCTTCAATGGTTATTGTGGTGGGCCTGCTAATGCCGTCTACTTATGGGGCTGTCAGTGTTTCCATTATAAACCCCTACTCTCATCTAATTTAAAACACAGCCACAAAAAACAACAGGTTAACTGAATGTGCATGTATGTGTACATGTATGTACTTTTTATTTTCACAGAGGGGAAAATTTGAAGTGCACCAGCTTGACTCTATTCATGTTCAAAGGTATTCATTAAAAAGGAAAGGTGATTTCTTCATTTCCAGTCTTCTTTTATTTAGCCTGACTGATGGGCCTATTTTGTATAAGAAATAGCCTCCCCACAATCCCTAAAAACTGTTTTCCTTGATAAAATAAGCATCTTTCCAAAGAAGAATCGTCATCCCAACATGACGGAGACCTTGGCTCTTCCATGCTGTTGAGAGATTATGTGTGGGTTGAGCGAAGACTGGATTAATGTTGGGAATATGCCTTAGAAAGGGCATGTACTGAATTAAAGCTTACCTCCCCTTTTGTCTGCTTCTCTTGTCCCCAGAAGTTAACAGATGGGTTACCCAATTGATTTTATTTCTCTAACCCTTCAAATGGATTTGTGCATGTGGTTCTCTCTAAAGAGGAGAGTGGAAACTACTTTTTCTTTCCTTTTATTTTTTCCCCCAGGATAACAGTGAATTCATAGAAACCTATCAGGGTGATAGAACATGTGGAGTGTTCAAAAGTGTTAATAACATTAGAGCAGTTATCTAGAGCTAAATAATCCATTATTGTATATGTATACACATATAAGTGTGAGATATATGTCTAGAACTTCAAGGAACTGTTCTTTTTTTTTTTTTTTCTTGTCTCCTCTTCTAGGATTCTCCTGGAAAAAGAAAGATAGAAATAAAGCTCTGTGTGTAAACTAATTGACCAAAGGACTCACAAGCAAGTTATGTAATTTTAAAATTCTATCCCCAATCTGTTCCATTGCGGCTGTTAGGGAAGGTGGCTCTTATCAGTGGGTGGCCTGGCAGACCATATGTTCTACTACCTGGCCACAGCAGGTGGGAGAGACAGAACCCGCTTCTAAAATATGAATTTTAGCAATACTGTGTGTGTGTGTGTGCGCGCGCGCGCATGCGTGCATGCCTGTGTGCATATTTGGGGGTAAAACAAGCAAGGATGGTCAGACCTTCAAGGCCATATCAATGTAGACCTGTATGCTTAAGTGTGATTTGCAAAAACCCAGGCAGTTGGGTTTGTTTTGTTTTTTGTTTTTTGTTTTTTGTTTTGTCTTCTGAGATTCTTTAGTGATGGAGGCCGGATTGTTCAGATTTTTTCTCCTTCATTTCTGATAGCACCACCGTTTCTCATCATACCCTTGCCTTTCATCTCTGCCAATTAACTAAGTAGCCTGAGCCTTGTTTTGAAAGTTCTGAGTAGTTAGTAAGCTCTTTTTTTTCTGAGCCAAGCCAACATGTCCTCTGGAGGCCTCTGAATGAGGGGTCTGTCCATTGCCCCCACCCCTGTCTGCCTGTTAGTGCAGGCCTGGGCTTAATCTTTTGCTTTCAACGAGTTGCAAGGGGGGTGGGAGTTATAGAGCAGGGGGTGGGGTGGTGACCGCAGGTGGCTGAAGAAAGAGGTCTTGTTCTCATGATGCTAAATGGCTGGTTAGCACTGCTTTTACTGTGAAATTCAGCTTCTGTCACTTCGTGGTTAATTGCTTTATTATTCTCAGATCCAGATTGGACCTGATTTAGTTCTGTCAGGAGCCATGACTCTTCCTGGCATTTGGCCAGGATCCTTTCGATCCTTTGATCTGCGGTTTTATAATCACATTACCGCTCAGATTGCGGCAGGAGGCGTGGGGCTTTTGCGGCCGCTTTCTACTTAGAAGTGCACAGGTTTGCTCAGTAGGTGGATGCAGTGTGACTTTGACGTGGGCAGGGGATTGACGATTGGGGTCTTATCCCTAACTCATTTCTCCTTCTCGGTGGTGGGCCTTATGGGTTTAATTTTCTTTCCTCTTTCTGTTCAGGCCCAAATGGCGATGGTAGCAGGCATATGGACTTGCCTCTGGTGGGTTTATTTTCAGACATGTCAAAGTTGAACCCTGGGTAAGGTTTTGCTCTCCTCTTTTGCCAAACTTTTCTACATCAGCTGGCTGTCCTTAATGTGAAACAAGTCAACAGGTAGTTAAAATGACCTCCCCATAATTGTAAGCAGAGGCTGGCTGGCCCCCATCAATTGTTCCGGGATACAGACGCCGGGCTGAGAACGTCGAGTAGCCCATGGGCTGTGGGCTGCGTTGCTGGTGTGCCTGGTGAGGGTGAGGAGCAAAAGCAGCTAAGGCCTGGGCTTTTTAATAGGCAGGGCTGTAAATGTCGGCCAGGCCTAAGTCACAGATGCACCACAGAGCTCTTTCAAGCCCTTATTCCTATGCTCCACTTGTAACTATTTTTAACCTTATTAAAAAGGAGCGAAATGCTTCAGCTTCACAAGCGCATACTAGAGTCTTGCAGTAAATTTCTTTGGTTTATAACTCCACCTTTGATTCAGAAGGCCAGCGGGCATGAGAACTTGGATAAACATAAATCTCCAGATCGGCTCCAGGGAACCATATGCAGTTAGGGATGTGCTAGAGACCAGCCCTGGGGCTCCAGCTGGAGCAGAGGGGAAGGAGAGGCTCCCCTCTTTGGATTTTCAGGCAGCTCAATCTTCAATTCAATCTTGCAAAGACAGAATTTGTGGCATTTGTGTAATAGAAACACAGACAAAAGTCAGAAGCATGCACCCAGGCAGGTGATGTCTGATAAATTGAGCTGCACGTGACCAGTTTCCCAGCACAAGGTCAACGGGCCCGAGGAAGCAACTGCTGGTGGAGGAGGCAGAAGTGGGGCTGCCATTACAGGACTGAGGGATTTCTGTCTTTTTTTTTTTTTTTTTTCGCTTCTCACATGGCAGATCCTCTTCTATCAGTGGCAGGGGCTAAAATCTCATTTAGGATTTTTTCTAAGCTTTCTAGTTGGGAAAGTCTTTGCTAACTTTTGAAAGAAGGACTTCTTGGGGCCAGGCGTGATCTTGGTCTCAGGTACCTGCGTGGGTCTCTTTGTCACGATTCAAAACAGAAAGAGACTCTTGCCACTATGCTGCTTTGAGTTCAGATGCCCATTATGTGAAGAAGCCCAAACTGGACTAAATTTCAGGTAGTCAACAACGAGGCTTTGGATGAGCTGACGTGATAACAGAAGTTTCTGGTTTAAAACTTTAGTAGTCATTGTGGAGTGTCTGTTACGTGTACTGTGCAGGAATCGAAGGAGCATTGCCTAGGACAAGTAAAACAAGATTTCTGTCCTCTTAGAGCTTGTCGCTTTGTTAGAGATGCCACATCCAGTTAAAGAGCCGTATGGGGCTTACATGACTAGAGAGTTAACACCACTGCAAGTCAGAAAAGAAAGTATGGTGCCAGGACAGGTCAAGAAAGGCTGATGAGAGCAAGGGCACTAGATTCTCAGGTACTGTGAAGTATCGACTATAATGAACATCTGGCATTTGTAACTGTTGATGGTTACTTATCTCCATTCACTTTCTGGCAACAAAATTCTCTTTACTGTGGGAAAATTCCATCCCACATGATTGAGTCAACTGGGCTGCCCCACCACAGGGTTGTGCATGTGACTGAGGCCTGGCCAATCAGAAAATCTCACTGTTTTGGCTATGTTGATTGGTTTAAAGATGTACCCCTGACTCCATCTGGCCAATCGTAATCCTCCTGAAGCTCTCTTGCCCGAACTAGAGAGAAGACTTGTTCTTTCCACTGGGATTGCCAGGCTGGAAACGTGTGCGTGTGGGGGGGCTGCTAGCAGCTCTTCTGACAGTGTGAAGAGAGCGAGTTTGAGCTGAACAGAGATAAGCAGAGCTAAGAGATGGCAAGAGAAACAGACATCTTTTTGTGACATCATTTGAATTCTCTATCTAGCTGTGTCTAAAGCCAGTTATGTGGGCCAGTAATTTCTTTTATCTTTACTAACTTGAGTCAGGTCCTATAACTTAAAAGTGGAGGAATTTGACTAATATGGGATGGGGGGTGTGTGATAGAAATGTTTCAAGGAAGGAGAGTACTTGTTTTTGAGTTCTGGTGGCTTGTAAACTGTAGTAACTTTACCCAAAACAAAACAACAACAGAACGTGTCATCCTGGCCAACTCTTTTCTCTTGAAGACAAGCTACATGGCAGTGTATAGAATTAAGGCAAGATGAAATGTTTATTGGTACTGGGCCCAAGAAATCCATTTTTAGAAATATATTTATCAGGGTGAGTTACTATTCAAACCTTCCCAACTTTCTTCAGAAACCTCATTATCACCATATATTCTGCCAAGAACACACTTTGAAACATGATACTTTGACCAGAACATTCAATTCAATATTTATTGAACTCTGTGAGCCAGTTACTCTGCTAGTTTTGGGGATACACTGAGGAAAACAAGATAGACATGGTCTCTGTTCTCAAAGAACTTATGAACTCAAAAAATAGTATAAACTGGTATTATTGAGAAGAGAGTTTTCCAATGGCTTTATATTTGTTAAACATTCAATGTCTAAGATCTCTCTCAAGAATTTATCTCGGTCTCAGGACATACCTGTCTCACAGTTTTAGTATTAGAGATCCCTAACTCCTTCTTAGAGTTTGTCTGCTAGTTTACCTGTGCTTTATGGCATAATCCATCGGTCTTGATTTATTTAAGTTAAATTTCTAAAGGGTTGGGCCAGTCCTATCAACTTGCCTTGTACCATGCCAACTAAAGGGTTATGCTCCAATTAGAAGAAAAAAATTAAAAAGAAGAAAAAATAATATTGTGCCTATCCCAGCTGATTTGAGTATAATATTTTTGTGTCTCCTCTACAGCATCCTCCCCACTTTCTGTTGTGGCCTGGAATATCAATAATTGTAGCATCGATAGGTGTACTTTTATGCTTGTCAGTAGTGATACACTCACAATAGCAAAATAGGAAAGCCCAGAGGCTATAAACAGTGGAGATTTTAGGTGCTCGTAGGCCTCTTCTCTCATTTGCTAGAGTAATTGAATCAGACTTAGGTTCAAACCCTGGCTCTATCACTCAGTAGCTATATTCCTTGGGTCACATTGCTTAATTACTCTGAACCTCAGATTCCTCAATGATAAGATGAGGCTAAATAATGATAACATCTACCCTGGATGCGAGGATTAAGTGAAATCAGGCATAAAAAATGCTTAGCAAAATGTTGGCATATAAAAGTATACAAAGGGAGCTAAAGTCCGTGTGTGCATGTATGATGAAAAACAGGGTACTTTTACCATCTCAAGGTGCTTACCATCTCCCCAAGATACATAGACATCACAAAGGGAAAAATAGTAATTTTATACTGGAGAAACCTGACAAGTAGCACTTCTGTCAAGTGATCAAAGTAACATCATTAATAACGAGGTTTCTGATCTAATAATAATTGGCCAAATAGAAATCATGTGCCTCCTGATATGAGGCACTGAGAAGGAGTCAATACCATATTTATGATATTCTTACCAAAAATCCATAACCTGAATTTAATCATGCAGAAGCGTCACACAAACCCCAACTGGGAGACATTAACAATAAAGAAGTAACTGACCTGTACTTTTTGAAAATACCAAGGTCACGAAAGACAAGAGACGGATGGGAGACTGGGCCAGAAAAAAAAAAGGGGGGATTTCAATAGGATATTTGGCAAAATTTGAATATAATCTTTAGATTTGGTTATAACATTGTTTCAATGCTGATTTCCTGATTTTGGTAATTGTATGATGGTTATGTAAGATGTTAATAGTTGAGG
This sequence comes from Ursus maritimus, assembly GCF_017311325.1. Taxonomy (NCBI): domain Eukaryota; kingdom Metazoa; phylum Chordata; class Mammalia; order Carnivora; family Ursidae; genus Ursus; species Ursus maritimus. The sequence goes on from NW_024426774.1 coordinate 59,508,718, forward strand.
AATCTGGGTGAAGAGTGTATATAAATTCGTGTCAATTTTATAATATTTAGGAATCAAATTATTTCAAAATGGAAAAAAAATGCATGTAGTAGGCATTCAATAAATCATGTTGTGACTAAGGGAATCTTCCTGAATCTGGGCCAGTCATTTAGATGAGTTGGCAGCTTTGAGTGCTGTGTCTGTGTGTACCTCTGCTGGGAGGTCTGGCAGCTCCGTGAGGGTGTTAGACATTCACAAGGACATTCCTGGGCTGGTTTCTATCTGACTCCCTCCCTGTGGTATGTCCTCCTTCTCCACAGCTCCTTTGAGAAGGAAGTTTGAGACAAGCAGGAAGTTACTCTCTGACAGTTTTTAGAAATTGGGCTCCTCCTTTGAGGTCAGCGTGATTGTCCAGTTGACACAGATCCACCCAGAGCTCTCTGTTTTGTTCAACCATTAATTCTGCTCTGGAATCTACCATCATCCTTTTGCTCGTTGGCCTTACCTTTCGATCACTGGGAACAGGAGGAATAATGATGGACTTAGAACAGAGGGCTAAGTGTCCAAATCTGACATTCACAATATCAATATAGTACTTGTCTTAGAAGAAAACTTAGAAAAGGCGACTAAAGCCACCAAAGGGCATAATACAAGGATATTGAGAGTTCTAGAAGACTTGGTTCTGGAAAAACCTAGCCAGAGAAAAGTTTTGATCTATAAAATGCATAAGATCATAGAATGTAAACATGTGTTCTTCACTGTCCATGAAAGACTGGCTGCATGTTGAAATGTGAAAGGACCAGTTCTGTGAAAATAAGAGGAAAAGCGATGACACAAAGTAAACAAAACACATGTGATTCTTGTCATCAAGTAATATGTCTGACAGTGATGAGGTTCGGGAAGGGCTTGAACTAACTTGCAGGTGATAGACCTGAGAGACAAGTGAAACCGGAGAGCAGAGTCGCCAGCCGGGAGCACAGGGGTATCCTCTGTCTAAGCGTCCGTTCAGTGCTTGTTCCGATCGCATCCCAAACTTGGGAATTTCCCTCTTCTTAATTTTGCTCATCCACTCATAGCCCCTTGAACACGGGCTGCTCTGTGAGAGTGAATCAGTGGTGATGATCTCACAAGGAATGTTATGAAGTTAACAAATACGATTTGTAATGTGCACTGCAAATATCAAGTGCCATAAAAATGCTAATGAATGATAATGTGCGTCCTCTGGTTAGGAGGCCAGCTCAACAGGCCAAGGATAACAGAAAAAGAGACTGCCTTTTGAACACACAAAGTGCTATCCTATTCATCTGGCCTCACGCCTGCCACCATGGGAGGCTCTGGCTCGGCCCTCATTACTCACCCAAACAACTTCCTTTCCCTCTCTGTCTGGGTCTGCAGGCTGCTCTCTGAGCAAAGAAAGATTCCCTGAACCTTTTGGCGCCATCAACAGTAACAGCAGCAAGAAAAGTTTGGCTTGAAAAATTCATTCATGGAATGAAAAAATACAATGGAAATCTATCATTATGGATGTTTTGGAGAGAGGGAGAGAAAAGACCCGGGCTTTGTTTTGCATTTTGGTAAGAAATGATATATAGCTACCTAGTAGAAACAGTTTTATTAAAAAGATCTCGCCCGGAATTCAAAATACGAATTGTGCCCTCTTATCATCCAGTCACTTTAGAATGAAAGTTGAAAATGCTGATACTGTGGAACTAGCCCTTGGTATTCTATCTCATAGCTGATATATTTGTCTAATACTTTGGTTTTTGAAGGCCCATTATTCAGGACCAGTGTGCAGGCTGTTCATTTTAATCCTTTCTGCGTACTGAAAACAGGAATACTAGGAAGAACCTGTAGATAAGATTACATTCCCTCTTCTGTGTGTCGGTAGGTGGTGGGGTATGAGGCAGATAGCAAGACAAATGGAGTTGTCATCACCCTAAGAAAAGGGTTCTGACCTCAGATTTGTGGGGCTTCTGTTTAGGGAAACCCTGCTCAGAAGTAGGGTTCTATATTGGTTAGAACATCCGTTCTTCTTGTGGAGTGGAAAATTTTGAGAGCCCAGCAAGTGTGCAGATATTCATAATGGGGAGTTCAGGGACTTCGAGTACCTTAGTTTTGCAATAGAACAGGTGCAGAATCTCATTATGTCTCTTCTGCCCTAATGAAAGGAACCTCTTTTGCGACCGAAGCAGCATATCAAGGACCAGTCAGGAGGCTTGGGCTGTCCTGTGCTGTGAAATGTGAGGGGAATCATGGAGTTCTTACTCCACGGTGCCTCTGGGTTCCTCAAATGGTTCCAAGGGAGGGTGGCTGAGGGACCCAGAGTAAGCTGTTTAACAGGGCTAATACTGTGGTTTACACAAAGCCATCCAGCAATTATACAGATGCTTGACAAAGCTTGACAGTGTTATCATCATTATTTATTTTGCTATAAGCTAGATTTATAGCATTTGTAATACTAAGCATAAGAAACATTAATAGCTTTACTAATTACATCACTACTTTACAGATATACATAGCGATAAAAATGCCAAGTAAAGTGAACTAGTAAAACATTTTTAAGAGAATTTTAAAATTAGTTGCTGATTGACGATGTCCTTGGTGAGTCTTGGGGTTTGAATGGAGAAGAAGACAGCCTTCTTTGTAGATTTAAGTGTTGCTTTCCTGCCTATTCATAATAAATTGAAAGTAATTTTGCCTTAACCTGACCATCATCATCTGAACCATGGATTTAATATGGAGCCAACAAAATGTACTTTGTTTTGGATCAGAGCTAAATGAAAATCCAAGTGTGGGGAAGGAGAGAGAGAGGGAGGGAGAGAGGGAGAGAGGAAATGATCATAAATGAAGTGGGGGAATAAAGAGAACTGAGTAACTAACATCGCGCGTCTCCCCATTCTGGTTATTGATCTTGCTCTGCGTTCTCCAGAAAACACCTTGTTATAAATGAGGATATTGAGTGAAGAAAAAGAGTTAATAAATCCACTGCCTTTGCCACAACTGCTAATGGAAATCCATGAGCAGTTTCAGTGCTGGACAAGTAAAAAGACCAAATTTGGAATGGAGGACATTGTGGATAAAAATTGAGTAGGCAGCTTGCTCGGTCTGTGAGCTGCAGTGGTGGGCAACATTTTTTGTAGGTTGCAGTTCACAGTTCCCGTATAACAGGTCTGCAGCAAGATTGCCACCTCTGTCCAGAGCGGGAGATTCCTGCTTTTGTAAATAAAGTTTTCCCGGAACACAGCCATACCCTTCCACTGAAGTATCATCTATGGCTGCTTTTGTGATACAACCCAGAGTTGAGTAGTTGCAACAGAGACCTTATGGCCCACAATGCTGAGAATATTTACTATCTGACCATTAAAAAAAAAAAAAAAAAGATTACTCTAAAAGAGTGCCCATTTTTCTAATTATTTCTCACCGGGATGCAATATGAGCCTGCTCCGAAGTTTTCACTGTCCATCGCAGTGCTACCTGAGCATCAGAGACCGAGATGGGGGAGGGGAGGGCGTGTAGAAGAAGGCCCTTCTGTTTGTGCAAAAACAAGTGTGACCCTTCGAACAAAAGGCCCAGGTTGCATTAGATAATCCTGATTTTAAATGTCTAATCTTAAAGCTATAACTCGGGGATCAAAGAGTGTGAGTATTTTTATTTGTGGTTTGTGGTGGGTCTTATTGCATTTCTCCGTCTTCTTAAAGCTAGCTGGGAGGTTCATAGTAGGGAATAACTCACCTAAGCCAACTTGAATGAAATCTCCACCACCACCTCCCCGAAGAAAATTCCTAACATGGAAAATTCATTTCAGCAAGAGAGGTCTCTACTTTTGAAATGTTTTGACCTGATTTAGACGCTAGATATAAATAAAAAAGAGGGAGTTGTTTACTCACTCAACTTATGATAAAATATTTGAGAGCTCACCCATCCTGGATGCAATCTAACAATATTTGCAAAGTAGACATTGTATTTCTGTTGCTTTCATTTGTCTCTGAACAGTTCTGGGATTTTCCATCATATTTGATCTCATTGTTGCCTGTATAGAATTCTACACCCTATAAAGTTTAGCTGAAACTCAACCACTTTCATGACTATTTCTCACCTAACTCAGCTGAGGGTAGTGGAAAACTCACAGACTGTGTAGTCCGTTAGCCCTGAGTTCACATCCTGGCTCCTCCATGGCCGAGGGGCTGCACACAAGTTACCCAAAGCCTCTGAGGCTCCAGTTCTTCATTTGTAAATGGGTTAAAGACTCAAATCTCGGGGTGCCTGGGTGGCTCAGTCAGTTAAGCATCTGCCTTCAGTTCAGGTCATGATCTCAGGGTCCTGGGATTGAGTCCAGTGTCTGTGTCGGGCTCCCTGCTCAGCGGGGAGTATGCCTCTCCCTCTGCCTGCCGCTTCCCCCAGCTTGTGCTTTCTCTCTCTCTGTCTCTCTCTTTCTCTCAAATACATAAAATCTTTTTGAAAAAATAAAAAATAAGATAAAAACTCAAATCTCAGAGTTGTTATGACAATTAAATGGGATGATACATGTAAAGGACTTGGCGGACAATAGGCTTTCTTTAATGAATGATGATAATAAGTATTATTTTTTGGGGTACAAGGCTTCTGTTTTGAATAATAGCAATTGCCTGCACCAATTAAATGACACTTTCTGTATACTGTTGTACATTTTTAGTTTCTTTTCATATATGTATTCCCCCTACCTAATTGAATTTTTTTGTTTTAAGAGCAGGCACCCCATTTGTGTATCTATTCAAGTGTATTGCAAATAATAGGTACTTAATAAGTATCTGGTTTGATTCTGGCTCTTTGATTTGTTGGGTGAATGAGGAGAAACTAGAGTAAAGAGACTGTGTTGTTTTGCACTCTCACTAGATTGTCCCAGTGACTGTGCTGGTGAGGGAGGGGAGAGCCCTGCCTCGCCCAGGTGTGATAAAATACCCGGATGTCTTACATTTGCAAAATGGGAGAGATGGCGTAGAGCTACTTTTGAAAATGTAGGGTCCTGCTCACAGGGCCTGAATCTTTTCCCTGCCCACAGCCCCATGCGAACACTGTTTTCCATACAGCACTGAGATTAGACTTATCGGTGAGGATAGCTTACTTAACAAATTAATTGTGCCTTCAGTAGGGAAGATAGAGAGCACTAAAATTCCTTTTTAAAAATCTATCATATTTAGATTACTGTTCTCACCTGAGAATGGGTCACTATTGCAGCAGGCATTTTTTAAGATATAATTTGCATGTAATAAAATTCATCCTTTTTAGGTATATGTTCTATGAATTTTGATAAACGTACACAACGTATAAACTTCACTACAATTAAGAGAGAATATTCCCATTATTCCAAAAAGTTTTCTCGTGCCTCTTTGCAGCCAATTTACCTCCTCTGATTTACCAGCCCCTGGAAGCCTCTGATCTGATTACTGATCTTGTAATTTTGCCCTTTTGAGAATGCCATATAAATAGAATCACACAGTGTGTGTCCTTTCCATTCCGGCTCCTGACACCTAGCAGAATACTTCTGTGCCTCATCCATATTGTTTCTTATCGTTTTATTGTTGAGTATTCCAGTGTGTGAATGTACCATGATTTATTTATCCATTCACCGCATTATGGACGTTTGGTTTCCGGCTTTTAGTGACTCTAAATGAAAGTGCTCTAAATGCGTGTGCACAGGTTTGTGTGTGTCCATGTGTGAAGACACGGGTGTGGGACTCCCTTGAGGGAGGAATTGCTGGGTCATATGGTAAGTGTAGATTGAACTTTATAAAAAAACTGTCAAATCATACTCCAGAATGGTTTTACCATTTTGCATTCCTGCCAGAAATATATAAAGGTTCCAGTGGCTCCATATCTTTGTCAGGATTTTGTATTGTCATTTTTTTTTTTAATTGGAGCAATTCTAATAGCTGTGTAGTGTTATCTCATAGTTTTCATTTGCATTTCCCTAATGGCTAATGATGTTGAGTAACTTTTCATGTTTCTTTTCCATCTGTATATTTCCTTCTGTGAAGTGTCTGTTCAGATCTTTTGCCTTTTTGTTTGTTTGTTTGTTTCTGTTTTGGAGGGAAAAGAGTTGTTTGTGTTTGCAGTGGCATTTTTAATTGCACTCTATTTTTGCTGGTCAGTACCTAATATTTCATAACATGAAAGTACAGTGAGTCAACCAGTCACCTATCATCTTGGAATATTCCCTCTAGTACCTCATATAGGTAAAGTCTATTATAGAGGCGTCTTAGCTGGAAGTCTGGAGCCAGTAAACTAGCACGGTTTCTTTCGCTCCGTGGTGAGATGCTCTGCATGACCTCACCCTCTGTCCATTCTCTGACCGCATCCCTGTCCCCTTTCTTGCTCGTGAGGGCACAAGCCGAATATACTTTTGCCACACGGCCTTTGACCAAGGGTTTATTTTAAGTTGGGAAACTCGCCCCCAAAAGTTGCATGGCTTTTGCGTGACCCCTTCTTTCACTTTGTTCAGGTCAATGTCACCTTTGTAGGTGGGCCTTCCCTCACCAGCCTGTGTAAAATACGTCCACTTCCTCCACATCCTCCGACGTCCTACTTCTTTGTACCACTTATCACGACCTGGTATGCTGTATTTTATTTATTTGTTTGTTTCCTCTCCATCTCCTCCCACAGAAATGGAAGTTCCATGAAAGCAGGAATGTGACCTGCTTTGTTTCTCTGTAAGATTCTACAGCTAGGAAAGTGCCAAGGATGTAGCAGGCATTCAATAAATTGTAGGCAGAATTAATAAGTCTTAAGGCGAAAGGTGAGAGAAACGCTAATTAGCTGAATTTTTAGACAGGCCTGCACATCATACCAGACCTGGCCTGCGCCCAGCACTTAAAAGTTTATTAAGCAATTTCACATTTGACCTGGGTGAACTCCTAAACTAAGCTTCCTTGGCCTCAGCCTGTATAACATTTCCAAATGGATGTGATGGTCCTTTAAAAAACAGCCCCAAGATGGCAGCAAATAGAGGTAGCATGATTGCCTTTGTTTGAGGCCCACAGCCTGATTTTTCTTTGTCTCTGGCTGGTTTACTGATGCAGCAAAGCAAAAAAAACAAGCAAACAAACAAAAAAAACAAAACCGAAAACCAAAACCAAAAAAACTTCATGAGTCTGAGGATTCTCTCTCAGGTACACATTGCGAGTGGGCTCGAACTCTTCTGTTTCGGATTGCTGCGGGCTTGTTTTCTCTTGCCTGTGCTTTCTCATGTTATACACACAGACAGGACATTTAACTGCTTGCTTTTCCGTAGGGTTCCTCTGAGTGGACTGGAGGAGTCATGGGAAGGGTGGTACCCCATCATGCAGTGTATGGGCTGTCCTTGAACTGGAGGTCTCCAGAGTTAGGACCTTTAAGAAGTGCCTTTTCTTTCATGGGGCTGAGATCACAGTGGAGTTGAGGGTGGGTTCTCCATACTTTTCCATACTCAGTGTTCCCGTTCATAAATAGTTTTCCATACATGGTTCAAATCCGGACACCTTCCTGAATGTGAATATGGTGGAACCCATTCTGGGCTGGGAATAATTGGGGAGAATAGAGAAGGTCCTAGGAAAAATGGTCAGTCAACTCACCAATCAAATGAACAACAAAATCCACCAAACATTTGGCAGTAAATGGCTGCTTTCGAAATCAAGACTATTTTATGGTTACCACTCCCCCAAAAAGAAAAGAAAAGGTTTCTAAAAATGGACTGTTTTTTTTTTATTTGATACAGATATTCCAATTTTCCAGTACATTTTTGTGTCAGAAATTATTGGAAGAAACTGACAACCTAACCTACATTCACAAAACACAAAACAATATTTGGGCCTTTTTATTGTCAAGACTTCACAAATAGGAGACGGTGTTACGAAGAGCAGAGTGATACCATCGGTAGCATTTCCTGTGGGCTGAGGCGCTTTGTAAAGTGTAGGCTTGCAGATTCTGGTTTTCAGAAATCGTCTAAGCTGAGCATGTTTCAGAACTGATCTTTGCCTTTTTGGTGATCTTAAGCAAAATTATGAAAATCTTCCCAAATCCTGATTTTATAACACCAAGGAATACTGACAGTGATGCTTCAGGAGGTTAATGATGGTCTAATTATCTTGCACCAATAAGGAAAAAGAGTCAGCCTTTTGGCAAGATTATGTCAGAACTAGTCAGATAATATAGATATTTCTACCTCCACGCATTTTCTAAAGGGGGATGTTGCCGCTTTAATTAAATGTTATATGAATACATTTCAAATAGATCCAAACACAGGGCAAACTCTGTTTCAGAACCACTGTTCTTACATTTAAAATGTATTTGAAATGTAATTTGAAAAAAAAAAAAAGGATAACGGGAAAGGAAAACTAAAATAACTCGAAACAAGCAGAATATAGTAGCTCATCATTACACTAATATATCAGACAATGTGATCTTAGCTTAATTATCCCCTTTGAGAGTTGAGAAAACTAAGCACAACCTTCAATTTACAGCTGTTTGGTGCCGGGAACCTGAATTATTATTGGAGAAGAAGGGGGGAAAAAGTTTATTTATTGTGACCTCCACTCAGTTTTTATTCATTGTGGAAAATCTGTATATTCACAAATGAGGGCTATTCATCCTTAGACCACAGCATTCTTCAGCTGTCCAGGCCTACATCAACTGCACTTCTCCTGCTTTTGTGTTCATCTCGAAGGCTCTTCATCCAGATTGTTCATCATCTTGATGGTCGAGCTTTATCTTGCTTTTGTGCAGCTGCATTCCGCTTATCCAAAGTGCTGAGGGAGACGAGGGAGAGGGAGAGAGAAAGGAGCAAGCGAGCGAGCAGGAGAGAGCGGGCAGGGGAGAGTGGGAGAATAGAAAGGAGAAAAAGCAATGGCCGGTGCACATATGAGGATAATTTGTAGTTTCTCAATAATAATATAAAAAAAAAAAAAGGAGGACAGGCTAATTACTGGCTTAACTAGGGCAGCCTGTGGATCTTCATGTCAAAAGGACTGCCCGTAATTATTTGCCATCAAAGCACATTCATATTGTGGCACAAAAGAAGGGCCTTTTGCAAATGGATCTTGCTAATAAACAGGGCTGAGAGGAGCATTATGTGTCTCCCTGGTTGCAGGCACATTAACACAGTGACATGGAGCATAACTCGGGGCCTGAGGAAAAAAACACCAGAATGATAATTACCCCCCCGCCCCTCCCCAGCTCCCTCGCCAGTCCCTTTGTGTTGGATGAGGAAGCTGAACATGACCTATTGGAGGGCTCAAGGCAGGCTATTAGTGACCCCGGAGCCCTGACAAGGTGCCTCTGTTCTTTTAAAAGCCTGCCTCTTGATGTCAGGAGGGTCACGTGGACCTGCGGCTCGGCTCGAAATGGTCCAGCAAACACTTCAACCTTAAAGACACCTGGAAGGTCATGACCAAGTTAATGCAGATGAAGACAGCAGAGGAGACAAGGCTCTGTTGAATCCTGGTGCTGAAGTTCCCTACGCTCTCCCTTTTCTTTTTCTTCATTGTCCACACTTGTTTCCGGCATATATTTAAGTTTTCAAAACTAAATCTGAGGGAAAGAAAGTTCTCTCTCTTTCTCTGTTAGTAAATGAGGAGAGTCTTAGCGGAGGGGAAAAAGGTGGCTGCAGATACAGCCCCTTGGATGAACTCTTCTTCTGGCAGGTGTAAACACCCCGATGATTTCCTACAGGTAGGGGTTACTGGGGGTGTGGGGCAGGGGCCTGCCTTTCATGCTGCTTGCAGGGCAGGTGGTGAGAGCCTTATCCACAGTAAAGGTTCACCTGTGAGCTGGGTGGGCCTGCCTGACACTGGCATTGCCGCCGGCGCAGACCAGCTCAGAAGACTGCAGGCTTGTTCTGCCTTCACGGAGCCGTTGAGAGTAAAGCAGAGGGCCAGTGCTCAGCTTGGAAAATGTACCTGAGGCCATTAAGGTGGGGTCATCTTTTCTCTTTCCTTCCTCTTCCGTTTCTGTCTTGTAATTTTTCTGTGGAAGGTGTCTTCTGACACAGAGGGGCCACCCCAGAACCCAGAATATGGGGGAAGGTATTCTGTTTTACACGCATCAGGAGCAAAACCAATCCCTGTAACTCTTCTTTTACCAGCAGAGAAATTGAGGATGACGATTTGCGTTGCAAAACAATGCTTGCTTCACAAATGCTGATTTTCCTGAGCATTTAAATATTTAATTATTTGCAAGGTTGGAGGTTGATAAACTTCAAGTTAAAATGTTATAAGCCATTTCTAATGGAAAATCTACTGGGAATGACTTAGAAACATTGAAAGATGTGTATCTGTGGGAAAATAGGATTAAGGGTTTTTAGGATTTGACTTAAACTGCTCAGGAGTTTACCCTGTATCTGAAGCATGTTGAGCCTAGGGAAATAACACACTCTCGGTTTGTAAATCTCCCAATAATCAATCAGTCTTCTACCTTCCTTCCTTCCTTCTGCTCCTCCCACCCCCTTTCTCTTCAAATACCTTAGCATAAAGGAATTGGGGTGTTGACGTACTAATTATAGACGTAAATTTTCCAAACTGTTAAGAATGGTTTAAAAAAAAAAAGTTGAAACCACACTGTTCCTTATTTTACTCTCTCTGAAACGTTTAACTCTTATATCCGACCGCCCACAAGACCTCTACTCTACATTTGCAGATCGAATAGGTATCTTGAACCCAGCATATCCAGAAAGGAATTCCTAATACTTCTCCTCCCGGCCCCCCTCAATTGCTCTATTTACAGTTTTTCCAATCTCGGTGGATGTCAACTGCAACTTTACAATGCTTACGTCAGAAACCTTATAATTATTCTTGTCTCCTCTCTTTCTCTTACCCACATCCAATCTGCCAGAAAATACTGTCAGCTCTACCTTGAAAAGACATTCAGAATGGAACCACTACTCAGTCCCCTGCAGTGAGAACTTGGTCTGAGCCATCTTCATCTCTTGCCTCCATGATTCCAGTAGCGTCTTAACGGGTTTCTATCCCATTTGATCTGCTCCTAGATAGGCAACCAAATTGGTCCTTCTAAGCTGGTCACATTGGAAGTTTGTTACAAAGGTTCACAAGGTTCCGACTTTATCTCCTACTTTTCCTTCCCTTGAGCATTCTGTTCCAGCCACGGTGCCCCCTAATTCTACCCTAAATACATAGCAGGGATGCACCGCATTTTAATACCCTCAACTCCTTCACTTCCAAGTCATTTTTCAGAACTTACTTTCTCAATGAAACCTCTCCAAACACCTTATTTAACCTTGCAACTACCTACCACCCCCAGCACCTTGATCCCCTTTGTTTCTGGGACCCATAGAAGTGTTGAAATTTTTACTTTTACTTTGAAAAGTAGAAAGGGGGGTCTTATTGTTTGTCATGATTTCCCCCTTCCATACATGGAAAAATCCATGCCAAGCAGTTGTCCAGGTCTCAGCAGACGCTGACTGGGTGTCCTACAGTTCTGACACTGTTTACCCTGGATATAGCATCAGATCCCACAACTTGAGGGCTCAGTCCCGTGACACTGCCCCCACACCCGCCCCCTTCAGGCCCCAATCACAAGACCAGATTGTTACCTGTGCTTCTAAGCAGCTGGCTATAAATCAGAGGTTCCCATGGCTCCCACATTGGAATAATTCACTAAAGACGCTCACAGACAGAACTCAAAGAAACCCTTACTGATGTTTACCAGTATAAAGCCTATGATAAAGCATACAGAAGGATAGCCAGATGAAGGGGTACATGAGGTGAGGTTCGGAAGGGTTCCAGCACAGGAGGTTCTGTCCCCGTGGAACTGGAGTGCACCCCCTCCAGGCAAGTGGATGCTACAGCTGACCTGAAAGCTAAGCAAATCTGATTGGGCGTGTTTATAGAGCTTTAATTTCCAGCCCTCCTTCCCCTTTTTGGTGGGCAGGGCTGGAAGTTCCAACCCTCTCATCACTGGGGCTCCTGTGACGGCCTGTCCCTGAGGCTGTCTGGGGGCCCCACCCTAAGTCACCTCAATAGCATAAACTTAGGTATGCTCAAAAAGATCTCCTTAGGAGTAACAAAGGATGCTCCTATCACTCAGGAAAGGGGGTTAGGAGCGTGGTACCAGGAACCCAGGACAAAGACCAAATACATTTCTGATTACACACCCCTCTGCCGTGCAACCGTGGGCTCTGTCAGCAAGCTGGAGGACATTAGCAAATTCGTGAATCAGCTTTGCACTGCTTATTGTGAAGGAGAGTCATTTGTTAGCTTAGGTAAAACCAGATTAATTACAACTGTCTGTAAAAATATTGACTAAGGAGGTCTTTAGTATACATTTAAGAAAAGTGAAAATCTCACAGACTCATGAAATTCAAGCCCTGTTTTTGTTCATCAGTAGGAGTTGGGGTAGTAATAAGGGCAGACACTTTGGTTCAACTGAATGATGATACAGGAAAAAACAAGTAGGGTTTCAAATGAATGATTTTGCAAAGCTTTCCTGCTGAGGTGACTGTGAGCAGGTGGGGCGCGTGGCAGGGTGGACACGTGAGACGAGAAAATGTCCGTAAAGGCGTCTCTCCTGTGACGTTGTTCTTGCACACATTTCCCTCCTTTCGGATGACTTTGGAAGAAATCCTAGAAAACCTTGTGAGAACAGTTTTGGGAACACGTACAAATCATTCTTTTCTCTGGGCTAACATATGAGGGAAGGGGGTGGTGGCACGTGGTGACCTCTGTTTAATGTCGATCCTAAATTTCTTGAAGGTTTGAGTTCGTGTTTATTTCCCTGTCCGTGTTTCCAGCGCCTCAGGGTATTACTGTACAAAATAACTTGCTTTGGTTTAAAATCATCTATAGGATGTCAATTATTGACCAAGAAAACGTGCCTCGATGGACATCTTTACTGATCCTAGCGCACACAGAAGCATCTTTGTGGAAGAAACAGTATTCTCTCTTCTTTAAAGATGTGAAAGTAGGACCAGTCAGGGCTCCCTGTTGTGGGGCTGAGGGTCCTGAGCAGGGCTGACCAATCTTTCCAGGCTACTGTTGTCAGGAACCCGCCTGCAAACAAAACAGGACTTCCTTTTCCCTTTTATAGCCTGGTTTTTAAAACAAAGCGGAGTCTGTCACATAACTCTTTCCATAAGGAGAGGCCTCATTCTGTGTCTGAATCCTTTATGCCCTCACGTCCCTCAACAGACCTTTCTGGAGAGCAGCGTGCGGAAAGGCAGTGGGATGGGCGCTACAGTCCAAAATCCCCGACAAAAGACTGGAGAAGAATCTAGAGTCTCAGCCTGTAGTGTGGACCCAAAGAGAGGCAAATAGAATGGTTACATTGAGAAGGGTTGTGTAGCTGTAGCTACTCGTGAACACCATCAGGCAATATGGACGTGTTCAGTCCTTAACAAAAGCTGACCACCCACAGAATTCGAGAGAGAAATTCTGATACTGAGTTCAATTTTTAATTCAGTTAGTTCAATTTTTCTGGGTAAAATTTTTTGTTATTGTTATAGTAGTGTTACTATATAGTAGTGTTAATAGTATAGTAGTTAATATTTACTCCTTTCCTAGAGGGTAACGTTTGTGTTTGTGTCCTCTCTATGTTTAAACCTAAGTATACACACACACACACATATACATGCATGTGCATATAAAGAAAAAATATTTGTCTATGTGCGTGTGAGTATAGGCAGAACAATATATACGTGTATGTGTATGTATGTAATACATATATGTGATTTTTATATATTTATATATACATTTATACAGGTCTCATATATATTTATAAAAAAAATTTCCAGGCCTTCCATCAAGACCTAAAGCATGCTTATAATTTGTAGTGTCTTGGGGCACGTGGATGGCACAGTTGGTTAAGCACCTGACTCATGGTTTCCGCTCAGGTTGTAATCTCAGAGTCATGAGATCAAGCCCCACTTAGGTCTCTGCACTCAGCGTGGAGTCCACTTGAGATTCTCTCTCCCTCTCCCTATGCCTCCCACTTGTGTTCGGTCTCTTTAAAATAAAAAAATAAATCTTAACAGGGATGTACTGTATGGTGACTAACATAATATAATAAAAAAACATTAAAATAAAATAAATCTTAAAATTTGTAGTGTCTTTTATGCCTATAGTGTGATATAATACATGTTCCTTTAAAATGCATTATAGTATTTCATATTATAAGTAATATATGTTCAGTACAGAACTATGGGCTGTATAGGAAAGTACAAGGAAGAAATAAAAAATCACACAAAAATCATATAATACCACTATGTAAAGAAAACTATTATTGTACTTTGTTGTTGTGTCTATGTGGGCTACATTTTAATTTTGGTTGTCCAACCTGTTATCCTCTAAGAGGATATGTGAAACATATGTTTCATATGTGAAACAAATTAATTGTGGCATAATTGATCCATTCTTTTTGGTACATTAAGACAATGTTCTTAATATGCTTTTTTGTTCAACAAATCTCCTTTTCTGAGGTATATACTCATTCTCTGTCCATCCACCATCCATCCATCCACCCGTCCATTCATCCATGTATCTTTCTCATGTATACTTACAGATCTTCAAGTGATTTCTTCAGTTTTCTTTAGGATTTTGCGTTTTTCTGTCTGAGTAGTCCGCTGCATTATTGTAGGTCTACCCAAACTCCATCTTGTTAATATACTAACATGTTAGTGATTTTGTTTCCTTGGCATTCTTTTCTCCCCATTATCTCTCCCCTCCTTTAGTCCTTTAGCAACTCTATACTAATGGCTTGGATTACAATGTTACTGTTGATCCACTTTAACCCGTTAATCTGAGCTTTTCCTTTCTGAGGTACCACCTGTAGTTCATCCCTCTTGTGCCTTCCTGTCCTTTCACTCTTCCAATTTCTTTTCGTATCTGTACTTGTCCTTCACCTCCATCTAGACCAGGGCACAGCAGGCAGTCATTTCAGCTACTTTCTATCTCACACCTTCAGTTTATTAATGACTTCATCCCCACAATTGTGAGGAAATCTTGTGATTGATAAAAATTAATGATTTCCAACCTTACCAGAACTTTTGAAGCTGCTGAAAATAACTTTTTAATGGCAAGTCCACCCCTTTGCATTTTTTTTTCTGATATTTTATTATTTGTTTAAACTACCAATTCTGTCCTTAGTCCTCTTTCTTTTAGTGGGCAGTTTGCCTTTTACTTTCGTAAAGAAAAGCAAGGTTATGGATGTTGGTCTGATATGGTAGAAGAGTAGTGGACTCTGGACTTTGCTAAATCAGAATCTTGGCTTCACCGATTATCATCTGTGTGACTTTGACCCTTGCCTTAGTCCTTCCAAACTTTCATTTTTTTTTTTTTAATTTTGAAAACCTTACTAACTTCATAGGATTTGTCAGGGGAACTCAATGACGTGATATGTTCAAAAAGTTGCAGTAAATCTCAATTGGAGCTGTTATTTTATTAGGTAGCAGTGCTCCCAGCTTCCTTTTCCACTGAGTTCCAAGTTTATTTGTATGTTTGTCCTTTCTTACTCCCCCCCCCCCATTGGTTTAAAAGAAGATATAGCAACTCCTTTTAAGACTAATTCCTGGAGACTGTATCCTGCATCCTGGACTGTGGTCCCATCAGGTATGCTCTCTCTTTCTTGCATCGTCAGTTTGAGTGGGCCACACATCGTCCTCAGGTGAACACCCAATCTCCAAATTCCTTCCTGCTCAACAATGCTTTTTGAAAACAAGTCTATTCATAACTCACAAGTGGACTCTTTTCCCTTTTCAGCCCTCTGCTCCTGGCATCGTCTTAACCCCTTTTCTGAAACTGTTTATAAAAGTTTCCTGTGACTCCTGATTGGCAAGTTCAGTGGGAACTGGGCCTCAGTTTTCAGCCCACTTCCAGTACTACGTCCTTAGGAAGCATGAGGAGAACACTGCTTCCAGCACTTCCATTAGAGTTTGTGGCTACTCCTACTATGGCCCTGTGCTATGACACTGTATTGTTATCGGAGTTGTCTTTCTCACCTGGTGGATGATGAATGTCTTGAAGAGAAGGACTGGGCTTTACTCCTAAAACCCAAACTGAAGGATAAACACACACACACACACAAACAACATTGACTCCAAAGACTGTTGTCACAAAGAGGAAACTTGACATATAAAGATTGCCTTTATATATACCCTGAGGTTTGTAAGTGCTAGGAATGGGCATCTTTTCATGTTTAGTGAGTGTTACCAGGATATTTCTGACACTGCCATCAGCCAGTCAGCAAATATTTATTTATTGACAGTGCTAGATACTGTCATGAGTAATGGGAATTCAGTTCTGAATGAGACCTAAGATGGACATGGTCTTTGCCTTTTGGGGCTGGTTGAAGATTCGAGGACTTGAATTCTGTACATCTATCCCTTCTCATATGACATAGTAAACACTTAAATTTTACAGTTTCACAATTAGAATTCTTCAGGGGAGGGAGTTATATTAGAAGTTTCTATCATTTTTCATGTGGGTAGAAAATGTATTTTTTTCCAAACTCATCTGGAGTCAGGGCTAGAGCCAGTGAATTCAGTTTAAATTTCAGTAAGTATTTTTGACTTCCACATAACAATGATTGCATAATATTGGAATATGTACACTTGTTATTTAAATACTGAGCACCTGTGAACTTAGGCAAATCCTTGCATGAAGGTTTTGTGCAGATGGCACAGGTCTAGGAAGGAGTTATAAGCACTGGGAAAACATATCCAGTTTGGAAAGTTTTACTTTTTAAGGTCCTTTGTATATAAGGAATTACGGAACAAATTTCACTTTGAAAGGACCAGCTTTAAAAATAGTCTTCAATATATATATATATATGTATATATATATATATATATA
>NW_024426774.1:59525514-59654747 GCF_017311325.1 Ursus maritimus
ATATATATATACACAGAAATAGTCTATCATTGCTTTAAATCTCAATATGTGATTTTTTCCATTCTGAGATTCCTGGAGATATATATATATATATATATTCCATATATATATATGGATTTCATAACTCAGTAGCCTGCTTGTTATTGAACCAGACATACATTTGAAATATCCTTATCACGATTATGTAACTTTTGAAAAACTGAGTACCCTACTTTGAAAATATTTAAGAAGATGTAATGTATTATCGGTACAAGATGATACTGCACAGTTTGTTTTGAAACATGTTGTTGCAGGAGTACAAGACATTAATCACTGCCATTGGGGTTTTTGTTTCTTTAATATAATCAGAAAATAAATATGATATGATCACCCCAACCAAAGTGCTGGAAGAACTGAAGCCACCTCTTGGCATCTTCCGGATGACAACTTTGAATGTACGTCAGTATTATCAGGTTTTTTTGTGCTTGAACCCATCTGTGTCCTCTTACCATCTTTTTTATGTTACCCATACATTTATCCTCTCCTGTCCTTTGGTTTTTGACCCTAGTTTTTCAACAGTTTGGGGAAATTTTATGAGACTTGCGCCATTGAGAAGCTGGGGATGATGACCAAGGGAACTGTGTTTTTCACTTCTGGTTTCACAGAAGTTTGAACAATGTTTGACGCCTTATAAATGCTTAACAGATATTTGTCATAGGTGTGAATGAAGAGGCATGATTGCTTTTTAAGTCTGAATGACCCCTGTGGTCTGAAATCATGGTGCTTTCCCATCTGACGGGCACTTTCCCCATCCTCTGGTATGTGTTCTCAATGTAAGATAGCGATTCCATGATTCCATAGGGACTGTCTGAGGCTTTGAGAGATGACCCTTAGAAAAGTCATTGCTTCGATAAAGTTTATTTCCAGTGTTCTCCAGCCAATTCCCTATCTCAAGGGCCCCTTGTTCTTTCCCTGTGCTTTCTGTTTCCTCATGTACTCCAAGGTTAAAAAGATTTTGCAGGAAAATCTGCATTTTAATAGCAGTCAATGCTTTAACTTAAAGGAGTAGCTCTCTAACTCATATAATTTCAGGTATTGGTCATCAGGTAGAGGAAGAAGATGTTTGGGGACAATTGGGATTTCCTGGAACTTCTTGAGATCTGTTGAATTATGCTCCCAGATCCTCTGCTAACAGATTAGGCAAGTCCTAAAACTGGATATTGTTGGGAGCCAGACAACGAATATTTTGCATGGGCATGGAGTGGGAGTTCCCTTATTTATTAAACTTAAAAACGGGATTATGACAAAGAATTTTTCAATTATGTAGACAAAAGTTTATTTTCTTTCTCACTCAAAGTCCCCTGCCTCCACTACCACACCCATACCCACGTACACTCATGCTCACACATGTACATGCTTTTTATATCCATAATATGTCAGCACTTCATTCTGTCTCCCTTGTGGGGCTTATTCAAATATTGGTCAAGGGTACAGGTGGGAAATACACCCCCTACCCAAGCAACCTCAGTCTATTGAACTTGTACTGCATTTATTAGGATTCTAAGACCAGGGACTGTTGGTCTCAGGTAGCAAATGCCATCACGTCTATAGTATACCTAGGAAATGCTGGGAAATATCTTTTTCACGTAACTGTCTTGTAGAAAATAATTTGCCCCAGACATTTTCATCTTTGAAAGAATGTAGATTTATGGGCTTGATTTCTTAATCAGGGTGAACTTTTGTTAATGTTTCATGGCTAGGATATATACAGTCGTGCCATGGACCCAGTGGTGATATTAGTAATAAAGACAATATTATTACTATCACTACATCAATATAAAAAGAGTTATAGAGTTAACATTTGTAAGACAAAAAAAAAAAAAGAAAGAAAGAAAAATCCCAGGTTAACAGTTGCCTTCTCTGCCATTAACTCACTCGTTGGCAATATTTTATGCACTCATATAGTTTATATACCAGGACCAGTGTTTGGCAAGAGCAATCAAAGACACACAAAAACAACCAGTTGCTTCTTTTCTTTTTTTTTTTTTCTTTCCTTTTCATTCCCCCCCCCACCCCCGGAATGATGAAATTTTATT
The DNA here is from genome assembly GCF_017311325.1 of Ursus maritimus. NCBI lineage: Eukaryota > Metazoa > Chordata > Mammalia > Carnivora > Ursidae > Ursus > Ursus maritimus. The sequence goes on from NW_024426774.1 coordinate 59,527,590, forward strand.
ATTTCTTTGAAACTCCAAATCAGCCTCCGGTGGGGGGCTATGTCCTTTTCGAGCCAAAGTGCAGTATTTGAACTTTGCTATCACATAACACTTTGTGAGACTGCTTGTCTGAAATGACTTAATTTGCACTGCAGGACCAGCCCTGAACCCACAAATACTCCAAAAAACCACAGTGAGCCAGGGCAGCAGACCTATTACTAATTTTTTATTAAAATCCCTGAGGCACCCAACACAGGGCCCCAAAGCAGCTTTAATAATAGACAACATACAGCACATTTTTCTTGTATTGCCATGTAATCAAATCTGAGGCTCTGTTCACTTTCTTTGTTTTACCTAGAGGACCAGCTTCCAATTTAGTTGTGGCCTACTCTAAACTGATTTTTCATTGTAATTAATGCCTACTTTGGCCTCAGCCACTTATACAACTTTCCATTAGAGGTTTGCAGCCATCCACTGAGTATTTTACTAAGTTACCCTCACAGACCTGCTATAGCTGCAATTTTGTTAAAGTCTTTCTTTTTATTATTATTTTTTGTAAAGAATTTTTAAATTGCTTAGCTAAATAGTTAATTTTTTTCCTTCTTTTTTCTGTGCTGCACCTATTAAAATATTTGGGCAAAGGTCCACATTGGGGAAAAATACACACACACACACACACACACTCACACTCCATTCGCCCCCTTCACCGCCCCTGACAACCCCAGCCTTTAAGTCATTTCAGAAAGGCTAGTGGAACTTATTTACATCCAGGGTCTGCTGCGGCTGATCTTCTGTCTGTGTTTTGTGCTGTCCATTTCCTCTGAAATAGTACCTGAGGTTTAGGGTTCTTCAGCAGAGGATGTTAGAGACCTCTGCAAACGTTCAGGCAGCAGCCTTCCCACCACTAACCTTAAAAAAGATTATGGCAGTGGGCCCAGGGTCAGACTGAACAGATGAAAAAGTATATGCCATGCCTCTGTTGCTCCCTGAACCTTTCTCTGTTGGCTGGGCTGACATTTTCAGTGACTTTTCTTAAAGCCTTGTTTAGACCGTCTTCCTAGAAAATTCTGGATCTGTTTACTACCCATCTTCTCTCACCTCCCTGGGCATTACCAAATCACAAGGAACAACTATCAGAAATTAGAGCCTCTGGCTCCCTGGACGGGTCCCTTTCAACCTGAAGATGTGGTTTTTAAGAGGAGCCAGTGAATTATCAAAGTCCATTAGCACCGTGTTGATAACAGGTAGCTTCTACAGAAGGCAACTTCCGGGCAGTGCTTAAAGGCCTTGGCTAAGAATACTCCAAAATTATGAGATCTTTGTGCAGTTTTTACTTTTATATTTTAAACATTAGTAGTTTACGCTGTAGGACTGATGGAGGAAAATCACCTGTCTGGTAATGAGCAATGGATTTCCTTGTCTTAGCTGCTAGCCATTGGGGATAATAATTCCCTTTCTAATCTTCAGTGGTCATTTTTCTTCAGATAACATTTTGCACTATTGTATAATGCCGTCAGCCTTTTAAATAGCATTTACAGACTCTTTTGATCACATCTACAATGTGAGTTGTTGAAATTGAAAAGTACACAATGTCTTAACAGAACCTTGCCTCTATGTTGTGGATAACTGTCAACAACTTGGTAAAGTTTTATGAGGGAGAACACGTTTGTAGGTTAGGGAAGTGAGATCCAGGTCTGTTTCCCAACACCACTGCTTGTTTACTGAACAAAAAAGGCCTGCTATTCCTTATTAGGTGGTGTGGCTTTATCAAATTTATGGCAAGTCCTCTTCTTTCTCTCAGCTAAGATCCACAGGCATCAGAAGATAAACAGAAGCACCTATACAAAGCACTTGATAATTCATATATTTTACCATAGAACATGGTTCCAGTGGTTATTGTTTACGTAAGAAGTGAGGCTTAAAAAGACGGATATGTGTGTGAGACTTAAGAAGTCAGGTAGTGTGCTTATACTCACACCTCACGAATCTTATGTTTGCATTCATACATATAAGTTATCTAAAATTTAAATGTAGAGTGACACTGAAAGGGAAGTGGACTGATAGTTCATTAGGTGATATGTTTTCCTTCTAAAATGGAGCAATCTCATGTATCATGGGTAGACTATGTTAGAAAGACTGAAGACCAAAAAGGAATCCTGACCAAGATAGAGAACCAAATTTCTTAAAGTTTACTTAAGAAAGATTCTATTGCAGAGCTTTTTTTTTTTTCTATTTTTTCCCAACCTCTTTTCTTTGGTATATGTAACCAAAATGATCTATCCTGCCTGCTTTCTGAATGTGATAGCCCAGTCATAGCTTTACTCATTCATCAGCTTCTCGTGCACCTTCCATTAACACCCTGCCACCCCCTCTCCTTGCCCAAAACATTCCCCCATCCATTGTACACCAGTTGGCTTCTATTTTAAAGAACTTCCTGGCAGTGAATATCAGAGACTGCCTCGTGCCAGTTCTGGCAAATAAAGACAGCCCTCCTCTTTCCTTTAGAAACATCAGGATGATTTTATTCCGCCCTAATTTTCAAGTGAAAACATGAAGCTCGACTCTGCCTTTAGAGTCCCTCAGAAGAACAATTGGGGATTCCTTTTAGGTTTTTCAAAAATGGGTGTGTGTGTGTATAAGATGAAGGGCAGAGGAACCTTCTATCATTCTATTTGGGTCATTGATAGATGTTAGAATTTTCTTTCTTTTTTTTTTTAAGATTTTATTTATTTATTTGACAGAGACAGCCAGCAAGAGAGGGAACACAAGCAGGGGGAGTGGGAGAGGAAGAAGCAGGCTCCCAGCAGAGCAGGGAGCCTGATGCGGGGCTCGATCCCAGGACCCCGGGATCACACCCTGAGCTGAAAGCAGACGCTTAACGACTGAGCCTCCCAGGCGCCCCAATGTTAGAATTTTCTAACAAACAAAACTGTTGTACATCCTACCAGGTGCCCAACCAAAACATCTCTTACTGGCATCTAAGTGGAATCAAATGGAGGCAGCACAAATGCATTTTATTTTTCAGTGTGCATGGGATATTTTCTTGTCTTTTTCTGATGCAAGACAAGATACTAAGCATTAGACTGGGGTTGGGTGATTGTGGTTGGCCTGGGCTGCATGGCATGAATGCTGGGCTGTTCACAGTCCTTTCACAACACTGAATACAACCGCAAGGGCTCTTTTTGCATTAATTGGAATGATTTGGCATCATAAAATATTTGAATGCAAAGAGACTGCAGAGATAATCAGACTCAACACCCTCACTCTTAGGATGGGGATGATGAGACCTGGAATAATTAATAAAATTGCCCAAGGTCCCATAAGCAGTCAGTGAGTCAACTGAGAATGAGACCCAGCTCTTTGTAGAATGTTCTCTCCCTTGATCTGCACAAATAATTCTGAGGCTTCCCATCAAAGCCCAAGCCTACACTAGAGACAGAAATATTGAATTTTGGGAAAGCAGTTTAAGGTACCACTTAATCTGCATCTACAGTGAAAGCCCAGCATGAATCTCCAAATGACTTCCCTGCTAAAGCAGCTGTTTGAAATAGACCAGCAATTTTAAAACCACAGCTTGGTGCAGTGGAAAGTGTGTCACGGAGAATCAAGGGTGTCTGTCCAGCCCTGGCTAAATTATTTATCATCTGGACTTTTGAAACATTAAAGTGCTTTGAAATAATCTAGGAGAGTATTTAAAATTCAGATCCCCAGGCCCCTATTCCCAGATAGGAACTGCTTCTGTCTGAGATGGTGCCAAGTAAGCCGCATTTTATTGACAATAGGTTTTGAATAAGACAGACAAGTTACTGCCTCTGTGAAGCTTTTAGTCAAACATGTGTGTCTGCGTGTGAGTGGGCAGGGAAGTAACTGATAAACATGTCATAAAGAAGTTAAGTCCAGAGATTGATCAATGAGATGAAAAATAAAGTATGATAAGTGGATACATGCTTGTGTGGGACTGCAGTTGCTGGTACGGATGACGATGGCTTTTCAGAGACTCAGGGAGGAAGAAACTGTCATTTGGAGATTTGAGGGAAGAAGCAGAGGGACGAGCTCACACAAAGACCCGGAGACAGGAACATCCCGTGTGTGAATGAGGACCACCAAGAAGGGGTTGGTGGCGGAGAGTGGTCGAGGGAAGAACACCAGCCCATGAGGTCTCAGGGTGGAGAGGGGCGTGTCCTGCGTTGTGGTGAGGAGTGTGAGATCTGAATGTGGATTCTTTCTAGTTGAATGGGCAACTATTGAGTGTTTTTTAGCAGAAGAATGATACAATCCAATTTATGCTTGTAAAGAGATGCACTTGAACAAGTGTCCCATGTGATTCTGATGCAGGGCATCCTCAGATGCACACTTGGCAATTTTTAGCCAACCTGTAATCTTCAGCAGTGACTTGCCTTTCTGGGTTTTAGTTTTCTTCTTTATAAAATCTAATTCCTGACCATCCTTATGTCAGAGCAATTGTAAAAAAAACAAGTGTTCCCTTGGGAATGTTGTGCAATGGTAAATCTAAAAAAAAAAAAAAAAAAAAGATATATCTATCTATCTATATATATATCTTTATTTTATTTTATTTTATTTTATTTATTTTATTTTTTTTTTTACTTTTGTCTTGAAGACCAAACTAGGAGACTATTGACTGGGAGGTAATTCAGATTTTGGCCATGGGGTTGGAAAAGTCATGTGCTGCAGAACACCCACTTGTAACCAACTTATTTTTCTTCTTTCCAGTACTCATTGTAAGTGGATTTCCCTTTTGTGTATGTATGTGTTTGAGACAGATGGCAACTTTACAGCATGATGTTAGAAGAAAAAGTGTCTGGAAAGGGAAGAAGGAAGGCAAACACGAAAAGCAAGCCTTGAATAAGCAATTTTTCTTAAAAGGAATACATTCTGGGACAGTTTATTTTTGTGATCTGCCTGGAATTTGGGGACAATGTGCTAGAATTCTCTTTCTGCCTTCAGCTGGCAAGCTGCCTAAAAAAGGTGGGGACTTGGAAGAGAGACACAGTGTTTCTATTAAAATAAGGCTTTATTGAAAGCAGGACCAGTGGCTAAAGTTAGTCCTTGGCTTTTTTAAAACACTATGGTTGGGTCTACAGAACACTGAAGTGGAGAATGGAAACTATTATCCAGCTGGGCAGTTGGGCTCAAATATCTAAGTATACTGTGTTCATACCAATGCAGGCCAAGCAGAAGGCTGTTTTTGGAAAAGGATATGAATTATTTGGATAATTTCCTTAATTTCCCACTTTGTGGGGTAAATATGGTTTATATTTGAGCTGAGGATGAGTTTAACATATTCTCTTTTTCCAGAGATACTTCTCTGTTGTGTTCCTTCCATTTGATTTGAGGTTGTTACTCCCAGCTCCCTACGGCCTGCGGATCATCCTGGGCTCTGGTCACACCAGACGCTTCCCCAACTTGCAGACATCCCCCCCATGTACAAGCCTTGCTTCTAAGTCAGTTCTGGTGCTTAGGGGATCCAAAGACAAGTACTTCTCAGTCACCATCTATTGTTATTTTTTAACTTTTATATATGAATCAGCCTTAAAATGTTGGGTCATGATCGGTTCCTCGTTTTTCCTGGGCTTCCATCTCTGACTACAGTCCTGTGGGTTCTTCCTGTAACACACTTCCCAGATAACCCTTAACAGTCGTTCACATTTGCGGAGGCTTAAGATATGTAAGTTGTTCTTTGAAGTTGATGAGTTAATCCTGTGTTCATTTCCATGATAACTTTATTAGGTTGATACAGCTGCTTCACCATTTTACAGTTGAGAAAACCGAGATTGTAAGATACGAAGACATTCATCCCACATTGCAGAGCTAGTCAGTGGTAGAGGAAGGGCTTGAACTGACGGATCGTTACTGCAGTCAACAAATAATGATGGTATGAGCTCTGTAGTGTGGGGATTTGCCGAACACAGGGAATTCAATAGAGAACAGGGTGAAAGGGGAAACTGTATAAATTAAACCATAAAATGGTGCCAAGAGACATTTAAAATAATTAGTGTGAATATATAACCTGCTTATGAATGAGAAGGCTGATTTTTATAAAGATGTTGATGTTCTCCAATTTAAAAAATTAATTTAGTGTAGTTTCAAGAATATTATTTTATCTAATGTAACAAATTTATGATTGTAAAATTAATATGGGAAAAGAAAAAATAGTAAAAAAATACAATATATTTTGTAAAGGAAGAGTAAAGAGATGAGAATTCTCTGACAGTAAAATCTACTACTAAACTAGAATGATCAAAACAGTGTGGCAGGGGCGCCTGGGTGGCACAGCGGTTAAGCATCTGCCTTCGGCTCAGGGCGTGATCCTGGCGTTATGGGATCGAGCCCCACATCAGGCTCCTCCGCTATGAGCCTGCATCTTCCTCTCCCACTCCCCCTGCTTGTGTTCGCTCTCTCTCTGGCTGCCTCTATCTCTGTCAAATAAATAAATAAAATCTAAAAACAAAACAAAAAAACAGTGTGGCAGGTAGATATGCAGAGTAAAGTAGGGAGCCATGAGCCAGACAAACCTATGAAAATGTAGGATGCCACACACAAAATATCACAAATGTCCAGAGAAGGAAGTGGTTGATCAGTAAGTGATATTAGGAAAACTGCTTTACAATTTGCAATTATAAACTTAAAACATTACCTCTTCCTTTACACTAAAATAAATCATTATTAGTTTAAAGAGAATATATTTTAAAATATGAATTAAAGAACATGTAAGTAGATATTTATCATATGTTTAATAGGAAAGGACTTTGTTTAAGTATAAAAATAATTATGGGGCACCTGGGTGACTCAGTCCGTTAAATGTCTGACTCTTGATCTCAGCTCAGGTCTTGATCTCAGGGTTCAGGCCCCGTGTTGGGCTCCATGCTGGGCATGGAGCCTACTTAAAAACAAAACAAAACAAAACAAAACACATAGAACCAATTATAGAAGTCAAAAAGTATTTATATGCCAAAAAAGTAAGTGAAATTGAAAGACAAGTGACATATTAAGGCACAATTTTTCTAATAATTATGCAAAACAAAAAACACACTTATTATATAATAAGCTCTTAAAAATGGATGAGAAAAAAATCTTAACACCCACCTTCAAAATACAGGAAAAGTAAATATAAATAAGCATATGTATATGGAGGGAGATAGGGAGAGAGAGAATGAAGGAGGGACGGAGGCAGAGAATAAGTATATTAAGTGTATTTAACCTCATGACTCATCAGAAATATAGAAAAAAATTACAAAACCCCACATTTTATTATTAAGTCAGCATAAACGTAAGCAGTGGTGTTATATTACTCACCATGGTGATGAGTGTAGGCAAAGGGCTTGCTCATGCAGTGATAAAGGAATATAAAGTGTCACGGTCTTTCCACATAGCCAATTTTTAACATTAACAAAGAGCTTTAAAATTTTCAAACCTATAACTCAATAGTAGTCCTTTAAGATTATATCCCAAGGAAATAATAAGAGGTGTATTCAAAAAATTACATATAGACATAATTTATTGCACGATTATTTATCAGAGAAAAGTTTAGAAATGACCTAAATGTCCAACATAAGGAAATTATTAAATTATATATATAACACTACTATGAAATCTGCAGCTGTTTATTCTTTTGAAATAATACTTTGTGTTACGGGGAAATGCTTATATTAGGTAAAATAAACAAGATTCAAATTTATATATTTCTTTATCCTTTAAAAAAAATCTGTGTGTGTACTTCTTTTTTCATTGAGTAGGCATGATAAAATGTTACAAGTAGGTAAAGGAGTATTTTATATATGGAAAGTGGGAAAATAGACACTTTACATCATGTATGTGTGTATTTTTCAAGTTTTTTTTAAGGAACATGTTAGTTTTATAACTTGAAAAAATGTAATTTTTTTTTTAAGAGGAAGCAAACTGACCCTAACATTGATTCCAGTCGGTTTCCTAGCTTTGGTGGGGAAACTGCTCTCAGACAGTATTTGGCCTGAGCAGCCGTGTCTCTCTCAGGATACGGCAAGTCCTGTTTCATCAGGAGAACCCTGTGTGTTGTATGCGTGTGTGTGTGTGTGTGTGTGTGTGTGCGTGCGTGCTTAAATCAGGGAAACTTGAGTTTTCAGAATACTTAAAGGAATGTTTGGCTCACATTGTCATTCAAATTGGTTTAATTTCATTGAATTTTGTTTTATCTCTAGTAAAACATTTTGAAACGGTCCTTCTGAAAGACCCTCTACAACCAAGCTATTGGCTGATCAATTTGATTAGCAGTTAGGAATTATAAATGGAAGATAAAACGGGTCTTTTCTTGTGTTGCAGCCCTGGTAATAAATGGCAAGTACATATTTTTGTGAAGCTTTTATTCTTAGAAAGAAAGCAAAAGGATATAATAGGTTTTTTAAATACATGCTACATAATTTATTCTGACAAACAGATGTATTTTGTTGTTGCTATTATCATTTGATGAAATACTCTAAAACTAGTCCAAGGTGGTCCATTTTCGAATATAATACATACAGTACATCTAGTAGTTAACAAAATTTGGATGTGTAGCATAGAATGGTCATTATTTTTACTGAAAAAAAAATAAAGGCACTAATTACTTACAGACAAGATACTTAGCACAAACAGATAAGCTTCAAAATGAAAAATTCTCGGTTTATGATAATTATGTTCTCTGCTTTGTTTTCAGAGACTGATAATTTGAGGCTTTAAAATCACCAGGAAGCCATTAATTGGAATTCTTCAATAAAAAATAAATTACATAGAAGTTCATGATGAGTTGTAAAAGCAGAGAGACTGTATTATACAGTGAGCGACATTGCTTCACTATTTATAGCCTCACGCAGACATGTCTAACAGAAAACTGTAAAGAATTTGAGATGTGCGGATAGCAATTATCCACAGATCCAAACTATCTACGGATATTTCAAATAACAACTTTTAGCAGATCTCTGCACCAATAAAGGCAGGGCTTTAATATGAAGCAGGGTCTTGCTAAGGTGTTGCTTCTTGTTTTTGACATTTTCCGTGGCTTCCTGCGGCCAGCTCAGATCATAGCTTCAGGAGAGAAAGATGTTCCCATCATGTGGGCATGGGACAGCCCCCCGTCAGAGCGATGCAGCCCTGCATAAGAGCAGGTACATTTTGGAGGTGGTACGTTTGCCTGTGGTCCAGGTGGAGGTCTGGGTGGCACTGTTTGTAAGGTTGGCTACAGCAGTCTCAGCTCCAGAGTGCTGCTCCCCAGATCCTTTCTAAAGAGACCCGAATCACTGTAAATCCTAATCTGTGTGCTCAGGGCTAGAGGTGAGAGTTAGGTTAGCCTCTTTGGGATGTTCCAAGAGCAAAGCAGATTTTTGGGTTTGAGAAGCAAGCAGGTAAATAACGATAAGCGGTGCTGCGTAGATGAATGTGCAGGGGTCGTGTCAATCCCAGTCTATAATTGGATAGTGAATGTGACTCTGATACAGAAGTCTGGGTGCTTTGGATCCCCTTCTCATCTGATGTCAGTGTGTGAAGACTGGCATCACTCAGGGCCCTTGTAGAGGGAAAGGGAGAGATTTCTATGATGGTGGCAGACAAAGACCATTGTCTAGGGAAAGAGAGTGGTGGGACCTGGAGGTGTAAGAAGGAAGTTGCAGTTCAGTGTTAGTTTTTCTTAGGATACCTGCCTCAGCCATTCCGGCAATAATTCCACAGCGTACACCACGGTCTGTTCAGAATTGTGGGAGATACAGGCATATTAGGAATATGCAGGGAAACTGGAAAGAGTAGTACATACAGCAGCCATCATGGTTCTGTGAAATGAGCACAAAGTTTATCATCTGTATTTGTCGAGATAGGCTACGTGATGCTTCAGTGACAAACATTCCCTAAATCTCAGAGCCTTGATACGAAAAAAGGTTGACTTCTCTTTCATGATGTATGTTTAATATAGGTTTCTTGGGGTTCTCCTCATCGTAGTTACTCAGGCATCAAATCATGATCACCATAGAAGGAAAAGGGGGATGGGATGAATTTTGTACTAACTCTTAAATCTCCCACTCAGAACTAACACCTGTCTCTTCCGGTCACATTTTATTGGTGAGAGCAAGTCCCATGGTCACTGCAAACTTCAGTGAGAAACAGAGAAGTATGGTTGTCCCATGGACTCAGGAGGAGAACTGGCGTGTTTGTGAACAGTCCTAGTGAGCACATACTTTAGTTACCAAATCACCATGAACTCTATGACTGAAAACAGCACAGATTTGTCTTCTTACATTTCTGGGGCTCAAAAATCTAATATCAGTTTCACTGGGCCAAATCACAGTGTAGAGAGAGCCATGCCACCTCCATACGCTCGAGGGGAGAATCTTTTTCCTTGCCTTTTCTAGTGTCTGGAGTTGCAGGGGATTTCAGAAGTTGTGGAAGGATTTTTGTACGGTGTTATTTCTATAAATTTGGACATTTAGATGAAACATGATTTTCTAGAAATAACCCAATGAAGTGACCAAATAAAAATGAGATATTTTTAATTTTTAAAAATTTAATAGATAAATGTGTCAAAGTTTTGGTTCTATTAAAAAAACCCATTAGACTTAGAAAGTTTTAGGGTATATTTTACCAAAAATTTAAGAAACAAATAATTCCCTATGTTTTGTAAACTCTTTCAGAGCATTAAAAATGGTATAGAGCTACTAAGTGATTTTACCAGGCTTATAAGCATGGCACACAAGAATAAAACTATATAATACACACTATAATAGTGCTTCTCCTATAGATGTAAAAACCCTAAATAAAATCATAAAGCAACAAATGAATTAATTCAGAAGTACTTCCAAAGAATCATACATCCTTACCTGCTAAGCTTTATTCTGAGACTGCAAAGATATGTAATGTTTAGAAATGTATTAATGAGACTTACTATAATAAGAGATTAAAAATAAAAATAATATACTAATCTAAGTCGTCTCTGGGGAGGAGTGGGAGGAGGATTTGATAAAATCAGCCCCTATTAAATTGACATGAACTTTTGACATGACCATTTGGTGGTATCTATCAAAATGTAATATTTGTGTACCTTCTATCCCATCAATTCCTATTTTAAGTTTACACCTTGGGGGAGAAATGCTTACTAGTGTATACAAAGAAACATGGACAATTCATTTCAGTGTTGTTAATAATAAGTAAGAAGAAAAAATCATACAAATGGCTACCAGTGGGAGGTACCAGAAGACATGGAAAGATCACCAAAGCTTTTTGTTGTTGTTTTTTAAAAGAAAAAAAAAAAAGCAAATGGAAAACAGTCCGTACAGTATGATTCTTATTTATGTTTAAACAAGACAAAAATAAAACCTATGTATATAAATACGTAGAAAAAGCCTTGAAAGATATGCCAGATTGATAACTGTGGTTATTTTTGGTAAGGAAAATGGGATCAGGGTGTGCAGGCAGGGATATTATTTTATATACTTAATTTTTGCTTAATAACCATAACTATATATGCTTTTTTAAATAACCAAAATTCATTTAAATATGACTTGCATAAAAATAATTTTAAGAAATAGTGAAGGGATAAGGGCTTCATTTTTACATGACCTCATTGATCCTGTTACAGCAGGCAGAAATATCTATTTCCTCCGTGGATGAAGGCCATCTGTCAGTTCTCCCGAGCACGGGAGAACCACCTCTTTTGAACATGCAGCTGCTATTATTGGGATTTTGTGTCTAGCAGCATCCTTACGACATGTATTTGAGTTTCTTTAGTGACTCTTTCTCCCAGAAGGGAATGCTGTTTAGTTGCTTTGGTTCTTATATCGAGTTTATCTCTATTCTAAAATAATTACATTAGCCACTGGTTGGTTTAAATAATGACTCCTTGCAAATCAATGCTGCGGTCTTTGGAATTTTCAGCATTTGTCTTTTTTACTTTCTACCTCCTCAAATGTCTAGGGTTGCAAAACCCATGTAGAAGCTTTTCATAATTTTTTTACACGTAATGCTAATTCCTCCATTACTTAAATGCGATGAATTCACATCTTTTCATGACCTAATGACACAGCCAGTGTGAGTTTATGGAGATAGGGTACAATGTCAAGATAGAATGAAGCAGTATTGGCCAGTGTCTGAACATGTTTTAATGTCAGAATGGAGTGGGGCAAAGTCAGGGACAAATGCCACACAATAAAAATATTTTCTGCACGCACAGAAACAGCTCATAGTTCTTGTTGAATAAAACCCACAGTAAATCACATGAAATCAATTGATAAGAGATCCCAGGCAGATTAAAAACTGTCCCCTCTCCTTCATTAATAAGGTGGCTTCAGTCCAGGTTGATGATGTGGCTCACTTTGATAAACTCCTTCTTACTGAAAAGAAACTTTCCATAATGAGACATTGTCTTCTATTTCTTATGTCAGTTTCATATTTCCGTGTTGCCATCCAGGAGGGAAGGAGAGAGAGAATTCCATTGAACTGACAGCTCTGGCCAGGGAATTGCTTCTTGACATTTTCTAAATTGTTCACGCTATATTCTGTCTTCCTTCACAAATTCTACCATCAGGAAACTTTAACAGAAGTGTAAAAACCAAAAACCTCCAAAACTCCAATTGTGTACTATAGGATGCAAGCAACTCTGGACTAGGGGCAGCAGAAATACTCCGGGGCTTTAAATTCTGTTACAATTATGTTCTCTGGGTAGCAGGCTCTGACATAGAAATTAGCATGAAAGAAGCTGATTGGCGACTGTTCCAGGACTAAGACCTATCAGAAGTGAGGAGAGCAGGCTTGGTCTCAAGGAACAGCTGGACCACAACACAATGTCCACAGAGGCCTCATTTGATCCATTAGAAAGCTCTGGAGCTGAGGTGGTCCTGCTGGATTGTCTCCCAAGTGGTTCAAGGGGCAAGTTCTTGCATTGGATTTGGGCTGCTTCAGGAGCAGGGCTTAACGGTGATGAGTTTATCTTCAGAAGGGATTCCCAGCTGTCACTCACCACATACCCAGCCGCTGGGGAACTGAGAACAGGACCTGGCCACCACAGAGCCTACTCACTGTCCAGTGTTAGCTAGTGCTCCTGCTAACTGGATTCCAACCCGAGTATTTATTGGAGTACCACTGCATCATCAGTTACCTCACTTAAGTGACTCAGCCACTATCAGAAATGAAAAGATTGAACTCATGACTGGGCCTTTCCGTCTATGAACTCTGTGTACGAAGGATTTTCTTGCTGGAACATTTTAAGCATCAGTGTTTACAATAGAAGCGCAACAATTGTTATAGTTTCTTAGGTCTTTGGTCGACAAGCCCACTTCGTTCCTTTTACATGCTTTTGTCTAAACCTCTCTTGGGTGGCTCGGGTGAAAGGAGGTCACATGCATCTTTGACAGTCTGAAATTTTCAGGAACAGTTCCAAAATTTAATTAAGTACTGATTGTCTTCTATGCACATGAGAGAGAAGAAAAAAATCTTCAGAAATAACAGAATTAAGCATGCTCTATTTTGTAGCCTTGTAATGACCTCCAGCAAATGCCTGACCTAGTTCTGAGGGCCTTGAGTCCACTTGCATGAACATGATGCCTTAAAAAGCTGATCAGGAAATCAAAGTCAAAAACAGGCACCATCCATGGTAATAGAGCAGCGAAGGATGTCCTGTGTTACTGGTAGAAAGGCTGAAATTTAAAATAGAATGAAGATTGCCTCCAGTCACTTAATTTGGAGGCAGCACAGGAGTTGTGCAGCATTTTGGTCTGATGGTACCTTGAATTAAAAGAACTAATCTTCAGCAGATTTTCTTATTACCCTGATGTTGTTGAGAACTGATACTTCCCAGCTATATTAATGCCTAGGGGCAGCAACTCCTACCTGCCTCCAAGAGGTTAACTAGTAAGCAGTGCTCTGTGAAGGTCCCCAGATGTTATGTGTGTCAAGCTCTCATCCCTTCTGCTGCAGCTGAAGCCTTGTTGGTCAACAGAAACAATGCTTCAGCTGTTTTACATTAGAAGGTAAAATTCACATCGGGTGGCAGAGCAAGGATGCTGGCAGAAGTCTTGGACTCAGAGTTGACCCAAGAGTTCCTTCCCTTGCATCATAGGAGAGGGCCCCAAAGGGAATGACTTTTCTACCTAGTCTGTCCTGGTGTAAGCCACTGCGTACTAGCAGCAATCCCCCACAATGTGGCTTATTGAACACTCGTCTTGTGAAGTACTTCCTTGAGAAAACTTTTTTTGCATTATGTGAATTTAGAAAATACTCTCCTACACTCCTGTCTTGCCCATTCACAATGAATGTTAAAAGACCATGTGGTCCTGCCTTAGAGAAAATCAGATGAATCCAGGGTTTTCCACTCTTATTTCCAATCTTACTTGATTTGCAGCCATCCTTCCCCTTCCCTCTTCTTGGGAACAGCTTCATAATTCCCACAAAATGTACCACAGGCCACAGTTTGGGCAATGCTGCTTAAGCTGTCAGACTGTCAGGTGGGGTCACGGCCACCTCAGTGCTGCTCTGCTTGCACGTCTAACCTGTCTGCCTCCTCCACGAATCCTCTGAGCACCCTGTTAAAGTGTACCTCAGGTTAAGTGATTTCTCATGATTAATAGTCAAATCTCTTCCCTCCCTACTTCCCCTCCCCCGTTCACTTTTTCCTTTAAGCCGAAGAGCACTGTTCTAGCATAGGATCCCCCCAGCTTGCTTATAAACCCTCACTACTTACAGACATCTTTAGGTCTCCACTCTGCTTTGCTTAGAGTAAAGCTTCGATAAATATTGATGGGTAATTGAAGAATGCAAAGCAGCAGACCTGGGTGATAGATTCTCTCCAGAAGCACAGGCACGGTTAAGAACACAGCTAATTCAGAGGCAGAGGAATGCCGGGGTTAGGCAGCGGCTCTACAGAATGGTTTGCACGTCTACCTGGAGCCTAATCCAGGAAGCGTGGGATTCAGAGCAGCATGACTAGGATCCAGAATGACATCACATCTCAAGAAATATGTGTGGAGGATGATGTATTCCTCTGGAACAAATCACAGTCCGTTTGACTACCTTTATTCTTTTAGTTAAAAAAGGTGCAAGAAAATCTCATTACTTTCATCCCACATCGAGTTTTTTTTTATCCCCCAAGGATGCTGTTCAATCCTGAAAGCCCTTGAGAAGCTCCCCAAGGTACACTGTTTCTTGCTTTCACCACATCCCCCGCTTATAACGTTTTCTTATTTTGGTTCCTTGAAAAATGCTGTAACAGGCTTTTACTGTAAATAGTGGCTACTACCCTCAAATTTACCTCTCCCAGAAGAAAGACACAAAAGCAACTCCAGTGTGAAGTATAAGGAGGAGGTGGTAGCTATTACACCACTAGGATTCATATGGCATTATAAATTTCTATGAAAATAGGCATTACCGAGTATCTGCTTTGCTTTCAGGCAACCTGGTTACCTTATAGAACATTCTGTTTCTTTTCTTTACCGCAGAGCATAAGTGGGTAATATTTCCAGCCATGAATCTACTAGATTTCTCTCTAGATAAATGATGGATAGATAAATAGATCAATAGAGAGAGATACGTAGGTTTATATACTCCGGGATTATCATACCAACTTTTACTTTGTAAGTGTTAATTATGTTTTCTATATAACCTACACTTATTTTTTCAAAAAAATAATACATATTGAGCTTGTGAAAGCACCTACAGATAGGCACAGGAATTCATAAAATGTCCAAACACTTTCAATGTAGTATTTTTTTTTTTTTACAAGTCTGTGAGACATTTTATTTTGTACTGCTTGCTGTGGAAGGGAAATTTTACAAAGAAGCAGCAAAATTATGAAATTCAACTCTGGACTTAAAGTGCCAAAAAAGGCCTAGGATAACCACCTAATTTCTTCATTCTTAGCATTTTAATCAACCAGATGATGCATGTTGCATGCCATTCAGTTCAGTCTCTGTCCCAAAGAGCACCACGGACTTTATATAGACTTCATGTTGATGAGATGAAGAATGTGGGCCATGTCATCAGGGAACGCCCCCTGGTGGAGCAGCATTTGGGCCTCCACATTTGGACAGTCACTGGGTGGGATGGAGTTGGGGGTGTTTTTAGGCCTTGGGGATACTAATATGAATGGGGCAGAAATGATGAAATCATTGGTCTGGTCAGGGCAGTGTTCCAAATGGGACTGAAGTGCAGCCACTAAGTGAAAAGTAATGGAACATGATGCTGGGCACGTCCACTTTGGACAGCCTGCATTGGTCGGTGACAGTTTTACTTTCCTCCTAAGGGCCAGCCCCTTTTACCTGTGGTATTGCAACATACTGACCTGTCATAATCCATTATGTGGGATAGCAGAGTAATTTGATTCTAGGAAAAATAACTACTAGAGATTTTGTTTGGCTTATTTTTTATGTAAATTAAAGTTGCTATTTTTATAATCATGTGTGATAGGGATCTTAGCATACTATAATGTCTTCTATCATCCACTGCTTAAAGTTAGGCATGGCTCAGCCAGTTGGCCACTTGGTGTGACAGAACAAGTAACATGCAGTGACATATGCACTGCATCCATCTGCATGGGGCCGAAGAGCATCAATCTAAGGGAAAATACGTTGAACATGAAGAGCATGAACCAGTGCCAAAGCCTTAGTCATCAGACAGTAATCTATGTTCTCCTGGTGGCTGCTCCTGGAATCTGCTCCCTATCCCACCCCCTGATGCATATCTGGGCCCTGACCTGATATAAAGCCATAAACACATGTCATACATAGGGACTCAAAGGACATTGCCTTTGGGCTCCTCTGACACAATGTCATACAGGGTGGAGAGAATACTTTGCCACGTATCTCCTCATTGGTATAAGGCAGCCAGAAGACAAGTGCTATAGAGTAGCTGGAAAGACTGAGGCATGAGGAATAGCCCAGATGCTGTGAGATACTCTGGAGGTTTCTAGAAGTACTTGAGGCAGGACTCCATCAGATGGAAAAGGTTACATATCAGGGTCTGACTTCCTGCCAAAGCAGGGAAGCAGTTAGTGGGTAAGCAGTGTCACTGTCATTCTCATGCATTCCCATGTGACCACTGAATGGGAAGAAAGGGGGTAGCCTTAGAGCTACAAGGCTAATTTTGTAAACACAAGGGATCCAGTGCCATATGTGTGAACAGCACCCATCAGATGGATTGTGGCAGGGAGAGACACCTGAGAGTCTCAGTTATAAGTATCTGGTCCTGGAGCCATTGACATTTCAAATGCGTGGTCTAGAGGAAAGTGATTTTCTATGATGAACCTAGTAGCCAGGTGTAGAAAGGTTTAATTAGAACATATATTTCAGACCAGGAGGCCAACTTAGGAATTTAATATGGTCAGCGTTGCAGTTGAAATCAGAAAATGTGTTAATGCTCTTGCTCTCCCCACTAGTTATTGTGTGCTCATGGGTAAGTTTTTTGCTTTCTGAACCCACTTCCTCACATATTAAGTGGTCCATGACATAAGTGTTCTGGTTTACCTTTCTTCCCCTTCTGCATCTTCGTCTCTAGTTCTTCTACCCAGAATGCTCTACTCCCTTGTCCAGGGCATATGGAATACTCTTACCTGGGTTTGCTCTCTCCCCAGCTCTCCCTTTGAAAGTATGGAAACCCTTGAAGAATGTTCTAAGAGTTTTTTTTCCAGCTATTACTACTAGGGGACACATGAGGAAACAAGTAAGTATGTGAGAGTTTACAAAGCAATATTTTGTAAAAAGCTTTTCAGTAATTCTTTCGCATTTTCAAATTTAACTTTCCTGGTGCCTTTCAGGTTCACTGGTGACTCATTGGTTAGTTTTTTTCCTGGAAGTTGACCCTGCCCAACTCTGCTCTGTGTGACACTGGTATTGATATGATCTTCTCCCCCTTTGGTGTAGACTCTCTCTGTTCTTGCAGTGGTCGCTAAAGAGAGTGATAGTGAGTACTCAAGGGGTCATTGTGGTCCATGAGATCCAAGGAGGAAAAGTGTGGTCTCTACTGAGAGCTCCATGCTAGCAGATTCCCAGTAATGTCTTCCAGGTTCCTGTGTGGTGTCCCGTGCAGGGCAATTACTACAGTGATTGTGTGGTAGTTCCATACCCCAGGCTGATCACCTATCCCTCCTGTGGCCTTTGGAGTATTCTTAACTGAAACCAATTGGGTATGAGCTAGGGAAAGGTACAAGGAGATAAGAAAGGGAAAATGTGCATTTGTGTCTGTGTGTCTTTATGGTATACACATAGGTGATGGAACTACTCAGAAAATGTGTATGGGGGATGGAAATCATTTTAAACCTGTATTTCTACTCTTAGATAATATAAGATAATCAACTGGGCCCACCACATAGAAGGGGACTAAGGAATGTTGGTTCATTTCCTGGTGAAAGTAACTATAAAATTGTGAACAGGTCACATATATTATGATCCTTGTTACATATTGGAATATATAACACAAAGCCTAGGACAAAGTATTGAAAGGTATTTCCAGCTCAAGTTCTTAAGTTCTTCTTGTCTCCCCCCCTTCCCCCGCCACAGTTCTCCTCTCTTCCCCCTTTTTGGTGGACTGGGGCTGATGCTGCTTTATATTGGTTAAGTTGCTTAGAACTTCATGGCCATGTGGGTTTTCTGCAGGGAGTTATTTTTCTCTCCTTGTTTGACTTGGTGGTGGCGGGTGCTTGGTGAAAGAATGTGAGAGCTCATTAGAGTTTATTGTACGGTGCAGCAGGGGGAAGTGAAATTATAGAAGCCAAGGGGCATGGGGGGGCAGGGGGGAAAGGCAATTGCTAGACCAGCGCTGACACCAGTAACTTTTTACGAGGGTGAGTCAAAGCATCAGGGAGGCTGGAACCAAGTTTCTGCCCTCCTGAACCTATTACTGTAGATCATGACAGAGAATGGAGGGAAGGCAAGCCTCTCTCTCAGGCTGGCTAGGAAGAAAAACTAGAGTTATGGAGACTGATGTCAAGGTATTTGAACTCAACTAGTGGTTAGGGTGGGTGGAGATATTAGAAGAGACTGTTAGTGTACCAAATATAGTAAGAGACGATACCTGATTATCTAGAATAATGGTAAGCATGTCCCCAGTGGGGGAAAAAAATAGCTTCAGTGGGTGATTTCCATGGACATCTGAGGTTGTGACTTCTTCCCTCCATTTTTATCCCCTTGTGAGAATGAGGAATCAGTGTGATGCTCAGCTTGCCACAGAAATACAGCATATTGTGGACATGTGAAGCTTGAAAACTAGCCCCCTTAGTGGAGACACTATGATACCCCATCTTACCAACTCTTTGACCTTGAGAGTTGACAGGCAGAGTCAGGCATTGCTGGTGAGGCTGGTCCAAACTGACCGCTCTTGGCCAATCCCCCTGTGCCTCCTTTCCTCAGTCACAGGAGAGGCCACAGTTAGGAAAAGCATGAGTGGGTCCAAACTTGACTCTATGCTGATGGCACCTAGATCTTTGCATTTCCCAGAGGCACATTCTCCTTGGACACTTCTAACCCCTTGGGTGACCTCAGCTGTGCCAAGCCCAAGTGGGAGAACTGTTTCCTTCAACAAAGCAGGACTAGAATGAAATTAGTTAGAGCTTGCCCCAGGCCGCAGCTTCTAATGTGTGTCTTTACACTTTCATTTCCTCTGGTGTCAGTACACCGTGGATTTGCCTTATTAGTTATTTTTTCCCTTCTTTCTTTTTCTCACTAATAAACACCTAAAGCTTCACCCATTATTAAAAAAAAATGCAAACTGCAGTTACAGCCCACGATGGAGACAGAGTGTGTCTGTACCATAAGAAGTGTCAAATTGTTAGCACTTGCCCTCCACTCCCAACTCTGCCCAGCCCTTGAGCAAATGCTCTAGCTGTGGTCAGGTTCGGTAGTGGCAGGTGCACTCAGGCAGGGGTGCAGAGTGTGAGAAGAGAAGGGCTGTCTCTGAAATTCCTTAAAGCAGCATCCTGTCCTACATCAAAAGAATGCTGCATTGTGCAGGAGCACAGAGTCGGGTTACAGACACTGTTGGGTCTGGATGGCAGGTCTCTGTGCTTTCTGCTAGGTCGTGCTGCCTGCCCTGTGTGTGGTCACTATGGCGCTGCTCCATTAGGATTCTTGGAGAGCGAGGATGTCTTGGATGGCACTCAATGGTCTTTCGCGCGAAACTGGAAACCAGCCACAGTGAGGTTTTCATGCATGTGAAGAAGAGGCTGTGTGTAAGGGAAGCGGTGGGATGGAGCTGATTCTAAGACCCTGGGGTCCAGACCTTTAGCCCGTAGCTTACACTGACTTACATTCCAGAGTCTTATTTGATACATCTCCTGGAGACAGAGGTGGATCGGCCCCCTCTGCTGACCTCAGGATCACCATGGACACCCCCAGCAGTGTTCCCTCCTGGGCTGGGGGCAGTGGGAGCAACACACATATACTTGGCAGCATCTTCCCACTGAGCACCAGACCCTACTCTGCTTTCCCTGAGAGCTCTGTTTTGGGCATATGTCCAGACGAAAGGTTTTCCCTTGTGGTTGCAATGCACAAAAATAGCAGTGGGAGAGTGCCCCCTTGAAGAATGACTGCCATCCTGTTGTGTCCTGGGGCTGTCTCCTCTCCCTGGCTACTCTTCCTGCAGACGAGCGTGCTCCAACCAGATCTACCCTCCTTCTCTAGGCTCTCTCTGACCTTTATTTTAAGTATCTTGTGACATGTGTACATGTGTTTTTATTGCAAACTGCCTCAAATCCATTTGGATATGGATGCTATACAAATTATAAATAAATAAATACATGATAAAGAGAGGAGCTCTTCCCTGCCAGCTCTTTGCTTAAAAAGCAGCAAGTTTGCACTTGCGTGACTCTGCTTTTGCTGGGCCCCATGCCGGCAGCCAACAGGAGTGAAAACAAAATCTGTCCCTTTCAGCACCACACATTCCTCTCCTGAGCCTAGGGGAAGAGGTGGCAAGTACCATTCGCCAATCAGCAACCAGATAGCCTTGCCTTTCCTGAACTCCACATATTTAATGAAATTCCACCCACTTTGGGAGAGTCATGCTGGTAAATCAGGTAGCCACAGCTTTTCCTACAAATACAAGATACTTCTGCCTCATTCCTTCCACAGGGTTCTACACAGCCCCTGGCTCGCTTTCCTATTGTACCCTCCGCCTGTCCGTTGGGAACCTTGTTTTTCTCATCAGCAAATGCTCTGCCATCCTTCCTTTATTTTCAATGTCAGTGTCTTGGCACTTGCTTCCGTGCAATCTCGGCTTCCCCTGAGCTCCCATCCCTTCCAGAGAGGGCATCTGCTTATTGTTTTGGTAGTCCCTTTAGACCTCTCTTGCTTACTCCTTAATCTTGCTCACTCTGTCTTTCAAGTCATTTTGCTGCCTTTGAACCCTGAAGCCCACCTCTTCTCTTTTCGTTTTGAGCAGAGAACACTGGGCCCACCTAACAGGCTGTGGAAATCACTCTGGGTGACTCCCCTCCATCTTCTTTCACTTTGGCTTCCATTTCTCATGTCTGTTTTAGAAGTGGTCCTCCTTCTGAAGGCTCCGTCTTCAGCTTTGTCCTGAACTTCAGTCACCCCCTTCGGTGGCAGCTCCTTGCGCCATCAGTTTGGCCCTGCTGTTTTCCTGACTTCATTTACTTCCCCTCCCCGAGTTCTACCCCCATCTTTATATTTAAAAAATATTAATAAACTAGAAACCTTTATTCTACCTTGTTACCTCCACAGGCCGTTCTCCTCTTGCTGTTTTTCTTTTCAGCATCAGCCTTTTGGAAGGAATTGTTGGTATGTTGACATCCCTGCCTGCTTTAGCCCCCTCACCATTACCAGGTGATTCCCAGTACCCACTACCATGAGGAAACTACTTTCTTAAATATTACCTGTAGCCCCTTATCTGCTAAGCCAAGTAATTCCTCCCACCTATATATCTCTAAAATGTTCCTTTTCCATGTCATTTGTTGCTTGATTGACCCCTTTGCTTTGTCTTCTCTCCTGAGATTTAGTTCTTAAATCCCAATGGTCTGCTTGACATCTCCTCCCACTTAAGGTTCTCCCCTTCCTTCCATCCTATTCTTATAGTGAAACCAACTGGCTTCTTTCACCATCACACCTTTCTCCTGGTCTCTGAAATCTTGGTATTTCCTCTGAGTACTCCTTCTTCCGTATCTCACACATCTGATCAGTAGATAGGTATTGTCATGTGTTCCCTCACCAATGTCTCTCACATCTCCTCTCTTCTTTCTGTTCCTGCTATCAGCCCCCTGCTTCAGAGATCTCTGCCTCCTCCCAAAGCTGTCTGCTAAATGTCATAGATATTTGGCGGGCGGAATTCATTTTTAGCCTGAACCAAAGACACATAGATGATTCTCTTCTTCACTCTTCTCACCTCGCTATGGATATATAGACTATGATGAAAATCAGAATGTACTCCTAATGATGGTTTTCTTGTGTTGGATGATGTAACTTTATTTAGCCTATGGTATTTTTTATGGAAAAATGATACTGTTTTTAAGTCAGGTTGCTCTATGCTGACTGACCTATTTACTTAGAAAGAACAGAGAAATCAGGAGTAGCTTGGGGTAGGCAAAGGTCAGAGGTTGATCACAAGGAGAAACCCAGAAAAAGAGAATGCCCACAGAAGATGGGGGAGAGTAGGAGACATTTTAGCAGTTAGGCTTCAAAATAAGACCAGAGAGTTTTAAATGGAGTTTATTGCTTCTAAGCAACAAAGTAGTGTTGATGTCATATTTAACATTCTAACTCTATAGCAAAGAATAAACAAGGAGAGGAGGGGGGAAAACATGAAAAGATTAGAGACAACATGTGGTGAAGAGCAGGAAACCCCTTGCAAAACTGTAATAGCAGAGACTTTATTGCAGCAAAAACATTTTATGCCCTTTGCTCTATATGTTTATATGTAGTATTTATACTTATAAGTTAATTTTATTCATTTCTGTGTTGCTTTATGGATAGATAATTGTATTTTTCAGTGCAAAAGAGTAGGCCATTATACATGTGTACACACACACACACACACACACACACATACACATGTCCTTCAACTTCTTTTTCATTGCTTTTCTTGTGCTACTTAAAAGAGAGCCCTGCTAAATTTTTGGATATGCTAAAGAGATACCACCAGCCTTCCAGTAGTATAAAACAAATAAAGATGAGCACTAAGAAATGTTAAATAGCCGCCTTGGATCTCACTTTATTAAAAAAAAATATTGTGGTAAAGTATATATACCAGAATTTGCCATTTGAACTATCGGAAGTGTCCCATTCACTAACATGAGTTACATTCACAATGTTGTGCGGCCATCTATTTCCACTTTCTCCCCCTCAATCCAAACAGGAGTCTGTAACAGTTAAGCCACAACTCCCCATTTCCCTCACTCCCAGTCTCTGGTAACATCTAATCTGGTAATATCTATCTATGTTCTATCTCTTGGAATTTGCTTGTTCTACTATAAGTGAAATCATATGATATTTGGCTTTTTGTGCCTGGCTTAGCATATTTTCAAGGTTCATCTATGTTGTTGCATGTATCAGAGCTGTATTCTTTTTTTTTTTTGATTGAGTAGTATTCCATTATATGTATATGTCACATTTTGTTAATCTATTCACCCATCAGTGGACACTTAGTTATTTCTACTTTGGAGTTATTATAAATAATGCTTCACTAAACATTGGCACACAGGTATTTGCTTTGGTCTCTGTTTTGAATTCTTTGGGGTATATACACATATACCATATATATATGGTATTCTTTGGGGTATATACACCTATACATATATATGTGTGTGTGTGTGTGTGTGTGTGTGTGTGTGTGTGTGTGTGTATTCCACTTTGGGAGTGGAATTACTGGGTTACATGGTAATTTTTTATTAAGTTTTTGAGGAACTGCCAAGTTGTTTTTCACAGTAGCTGCACCATTTTACATTCCCATCAGCAGTGTCTCAGGGTTCCAATTTCTCCATATCCTTGTCAACCGTTATATTCCATTTTTAAAATTATAGCCATTCTAGTAGGTGTGAAGTTGTACCTCATTGTGGTTTTCATTTGCATTTCCCTAGTGACTAATGATGTTGAACATCTTTTCATGTGATTGGCCATTTGTATATCATCTTTGGAGAAGTGTCTATTCAAGTTTTGGAATTGGGCCATTTGTCTTTTTGTTGCTGAATTGTTGGAATTAGTTATGTATTCTGGATATTAATTATACCCTATCATATGTAAGATTTGCAAATTTTCTCTCCTATTCTGTAATTTGGCTTTTCACTTTCTAGGTAATGTCCTTTGATGCACAAAAGGTTTTATTTTTGATGAAGTCTGATTTATGTTTTCTCTTGTTTCTCTTACTTTTGATGTCATATCTAAGAAGTCACTACTAAATGAAATTTCACGAAGATTTACCCCTATTTTTTTTACTGTGAGTTTTATGGCTTTAGCTCTCATATATAGATATTGATGCATTTTGAGTTAATTTTTCTATATGATGTGAAATGGGTGTTCAACTTCATTCTTTCACATGTGGCAGTTCGGTTGTACTAACACTGTTGTTAAAGACTGTTCTTTTGTTCTTTTCCTGGGGAAGGGGCATGGCACCCTTGTCAAAAGTTAGTTGGTCATAGAAACATGGGTTTATTTCTGGACTCTCAATTGTTTTAATGCTGTATGTTTATACTTACGTCAGTATCAAACTGCTTTTGTTATTTTAGCTTTGTAGTAAGTTTTGAATTTAGGAAATTAGAATCCTCTGACTTTGTTCTTTTTCAGGATTGTTTTGGCTATTTGGGGCCTTTTGTACTAACACATGAATCTGAAGGATCAATTCCATTTCCGCAAAAAGGATGTTGAAATTTTGATAAGTTGTCATCTTTGCAATATTATGTCTTCCTACCCATGAACGTAAGATATCTTTCCATTTCTTTAAGTTTCCTTTAATTTCTTTGGAAAGTGTTTTATATTTTTCAGTATACATGCCTTTCATCTTTTTGGTTAAATGTATTTCTAAGCATTTTATCCTTCAGATGCAGTTGTAGATGGAATTGTTTCTCACTTTTTTTTTTTTTTAAGATTTTATTTATTTATTCGACAGAGATAGAGACAGCCAGCGAGAGAGGGAACACAAGCAGGGGGAGTGGGAGAGGAAAAAGCAGGCTCATAGCGGAGGAGCCTGATGTGGGGCTCGATCCCAGAACTCCGGGATCACGCCCTGAGCCGAAGGCAGACGCTTAACCGCTGTGCCACCCAGGCGTCCCTCTCACTTTTTTTTTTAGGATTGTTTATTGTAGGTGTATAGACTCACAAATAATTTTTGTGTGTTGAGCTTGTACTTTGTAACTTAGCTGAATCTGTTAGTATATCTACTAACTTTCTTGTGGATTCTTTGGGATTTTCTATGCATTAAGATCATGTCATTTGCAAATAGAGATAGTTTTATTTCTTCCTTTCCAATTTGAGTGACTTTTATTTATTGTTTTTCTTCTTCTTCTTTTATGTTTTGCTCTGGCTAGAACTTCCAGTATACTGTTGAATAGCCAGTGTAAAAGTGGGTATCCTTGTCTGATTCCTGATCCTAGGGGGAGAGCTTTTAGTCCTTCTCCATTGAGAATGGTGTTAACTGTGGGTTTTCATAAATACCTTTTATTATGGTGAGGGATTTCCCTTCTATTTCACTTTCCTGAGGGTTGTGGTGGTGTTGTATATCAGGTAAAAAAATAGACTCAAAATGGATGAAAGACCTAAATGTAAAACAAGAATCCATCAAAATCCTAGAGAAGAACACAGGGAGTAACCTCTTCCACCTAGGCTGCAACAACTTCTTGCTAGACACATCTCCAAAGGCAAGGGAAACAAAGGCAAAAATGAACTATTGGGACTTAATCAAGATAAAAAGCTTTTGTACAGCAAAGGAAACAGTCGACAAAACCAAAAGACAACCGACAGAATGGGAGAAGATATTTGCAAATGACACATCAGATAAACAGCTAGTATTCAAAATCTATAATGAGGTTATCAAACTCAACACCCAAAGAACAAATAATCCAATCAAGAAATGGGCAGAAGTCATGAACAGACATTTCCCCAAAGAAGACATCCAGATGGCCAACAGACACATGAAAAAATGTGCACCATCACTTGGCATCAGGGAAATACAAATCAGAACCAAAATGAAATACCACCTCACACCAATCAGAACGGTTAAAATTAACAGATGTTGGCAAGGATGTGGAGAAAGGGGAACCCTCCTACACTGTTAGTGGAAACACAAGCTGGTGCAACCACTCTGGAAAACAGTATGAAACTTCCTCAAAAAGTTGAAAATAGAGCTACTGTATGACCCAGCAATTGCGCTGCTGGGTATTTACCCCAAAGATACAGATGTAGTAAAAAGAAGGGGCACCTGCACTCCAATGTTTATAGCAGCAATATCCACAATAGCCAAACTATGGAAAGAGCCCAGTTGTCCATCGACAGATGAATGGATAAAGAAGATGTGGCATATATGTAATGTGTTACTACTCAGCCATAAAAAAAATGGAATCTTTCCATTTGCAATGATGTGGATGGAACTAGAGGGTATTATGCTAAGTGAAATAAGTCAATCAGAGAAAGACAATTATCATATGATCTCACTCATATGTGGAATTTAAGAAACAAAACAGAGGATCATCAGGGAAGAGAGGAAAAATAAAAACAAAACCTAACCAGAGAAGGAGACAAACCATAAGAGACTTAGTCATAGGAAACAACCTGAGGGTTGCTGGAGGGGAGGGGGTGAAGGGATGGGGTAACTGGGTGATGGACATTAAGGAGAGCATGTGATGTGATGAGCACTGGGTGTTATATAAGACTGATGAATCACAAGACCTGTACCTCTGAAACAAATAATACATTATATGTTAATTAATTGAATTAAAATAGTTAAAAGAAAAAAGAAGGACCTAACTTTACATCTGAAGGAACTAGAAAAAGAAGAGCATATTAAACCCAAAGCTAGCAGAAGTAAAAAACGGTACAGAGTGGTATAAATAAAATAGAGAACAGAAAAACAACACAGAGAATCAATGAAATCGAGAGTTGGTTCTTTGAAAAGGTTAACAAAGTTAACAAACTTCTAGCTAGATTGACGAAAGGAAAAAAAGAAAGATGTAAATAACTAAAATTACTAATAAAGAAGGACTGACTTACTATATGCTGTCTATGTCTTATTCTTCTTTGTCCTGCATATCCCCCTTTACATTCTTCTTTTATGTTTGATTGATATTTTTGTAGTGAACCATTTTGATTCCCTTCTCATTTCCTTTGATATATTTTTAATATATTTTCTTCATGGTCACCATGGAGATTATATTTAACATCCCAAATTTATAACAATCTAATTAAAATTTATACTAACTTATCTTCAGTAGCATACAGAAATTGCTTCTGTATAGCTTTGTCTTCCAACCCTCCTTAATGTTGTTGTCACAGATTGTATCTTTGTACATTGTGGACCCAAAAATAAAGATTTATAATTACTTTCTATGCTTTTGTTTTTTTAAATCCTGTAGGAAATAACAAATAGAAACCAAAATACAACAATACTAGATTTTATATTTTCTCATGTATTTACTTTTACCAGAGATCTCTCTTTCTCATATCTTTACGTTACTGTCTGGTGTCCTACATTTTAACCTAAAGGACTCACTTTAATATTTCTTATAGGGCAGGGCTAGTGGTAATGAGCTCCCTGAACTTTCATTTAGCTGGGAATGTCTTAATTTATTTCTCATTTTTGAAGGACAGTTTTGCCAAATATAGAATTCTTGGTTGACAGTTCTTTTTTTTTTTTTTTTTTTTTTTTCCTTTCAGCGTTTAGAACGTCATCCTGCTGTCCTCTGGCCTTCATAGTTTCTGATGAGAAATCAACTGTTAATCTTATTAGGATCCCTTGTATGTAATGAGTTGCTTCTCTTATTGCTTTTAAGATTCTCTTTTTGTCTTTTGATAGTTTATAATGTCTCTGTGTGCATCTTTTTGAGTTTATCTTACTTGGGATTTGTTGAGCTTCATGGATTGATAGATTCATGTCTTTCATCAAATTTGGGAAGTTTTGAGTTAGTATTTTTACAAATATTTTTTCTGTCCCTTTTTTTCCCCTCTCATCTCCTTCTAGAGAATGTGTGTGTTGGTTTTTTGATGGTAGTCTACTTTTACTTTTACTTTTTTATTTTTAATTATTCTTTTCTTTCTATTCAGACTGAGTAATTTCAGTTGTCCTATATTCAGGTTCACTAATTCTTTCTTCGTCAGGCTTAAAATAATTGTTGAACCCCTTTAGTGAATTTTTCATTTCAGTTATTATAGTTTTCAGCATGAGGATTTTTGATATCTCTTTATAATTTGTCTCTTTATTGATCTTCTCATTTTGCTGATATTGTTTTCCTGATTTCCTTTAGTTCTTTAGCCATGTTTTTCTTAAACTATTAGTGTATATTTAAGGCAGTTGTTTTAAAGTCTTTATCAATTCTAATTTTTAGACTTCCTCAGAGATGGTTTCTGTTCATTAATTTTGTTCCTTTAATTGAACCATACTTAACTGTTTCTTTGTATGCCTTGTGATTCTTTGTTTCAAACTAGACATTTGAATATTATACTATAGTAACTCTGGAAAACAGATTTACCACCCTTTCCTAGGGTTTGCTGTTTTTTGTTTGCCGAATGCTATAGTAGTTCATTTGTTTAACAGCTATCCCAAACTGTTTTTGCAGACTGTATTCCTTGTTATGTATGGCCACTGAAGTCTATGTCCCTTAGCTTGTGTTCAGCTAATATTTTGACAGAAATTTCCTTGAATTCCAGAGCTGAACAAACAAACAAACACCTCTCCCAGTCTTAGTAGATGGGCACTCCTTCAATATTTAGGCTTACACTGAACCTAGGAATCAGCCTGAGGTGAATGCTTAATGTATTCTTAACCCTCTTCTGGGCATTCATTTTCCCCTGGGTATGCACATGGTTTTCTTAATTTCCCTGTGTATATGACTGCTTTTATATGTTCTAGTTTACTGAAGAAACTCTTCCCAGCTTTTGTTCCCAGGCCTTAGGTAGTTCGTTGTAGGTTTTGACTATAATCTTTTGTCCCAGACATCTGAGTGTTGTTAGTTTAGCTTGTGGTATTTTTGAACAATTCAAATTGCTTTTCTGCTCTGAGTTCCTAGTTATGTGAAACAGATGAGTACCTTTTATCAGTTTTTCATATCACTCTTGGTTAAAACAGACATATATAGTCACTTGTGGATAAGCTTTACTTTGCTCCATCCTGAACCAGAGCCTACAATCTTAACAGTGGGAATCGAGACTGTTGCTGCATTAATATTGCCACTGTTCTGGGGAGGGGATGGGCATGGGTGAGTAAAAATGCCACAAAGCTCCCCTGGTATCTTGAAGTTGCCTTTTTCTTAATGCTACATTCACTTGGTTGCTGTAAACTTTGTTTTTCAGAGTTCTGATAGAGTTGATTCTGACAGTTTTTGTTTGTCTTTTAATATTTCTGTGGAACAGTGAGACCCTAGATCTGTCTATCACCATTTTGCTGGTAATACTCCCATCCTAAAATTAACCACTTAGTTGTTTTGGAAAGGTTTATGAGAAGCCCACAATTTCAGAATTGGAAAAAGCTTTTGAGATTGTGTAGCCTGGTGGTTTATAACCCTTATCCCCAGGGGTTTCATGGAATTCCCTTAGGTCCACCTCAGAACCTCAGAATGTTGGAGCCTTTTTACTATCCCTCTCCTTCGTCTTCACCTAGAATCTCTCAGACTTTGTCACCCTTACTTTTATTTTTTTAAATGGTATGCTTTCATTGGAAATGAGTTTTTGGCTTAAAATTTTTCAGAAACCAATGGTTCATTTCAAGTGCTTAGTTCAGAACTAGGCAAGGAATATTCAGGTTCCGTAGTCAATGTCACCCAGTTTCCCAGATACTCAGAGAGGTAGCTGGACTGGGACATGTAGGGATTCTTGGTAGGATCATAACTTGGTGCCTTTGTTCAACATTTAACTAGAGCCAAGGCACTGTGTTATGTAGGGGAAGGTAGGAAGAGCTTGTTGTGGCACTCCTCAGTCCTTTTCTATCATCCTGAACAATCCAATCCTGGCTCCAAATTTGTACCCTCTTTCAGCATAGCTAGCCTCCAAATTTGACCAGATTGAATCTTCTTGGAGGGCAACTTGTCAACTATTGTTACTGGAGAATGCCCCCTGGAGCATTCACTCCTCCTACCATCATCTGAAGACTTAACAAATTATCTTTTCTTACCACATATCATTCTCTTCCCTAGAGGAGATCTAGAAAATAACATTTTCTCCATTTTGTTACATTTTCAATTCCATTTATATATGACAACTAGCTCTGAGTATGAGAATATTGTATAGTAATAGTGAACTTTTTTTTTCATTTTTCACTGTTTTTGAGCAACAAAACAGAGCTTATGTGGTTATTGAACAAGACATTGATACCCAGGAAGGACATGGGACACCATACGTATTATCAAGCTAGACCTAAAGAGGGGTTGGAGAATTTCTGCTGAGAGGAAATAGCAGTCTTCATTGGGTGGATTTCACTGCAGTTATTAAAAGAGTGATCTGGTCTGATGCAGTTAACCTCTCACAGTCTCTTAGAATCCTAAGATTCCATCTTCTGTAGTAATTAAATAATACCTCATTTTGCATATGTTTTATGGATATGATAAGTTTTAGTTTCTTTGGTATAATTTTTATATATATTTAATGTATGTATAAGTATGTAATATTTATATACACACACATATATACACATATATAAATATATAGCATTTGTATATACACACATTTTTATTGGTAGATTGTATAAAAGTATGAAAAGCATAATAATATCACTCAGAAATTTATAGGAGCAGCAGTTTTCAATCCTTGTAATATTATATCTAAATAGAAAACAATCAGCTTGGAGGTTTTCTTGCTGACTGGTGTATTGACATGATTGTGATACCTCCAGCTGGCTTTTTCACACTGAATGACAATTACACGCATGCCCCATGATAGTTGATGCTCACAGAGCATAAAGAGAAAGGAAAACAGTGATCTTAGGTCCATGAGGGAAGGCTATAACCACGGACAAAGTAAGCAAACAGAAACCTAGCTAATTGAAAGGGAGGATAGTTAAAATTTAGCAGTGTTGAATTGGGAATAGCATCAGTGTCAAAAGGAACTTGAATTTCACTGGATGATTGAAAAATAACATGGCAAATTGTTTCTTCCTCCAAATTTATGGAACCAAAATAAGCCAAGAACTCCCTCCCCCCATCCTTGTCATAAAAGGGAGCCATTGAATATATAGGTCTGGAATGAGTTTGGATAGAAGATATTAATTTCTAAAATCTGAAATGTATTTTACCTTTTTGCATATTTTAACTGTGAAATTATGGTTATGTAGCTTTGCATTCACATGAACAGTAGTGCTTCCTGTTTGAATGTTCTAAGTATCTGAGTCTCTCTACCACCATGTAACTCCCTCCCCCACTCAGAGTAATAATACTTATGATTTTTAAGGTAAGGAATAATATGTACATATGAAATTAGTAATAAACAATGAACAGTGACATATTAAGGCAAAAAAAATTAAAAATCCTCCTCTGCATGCTTCTCAAAGGTACCTGCATTATATAGTGGAAAGATCTTGGTGGAAATTCATGAAGCTTGGATTCAAGTCTTCACTCTGCTACTTACCATGTGTTTTGTCAAATCACTTTTCTTCTCATAGCCTTTCTCTCCCCTCAAATTTGCACTATGGAGATAGGAATTTTGCTTTCTAATCCCTGGGTTATTTTGAAATGATATGTAGGAAACCATTTGACAAAAAAAAGAGAGATGGAAATGATGTGGATAGTGATGCTCCCAACTACTAATTAATCTTTTCAAAAATTATGATTCTTAATATGGTATTTTATATTTTTCAAGACAAAATGTAACCAATAACCAGCCATCTTTCCATGAAATAAGAAACATTTAATTACCATTTTTACCTGAACCGACAATGGAGAATCATGAAAAAAGAGCTAGGTAGAAGCAGAAATTAACTAACTTCTATCAACTAACAGAGCTGGTGTGTGTTGCTTCAAACCTCCAAGGCTTTACTTTTTTATAGTTCAAATGCAAATGCTCTATCTTCTGTGTTCCTTTAAATTGTTAGGATTTGGTAAGTTTTATCTTCATTTATCCTATTGTGTACACACACACACACACACACACACACACACACACTCCTGTCTACCACTTTTTCCTTCTCCTGGCCAACTTTAACAAGGTCTTCATGACTCAGCTCAGACGTTTTATCTTCCAAGAATTCTCTCATTTCTCCTTCCCACCTCACTCTGGCTTAACTAAGTCTTTTCTGTGTTATTTTGCTGTATCATTGAATTCTGCTATTTGGTTAAAAAGTGTGTATGTGTCTTTTACCCCCAAGTACAATCTAAGACTCCTGAAGAAATAGAGGTCATGTACTATTCATATGGGGACTGGTATTAGTAAATTCTTAGTAAATGTTTCTTTACTGAGTGAATAAATGAATGAATGGATAATATATGAGAAGCTCTTTGAAAAGAAAAGACAATGTGTAATGTGATATTTTTCAAATATAACTGCAGAAGGAAGAAACATTTGTCTAGTTAGATAGTACTATATTTGGAAGCAAGAAATCAGTTATTGGGCCATTTCTACTAATTCGATGAGTAACTCCAGGAAAATCACTTAAGCTCTCTGCATTTAACTTCCCATTCAAAAATGGGGCAATCTGCGTTTCCCATTGCCTGCTTCATTAAGGATGTCACGGAGGCCAAAATTGGAGCAATTACATGATATCTGCTGATTTTTAAAAATAAAGTGGTATTATGCATTTCGGGGGATACATAAATACCAGCTCATAGTCAAACACATATCTTATACTATATACTGAGAAATTCCTGCGAAGTTTTCTCTAAACAATTTAAAATTAAATAACATTTTAAATGGACTGAAGATTTATATTTAAAGCATAGTTTTGTTCTATGCCAGTTTTATAGCGTACAGAATCCTTTTGAAAGGGAACAATTATTTATAATTTGTTTTATAATTTAGAATTTTCTTGTAATACCAGTCTCTTGAAGTAGCACCCTCCTAGATCCCTCTGACTATGTCTCCTCTTCTGCCTGGCAAGCCATTGTTGAGTGACATTGGAGAAGAACTATCCCCCACTGAACTGCCTGTATTATCTTTGGGAGGTTGAATTTTTGTTCAGGAATTCAACCTCTGTCCTGCAAGTGCTAATTTTCAGAATTGTGCACAGATATTTGTGTCTTAGAGAAATAAGTAAAGAAGGTGATTCTTTCCAGCACATCGGGAAATCTTGCTTCTAAACTGAGATAAAAGATACAACTCAATAATTCCCTAAAGGATTGGGGGATTATTTTTTCTTTTTAAAACAAAATGTGTTTGTTTCTTTGTTTGTTTGTTTAGAAATTGACCTCAGATAGAGTAACAAATCCATAGTTAATTTCTCATGTAATTATGGTGTTACTTATCCCCACTTTATCAGGACACTTCTTGTTCTCACCTGGGCAAGAATATAATTTAGGCTTTGCTTATTACTCTCCAATTAAGAATACAAACTACATAGTGTTTAGATTTTCCTTCTTAAGAAATTACTGTGGAGCTGATTTCCTTAAGTGTTCCCCTCTATGCTTCTGTATGAACTGTCTCATGGGAGTAGGACATCTCTGTCTTGATTGCTTTTTTCTTTTCGAATCAACTTCATCGAAGTAACGTATATGTACAATAAATTGTACCCATGTGAAATCCATGTAGCCACCACCACAATCAAGGTGCAGGGTATTTCCAGCTACCCCCAAAAGATCCCTCATGTCTGTTTGCATTCACTCCCATTCCATCCCCTCCCTAGGCAACCAGAGATTTGCTTTCTGTCCACATAGATTAGTTTGCATGATGCCTTTTATTGAGCCCACGTTCTTGGAGTTGAGTTTCTTTATGGGGAGTCAAACTGCATGGTTGGAGTGAAGGAGAAGTCAGAGCTAGCCATCACTAAATTACTTGGTGGGGGGTCTAATATTTATTTTTTTACATGTTCACCATTTAGAAGTAAGTAAGTTGTTTTCCTTTGACCATGTAAACTTAGGAGATATAAACTCTTATTTTTAGGAGCACAGAACTTTGTTCCACTCAGATTTTGAAAGTGGTCAAGGGACAGGGTCAAGACTACTCACCTTCTTTTGGCTTTAGCACAATGGTTCTGATCACTGGACATTTGACTTTATATGGCTAAGAGTCAAGCGCTATTGGTGAAATGTTTGCAAAAGGATTGGCATGAAATCGCCTGACTTGTATTTTATGCCTGTGCCACAGTCCAGAAATAAACATTACATTTCTTTCTCTAAATATATTTGTGTCTTGGATAGCCAGCTGACAACTATTGTCTTTTTTGTTTTTTCCAGTTAAATAGCAATTGTTTTGGATGAAGGAATGGCACTGTTTAAAACTCTTTCACTCTGAAGAGTCTTCTGGGTGAGAAGAAAAATAGATTTCCAGTCTTAAGAATCAAATGGCCCTATTCAATGTCAGTCTTATGACTTTGCCCCCACATTTTAAAATTTTGTTCAACTGGGCTCTAACCTATTTCAAAGTAAAGTTGTGAAGCTTCCCTAACAGGACTGTTCTAGACACAGGTGCTTTTCTAGCTTCTAGAAGTACCCTTTTCTTCATGTTGTTTAGTGGAAAAAGTGACTTTTAACCTTTCAATGCCTAGGTTTCCTTTCTCCTTTTTAAGAAGACTTAATTGACCCAGTTCATTTAAATGTAACCTATTGTTTAGAAATTTCTGGGGGCATAATTTACTTAAAGCAGTAAGTCAGATTTTTTCCTTTCTCCTCCCTTTTATTCTTTTATAGGCAAGAACTGTATGCAGATTATTGAGAGAGGAAAAATAATATCTGAAAAGGTGGCTTTCTTAAAAGGCGCCAGTAGTATTAGTGTCATGTCTGAAGCACCCATTTGTGTCAACTGTACAGACCTTTCAATGGAAAATTGGGCTGTGCTACCTTTTAAAGTATGAAATGCTAATTTGGGATTTACAGTTTTTGAACTGGAGGGCTGCATTTTGCATGGGATTTTGTTTAATTTCCCAGTGAAAAAAGGCATTTGAAACACAACTGCCTACAGCCAACTGTCAACAAAAATCAACTGTAATAGCACAGAGCCTGTCACTGATGTATGTGGTGATGTGGTAATCTTCTCAATTTAGCTGGATATTTCTTCTCCGTACAAAATAGCTGAAAGTCTTGCTAGGCATTTATGAATATCAGGAGGTATTATTAGGCTGATAATGGGGCCAGATTAAGGAAGTGTACACTGGTTCAAAGTGTCAGTTAAAGAGACACAGGATGGGCCAATGCATGGCCCTCGGTCTAAGGGACTCTTCATATTTCAGGTTTTCTAAAGATTTGGGCGATAGCATGCTGAGTTCCATCTGCTGTGAAAGTGGCTTTCTGGGGAAAAAAATAAAGTTGTTATGCTATTTTTTCCCCCAGAAATCTGTTTTTGTTTATCAAGAGGGTGAAATAAAAAATCTCTGGAACTGGAAGTGAGGAGGGCAGACTAGGGGAATCTTGGAAGTGAGACTGGTCAGTATTACTCTCCCCACAGCGTGGAGAGGCAGTGGTTCAGACCTGGCATCTTTCCCCCCTAAGTCAGGACTGTCTAAGAGCTGGGAGAAAAGAATTCTTCTGGAGTCTCTGTATTTTAGTAGTGGGACCCCCTTTGGATTCCAAATAACAACTGGCAAATGCGAGGCAAAAAATAAAGCTGCGTATAACCTATCCTTTGGCAAGGCACAAAGTTGGCACTTATTAGCAGTCATCAAAACACAGCATTAGTGAAGCTTCTCATATCAAAAGGGTATTTAGAATCAAATGGCACTTTACGTTACCATTTGCTTTTTGTTTGTTTGTTTGTTTGTTTTTTAAGTGAGCCATCTTCAAATCTGGCCCCACCATTTATTAGCTCCATCGTAGCTCAGCTCTCTGTGTTTAAGTTTCTTCATCTCAGAATTGGATTAATAATCATGCCTATCTCATAGAGATTTTGTGAGAAATTATTTAATAGATATGAAGAACTTAGAACATTGCTTGACATATAATAAGTATCATAGGATGAGCTTTTATTGTCATCATCATCATTGATATAAGCAACATATTTACAGTTACCAAGTAATCATGGCAAAAGGATAGAAAGAGGAACGTACTAGCACATCTGCCACATAACCTGTTGTGAAAGGTATATTCAGTTTTTCTTAGTCATTGTGTTTTCGTATGTAGATGGAAGATAGGAGTGAATTGTGCCATCTCAGCTACAGGGAATATGTTCTAAGATACTTCTAAATAGCAGCACGGCTAATAGGAATTTGTGAGTGTCCTGGCCTGTTTGCGGACTGCCTGCCCAGTAGCCCTTCCTCTGTGGCTCTGCTCTTCTACAGCCCCTGCTTCCCGTGTGACCTTGATTTCTTTCCTTCCTTGCTTACTTTGACCCATGGTGATAGATCAAGGATGGACCTCTGGTGAAGGGGTGTGGCCCCAGATAGGCACGTCGGTGACATGTCTTGGCACACGCCTAAGAACAGCTAGGTTGAGCCAATCTAATTCCTTTCTCCACAGTTCTGTGATTGAGTACTGAGGTATGATTGTCAGTTATCAGTAGGTACCTAGATTTAAAGACGGTGAGATGGAGAGAAGGGTATGGTTAGATATGGCTTTGGCAGTTATGTACAAATTAAAGCTCTGGTAAGACAATGGAGCAAAGAGAACAGCAGCGACACCATGAGAGAGAATCTTTGAGGCTGCCTGTCTTTCTGTTTCCTGAGCTTTCACAACCGCAGTTTTTCCAGATCTCCTGAGATCTCTCGATGTCCCTACAACAAACTTCCCATCCTCTTGACTTCCCACTCATTTGAGAAGGTCTCTGTTCCTTGCAACCAGTCAGGACACAGAGAGTCTAAGGTTCCATGTGTGAATAAGAAAGTAAAGGTTTCTGGTGGTGAGTAAAAAACACTGCCTGTAATGGAATTAAAATAACGCTTGACGGGATGGTCAGGGTAATTTCCATTATCCATATTCAAAGTCTTAGGAATGAAAGGTTAGCAGAAATAAAGGGATGGGCAATTATCTCTAGGTTCTAGTGCACTGATAAGGTCTCTGCACACATGGTATTACTTTTAATGGAGCAGTCATATAGATGATCAACGAGTAAATATAAATAAACATGGTAACAGTAATTATAGGCTGAGATGACTTCGATGAAGGCAATAAATAAGGAGTAAAAACTAGGAGATCCATTGGAAGTTTGCTGAAGTGTGTTCTTTAGCACCAAATGATTTTGTTGGGGGCACTGCCAGTGTTCTCTGAGTGAAAAGTCCCATATGACCTTAATCCATTCATTCCCTTGCTTGGCCTTGGCCAGTGATAATAGACTGCGAATGGATCTCTGATGGAAAAGTGTAGCCCAAGAAAGGCATAGGTATAGGTATAAGTATATACGAAATCAACATATACTCCAGATAGATATGGACCCCTCCTGGCAAGACATAAAGCTTTTCTGCCGTTTATTTTCAAAGATGACTCCAAAAACAAGCATTCTATTTTTGATTTTTTTTCTCTGTTTGGAATGGATTTGGACAGTAGATAATGGAACAATTTAATGAGCCTACCTTTTACTAGGCAATGTGCAAGATCCTTTCCATAATTCTCTGATTTAATGAACAAAACCACCCACTCTCCCCTTGTAATCATTGGCATTTATGTATACAGTGACTACCTGCGATTCAGGCTTCTGTCTAGATGTGGAGAGGAGCATTTCTCTGTAGACTAACGGGTGTTTTCATCTGCTGCCTGTTTCCTCCAGCATCAGGTTCTAGCCTGAATACAGACTTTTAATGAGCAACCCATATGTAAATAATTAGTATAAGAGAGGAATTAACTATGATTACTCAATTGCTTTTTTTTCTTTTTAGAAATGATTTGCTATTCAGTTTTAAGCTTTCCAACTATTTTGTTGGGGATCCAACTTGGAGAAAAGAAGTGTTTTTTGTTCTCATTATCACTTTCAGTTAAAACTGCATAGTTAGGGGTGCCTGGGTGGCAGAGCGGTTAAGCGTCTGCCTTCGGCTCAGGGCGTGATCCCTGCGTTATGGGATCGAGCCCCACATCAGGCTCCTCTGGTATGAGCCTGCTTCTTCCTCTCCCACTCCCCCTGCTTGTGTTCCCTCTCTCGCTGGCTGTCTCTATCTCTGTCAAATAAATAAATAAAATCTTAAAAAAAAAAAACTGCATAGTTAATTTCCAGAGGTAGACATCCCCTTGAGTACGTATGATAGGAAATAGAGAAATTGCTGTTCTGTGCTTTCAGGATTGAGAGAGATCTAGAACTTTGGGGAGGAGGGAAAATACCAGGTGTAAGGTTGAATATGATGCAGTGGAATTTCGTGAGCATAGAAAATTCTGCCACTAAATACATGAACAATTCTCTTGAGTCCTTCCCAGGATGCCAAACAAGTGGTCTCAGCAGGAGAGACCACTTCTTCTTCAGGGTTTTTATATATTAAAAAAAAAAAAAAAGTTAAGCGGGTACAAGCGCACTGACAAATTAGCT
Organism: Ursus maritimus; assembly: GCF_017311325.1. Classification (NCBI taxonomy): domain Eukaryota; kingdom Metazoa; phylum Chordata; class Mammalia; order Carnivora; family Ursidae; genus Ursus; species Ursus maritimus. Next base: position 59,566,232 of record NW_024426774.1, read on the forward strand.
GTGGGGTGCAGTAGTGTGCTCAGGAGCACCGTGGCTGCTTCTCTAGAAACTGAGTGTGGACTGATTAGGGTGTCTTCCAGTAGTACTAACCATGACATCTAAATAGGTCCTTTGCTGATGATATTTCTACTTCTTTTTTACTGTGCACTTTTCATTCAGAGGCACTTAAGTATGATGATAAAGATAGAGCCATCACCACCCCATTGTCCATCAGAAATGACATGTCATGAAATAATTATTCCAGGCAAAGTGGTGATGTTTTTTTCTTCACAGTGCCACTTTATCCCAAGGACAGGATCTATCTCTTTTTCTCTTCAGAGGGTTAGGCTTAGACCAAGTGTGAGACTATGTGCATTTTTCTTCTCATGAGCTCAGTATTCTCCGATGTTCGTCATACCTTTACTCAAAAATACTGACCCAGAGCCTAATTTGTGCCAGAAGCCACTGGAGATGCAGCAGTAAACAGAACAGACAAGGTCTTTGCTCGCATGAGATTATATTCTAGTAAGGAAGACAGATAATCAAGCAAATATAAACAAGGTAATTATAGATTGTGATGATTACCAGGAAAGAAAGTTTATCCACTTGGTGCTCAGGGCCATCCCCTCCTCAAACCAAACCTCCAACACGCCTTCTTTGTCTTTGAAGTGCAGGACTGACTTTTAGTTTTACAGACAGCCATCTAATGCAACGTCAAGCCTGTCTCTCCTTTCCAAATTCTTGTCCCTAAATCTCTTCCATCTAGACATTTTAGAACTGCCAATGAACCCAGTATTAAGAAATTTTCTTGGAAGAAAAGGCACAAGACACAAATTGTTATCAAAGTCTGGAACCCCCAGAAGACAAGTAGCTGTGTGGTAGTTATTTGCATATATGTCTGTCTTCCCTATTAGACCTCCTTGAAGGTAGACACAAATCTTTTTTTTTTTCTTTGTCTTCTGTGTTATATGCACATAGTAGGAACTCAGTATATTGCTTACTGAATTCAGTTGGGTAGCAAAAACCACAGGCTCTTGCCAAAAGCATTAGTGAATGCATGTTTGAAGAAAATTAACTAACAATTAAGATTAAAACGTCAGTATTCACATGGATTTTGGCTGAGCAGATACATTTCCTTACTGGTGAACATAAGGCTTTTCAGACCAATGAATCTGGCATCCTACTGTCCCTTGCCAGCAAGGCATGGCAGGGATGGAAGAAAAGGAGTATGGGCTGAATGTAGACTTTGGCAAATGTTTGGCACTTGCATTCCTCCTGCCAGAATCATCAGCTCCTGGTCTGTGTGGCAAGAGGTACGTGAGAGAGAAACTTGAGAGGCCCTAGCGTAAGACCGATCTATGGAGGTGCTGAAGCTATTTTTCTTTCGGCTTGACACTTGTTAGAAGGATGCCCTGCCTAGCCCAGCTGAATAATTTCGGGCTTCTTCTCTGAACACTCCCTCCAGGGACCTAGGTCAAATGATTCCTTGGCTGATATCTTACAACGTGCCAGCCTTATACATAGAGACAGGGTTCCTGAGACAGTTAAGGTTCTTACCTTTAGATGACCACTGTTCCCACCTGAGAGGCAGGACTTAGCATGTAACCAGGAAAGGAAAGCCAGCCGTGATACTCTCCCTGCCCCAAGAGTTCACCTTTGTGTGTCCACATGTGCATATGTGCACACACACAAAGGGACACACACACAGACACAGACACATGTGTACATACACTAGTCCTTTCCCACATAGGATAAATCAGAGTAACGGCTTCAGGCCCCACGTTTTGGTAGTGGAACTTGAGGATGCTTCCAGGCTATGATAAGAAGTGGGTTACAGGGGTAGGACCAGGAGAGGCGATGGATGTGGAAGAACGATGTGGTTTTACTAGCTGGCCTGGGTTGTATGGGCCTAAATCCTCCATGATACAAATTGTATGAAATGAGCGGAAGGAATACACAATTCATTCAGTCATTCAGTTGTTCTTCATTTAAGAAATGATTGTTGAGTATCTACCATGTGCTAGGGACTAGGGATGCCACAGAAGGAGAAAAAAGAAAGCTATAATTTATAGGGAAAGCAGACATTAACCAGATAGTTCCACAAATATAAAATTGGCAACCGTGATAAGGGTTAAGCTAGTAGGTGCTGTGAGAGATTATAATAGGGGCATTTAACCCATCAGGGAAAACTTTTTTTTTTTTTTTTTTTTTAACGTACCTGCTTTTGCTAATGAAATGCTTTTCTGGGGTCTCGGGTGGGGAGTGTGGGGTTGCCCTCCACTCTGTGTCTCCCCGGGTCATCTTTGTATCAGTGTGTGAAGGCATGTGCACAACTTAAATAGACTGGTTCTGTCTTTTTATCTCTTTACTGTTTATTTAGTTATTTGCACGTAATTACAACTATTTTTAATGTATCTGTGTTTACTCGTCATCTACAGGAGACTATAGGAATTGCATCGGAAATGCAAATTCTTCAGTCACTCACCAGACATGGGAGGATGTTTCCAGTGAGCTGGAAAACAGAGCTGAGTGATGTATCATAAAACTTAGCTTTTGTGTTGAATGGTCTTCTTTTGAATTGTGTTACATTAAAGTAAAACTCACTGGTAGCAGCGTGATGTGTGGAAAGAGCAGGGATCTGGGGTCTGAGAGCCTCCACCACTTGTCCATGGGGCCCTTGGGTAATTTACATATCTTCCCGGAGCTTCAGTGATTCTGTCTTCAAGATGGAGATTATTATCGCTGCCTCAGAGATTTTTGGTGAAGAAATATGTGAAGGTTCTACAGACAGTAATGCTCTAACGTTAGTAGAACTTGGTAAATATTTGTTTCCTTGCCTGCATTCAGATTTTTGGGCCACTTTATCATATGTCTTCATGGAGGTACCCTGCTGATTTCAAAGAAGGTTTCTTTTACCATAGAAAGTGGGATCGAAGGGAGTATTCTAAAGGGATCCTCATCTTAACCTAGGGAAGATGAGATGCCCATACCCCAGTTTATAACAAGATTCCGTAGAAAGGGGGGATGGAAGATGAATGTACATTAAAGTGATTCAAAACATGAGCAGACTCTGTGAGTGTTATGCACAGATGAGTTAATTGTTTTGCTTTAAATATATTTCCTGAAGAACAGAAGCCCGATCACAGCACACATCGTTATGTATTTTAGACAAACAGCACTTTGAATCAAATTATAGTACATGCATAAAATATTAAAATAAGACATTTATAACAAATCTTTCTAACTTAGTGCTCAGCTCTAAAATAGATTTATATGCGGATAAGCAATAGGTGCGATAAATGTGGTACAGATCCCACGATTTAAATTGCAAATCAATGGGGCATCATGGGAAGAAGGAATGCAGACTTGAAGTACTGAGGGAAAAGATCCAGCTATGCAATATTTTTAGGTCTTCTGCCTGATTTCATTTTGCAATGTCTGTATCTGGACTCCACATTTGATAAATTATAATATCTGCTCTCTCATATAGTTTCTTTACACTCCCAATTTAAATGATCTAATTAAAACCTTCATTTATTGTTCCTTTTGTTTATTGTTGAACTGTTGCCAATATACAGTTCCCCAGAGTCTTCCAGTTATTTTAGTTAGGTGGGAGATTTTAGAAGAACGTTATCATTTCTCCGTGAACAAAGTAGGCAGCGGAATGGGGAATGATACCCTTGCTCACGCTGGTGCGCTACCTGCACCGCCGGGTCACCTTGTGCTCTTTGCCTCCCCCGGGGTCTGTTGGACAATGTGCGGTGAATGTGTTGACCACTTGTCTCCATGAGTGATCCCTACCCAAGAATATTAAGCTTGTTTCATTTACTTTGAAGAACTTTAGGTCTGTCAAGTTGAACGTAGATAGAGCTGAATGCTTCTAGGTTAGCTGACCTGTTTGAATTCGGGACTCCCCCCATATCAGAAGCCCTTGGAAGAACCCCAAGGGATGACGTTGTGCTGTGGGACTCTCATGGCATCCGATCCGTTGGGGAAGTAGATCGTTTGCTCCCAACACCACGGGCTGTAGACACACAGCAGTTATTCTCAGGGCTGGAGGTCTGCGAGTGGAGGGGAGGACGCCATCACAGAGGGTTAATGGCAGTGTTTCTGGGTGCTGATGACTAAAGAGATCTCTGTTGGCCAAAATTTTATATGCAGCTACACAATTGAAACATCTCTTAGCAAGGGGTAGAGTTGTTTTACTTAGAAACCTTTCTTCTCCCTGTTCTGTATGGTAGAGACTTCTCTTCCCATTGAATATCTGCAATGTTAGTTTTCTTTCATAGAGGAGGTCTGTGTGGCCGTATTTCTTTTTTTTTTTTTCTTCCTTTCCCTCTCTCTTTTTTGCAGTGCATCATATTGAAGGTTTTTTTTTTTTTTGAAGATTTTATTTATTTATTTGACACAGAGAGAGCACACGCACATGTGGCACGCACGCAAGAGAGAACATGAGCGGGGTGGGGGGGGTAGGGGCAGAGAGAGGGAGAAACAGACTCCCTGCTGAGCAGGGAGCCAGATGAGGGACTTAGTCCCAGGATCCTGAGGTCATGACCTGAACTAAAGGCAGATGCTTAATCAACTGAGCCACCCAGATGCCCCTCATATTGAGTTTTTAATGCTTAGGTTCCTGGTGCAATTAATTTACCTACCTTTTTGCACTCACCTTACCATAATTATTTCCAATACTTTTTTGGAAGTTGTTGCATTAAAAGTTATAAAGGAAGAAATAAATGTCTTCATATTCAAGATTTCAGGTGGCAAGATTCAATCATATTTCATATCAGCCAGCCATACCAGAAGAGAAGGAAAGACCTGGCCATATTCCTGCTGTAAAGTTGTATCCACAAAATTGCATCTGTCAGTGCTTCCCTCCGTGTAGGTCAGTACAATTAGGACAGCTCTCAGAGAGGAAGAAATTCAATATATGTAATTAAATACATGTATACAGATTCTTCCTGGAACTGAGGTACCAGTATGTGTTCCCAGTAGTCTGTTCCAATAAGAGCCAAGTGCAACCTTAAAATAGAGATGTAAAGAGTTAGGTCTGTGCCATCCATTACAGTAGCCACTGGCCACATGTGGCTACTGCGCATTTGAAATGTAGTTAATCTTAGTTGGCAAGGACTATGAATGTAAAATACATACCAGATGTTGAAAACTTAATACAAAAAAGTAAAATATCTCAATTTTTATATTGATTAATTACCAAAATGATAATATTTTGGATATATTGGATTAAATAAAATATATTATTAAAATCATTTTCCTATGTTTCTTTAAAATGTGGCTACTAGAAAATTTAAAATTATATATGTGGCTCACGTTATATTTCTATTGGACAATACTGAGCAAGATTGATGTAAGGTAATATTGTAACTAATTGGCTGAAAAGACTTTGGTATTAGGCAGCTCACTTTGTTCTTTACAGCATGGCTGAAATTCATTGTAAATGGAGTCCTATTTAAGTGTGCCAGGAGATCTTGCTGGTTAAAGTAACCCCATGGTGAGAACTGCCATCTTATGAGTAATCGCTCCCTAATATACTTGTTTAATAGGTTTGGATTTTAATAGGGTTTTCTTAAAGCAAAGTTCACCAATTTTATCTTTCGCTTTCCGGTATGATCGTTATTTACCTCTGTGTGAAGAGTCTCTGGCCTTTCATGAGATGCATGTTTTTGTTTATTTATCTTTCACAATCGCCACTTCTTAGAGGGGAAGTGTAGTTTGGGTGAATGTGCTTGGACTCTGAAGGTTAGACTTTCTGGGCTCGTCACTAGCGTTTACAGTGACCTTTGGCATATCCACCTCTCTCAGCTGAAGTTTCCTTATCTGTGGAATGGAACGCTAACTCAGAGCTTGCAGGGGAGCAAGGCACATTCTGTGACATGATTGCTGTCCTGGGCATATGGACTCAATGGAGTGAGTCTCCTGTCACCTCCTTTTGTTTTATAAGTGCCTTGGGGCCCAAGTTTCTAGGACACCTAATCTGTATTGCTGACCACTGATTATTTTTCCCAAGGGAAGGCCATTATTATGAGCACTGTGTACCTGTTGGAAGCACAGAGGTGGTCATGGCCCTTGTGAAGAGGATCACACATAAGCTCTTGGCCTGTGTCTTTGCATTTGCCCTTCTCCCCGCCCAAATGGCCCTCCTTCCCCCTTCACTTCCCTTCCCCATTGTCTTGTCCATCCTTCAATGTCCAGGTGAAGTGTCACCTCTTTCATTAAGCTGCCTTTGACGACTTCAGAAAGAACTAATTTATCAACTTTATGCGTTTTATACATTCCAGTGCTTACTGTCAAGTGATTTCAAGCCTAATTTTGGTTTCATGCACAGAACTGTAAGCGTTTTGAAGGCAGTGGCTATGCTTCATACCCATTTCTCAACTCCCATGCATCTCGATCAAAAAATACTTACTGATTAATTGGCTGACAAGGGATTGGCTAATAGAACATTCTCTAATGCAAGAATAAGTATTCATGATAGAAGGTGACCCAGTAAGGAAAAAAAAAAAAACATACACCATCTTTCCAGATATCTGTGGTAAATAATTAATATACATGTCAAAATTTAAGATTACCATCATGTAAAATCTCTATCTTATTTAACTGCTGAGTTCTAGGAGATAGCTGAATTAGTAAGAAGATGACTTACATAAGTTTCTAATTCTAGATCCTTTTGAGATACATCGCTATGTAATATACATGTGTAGATAAATGTATTAAGATCACCAAGATGCCTAGTTTCCATTTGTAGTCTTTTCTCAATAAGGCAGTAGGATATTGGTGCTTTCAACTGAGCTTAGAGATGTTGAAATGACATTCATGTCATGAAAAATAGTTAGCTGTTCTTGGCTACATTCACAAAGAAGTCCCCTAATGCTTCCTTTAATTGGCAGGATCCACACGTGGTTATCTGTTTTGCAAATGTACTCTGCACCGAACGGCTGGCGCTGTGTATGTGTCTGTGTATGTTCTCTGTAGGTGACACTACCCCCTAATCGGACAATTGGTGCATTGTACTAGGACATACTGTATGCAGACAATGCCTCGCCTACCACTACCCCCCCCTTTTTTAAACCCTGAAATATGGTTGATATGGTCCATTGCAAAATGAACCTATATTGGAAATGGCAAAATTGTAATGTAAAATATACCGGGGTCAGTGGGGTGTGCTGTTTTTTGCATATATTTTTTCTCCCCTGACCCATGCCATTCCCCTGCATACAGGGAAAAAAGCTTCATCTCACACAGAAATGTGATGTCCTTTACTGCCAGAGGCTGTTGCTGTTTTAAATGAGGAAAAAGCACAATGCATGAAGAAGGAAAATTAAAGCATATTCATTTTGGAAATTAGATATGGTGTCAGGAGACTCTCAGAAAATAGCCCCGTTTGAATGGAGCCCCACACTACAAGACAGTTCACTGAACTTTTGACCACTATTTATGCTATGGAAGCTTTTGAAATAGGGAAGAGAGAAAAACATTTTATAGCTGCTTAATAGCTGTGTTCATTTTTCTTTCTTTCTTTTTCTCCCACCAGGCATTCGTCTATCCCTTCGGTGTATATAAGATATGCAAACACCATGTAGTTTATTGGCAGGCCTTTGTGTTAATGTTTCCAGGTTGGTTCCAAAACACACAGCTACTGGATGAGAGACTCTCCTGGCCAACCCGGTGACCTTCTTTACCCTCCACAGCACAGTCGGCCTCCTGCCCTGGGGCTAGTCTGGACCGGCCTGGGTCACACAGGGCTTGGGAGTGACAGTGACCTCTTCAGAGGTCATCCTGCGAGTGCAGAGAGACTGTACCTTTCCCAGTTCCCAGGGATGCCTTATGCAAAATTGGACAGGGATGGGAGAGATGATGGAAAAGGCATTTTGTCTAATTTCCCCCTTTCTGTTATTTGGAAGAACAGTTCTCAATTTGTGATCATCCGGTTCTGCTTCATTGCTTCCCTCCTGCAGAGCACATCACACCAACCAGGTTAAGTGGGATTCAAGGGCCCTCCAGGAAGGACAGCCAAGATTTTTGATTCAGCAGTGAATAAGGAAGCCCCTGGAAAAATAAGGTAGGGGAAGAGTTAATCGGGAGTGGAGGGTGGGGTCAATTTAGAGGTGGAAAAAGAAATCCAGTATGTATTGGTATTAATGAAGAATATGCTTTAACTTTTATACAAATATGAAGTGTGGAGCTAAACATTACAAATTACAGGTTGTGAGTCTATGTCAGCTTTATTATTGTTATTACTATTAATGTAATGATATCAAACCTAAGGGGTCACTGTATTTGTTTAATTTATTTTCTGGGAAAGCTTAGCATTTCATTTCCAAGCAAGGACCTTTTATCTGGCCTCTCGGCGACTTGCCCACACTGGCACAAATTGGGCTCCACCTCTCTCGGGACCTGTGAGCTCCTTAGTATTCGCTCTTTCTGATCATCACCAGGCTTGACTCATGGCTTTACCCCTCACTTCACTCCTCAATCAACCATGGGGCTCACTTCCATTAGGAAGCAATAATATAATACTGAGCTCTTCATGGTGTCTTGAGGTGGTGTGAGGACAAGGGATGCTGAGAAAAGGCTTAACTGTGGAATCATTTTGTGTCACAAAATGTTCAGATGTGTCTGAAGGCTGACCTTCTGTGAGGTCATGTGTTTGGCTTGGGAAATAAGGACAGTCTGTTCCCATACGCAACTGTGAGCTTTCTGCAGACTCAGGTGAGAAAAAAAACTTCATTGTGGGAACCTGTTGCTGTTTTCTTCTGCCTGTGCTCTGTGGTTTTAACTTTGGAGAGGGAGGGAGAAAGAGATCATCCCTCTCCTCCCCCACTCCCAGCATTATTCATTAGGAGAGGATTTTTTTCCTCCTTTGGACAGGAAACTTCTCTCCTCTCACTAGCCAGTAACAACCCTTCTGTTCATCCTTATGTCAGACCCTCACAACTGCACTAATATGATCTCTGACAATTGGAAGGGAGTGGGGAGAGTGTTGCAAGTGCCGCTCTGAAGTCAGGAGATGGCTCAGGGTCTTCTCAGAGCAATAGCTCCTCCTGACTAACTTTCTGCCAGGACTGGGAGGTTGAGATCATTGTGCTGACCTCAGGCCATAGGCTGAGAGAAACCTGAGAAGGCTTTAATCAGAATCTTCTTGGCCTCAGAAACTGCCCTCCTTTGTTTCCTGTTCTCCCTGAGGCTTCTTGGCACTGTCAGTAGCCATGTTGCTTTTGCTCAGGCTTTGTGAGAGGAAAGTCCCAGGGAGCCCTGGGGGGACTGCTTTGTGCTCCAAACCCATACTACCCACCCACCTCCAGTCTATAGCCTGATGAATGGAACTGAGATAGGATGAGGGGGATGCAAAGGGGCGAGGTCATGCTGGCCATGTTGACTGTTGGCAAAAAACGGGCACCAGAAATGGTGATGTCAGGCCTTTCAAACTGCAGTTTAGAGCTGGGAGTGGGGGAAAGTAAGGAATAATCAGGCTCGGAAAATTCTCGAGCTCTCCCAGGCTGCTTCACCCTGTTCTTCCTACTTCTGAGGACTTTGCTGAGATAGACGCGTGGTGGACTCAAATGGCCTGCATTTGTCTGTCACCCCTGCCTTGGCAGAGGATTATCGCTACAGTTGTCACACCATTTGTGATGGCCTGTGGTTCCCCTGCCATTGTGGTGGCTCATAGGGATGAACATTTTAAATAATGAAGAAAAGCAGAGACCATGACCAAATCCAGCATCAAATCCAACAACAGCCATATTGATTTTTTTTTTTTTATTCTTTCTTAAGAGAATGAGGAGACAGGCCTAGGCAAGATTTCTGCTTTGCTTAATTATAAATGGACATATTATAGTAAATATTAATGATTGTATTAGTTTAGGAATTTAAAGTCTGACTCAAGTCTGCCTGTCACATTCTGATGACCAAGCTTTAAATGCAAATCCATCTCAAAAGAAAATTCCCATTGGGTGCAGCATTGGTAAGATGAACTCAATGCATGTTGACCATATGACAGTGAGGTGTTTTCTGGGGCACAGGGGCCTTGCTGGTAGGTCCCGAGTATTTCTGTTATTCTTATGATAGTCCATGAAATAGGATTTTTTTTTTTTATAGTTTAGCAGTTTCTTTCCTTATATAATTGGGTTTTGGGTGAAGGTTGCATGACATAGTAGACTGGGGAGAGGTGACTTAATGTAATACAGAGAGGGATAGACTTGTATTCAGATCCTAGGTCTGCCACTGGGCTGACTTCGGGCCTTGAGCAGGTCAGACTCTCCTGAGCTCAGTTATCTCATAAGTAAAACAGGGTAATAATCTCTACCATGCAGCATTGTTTTGAGGATGGAGGGTACTACTCACGTAATATTTACTCAATAAAAGATTTATTATCATTATCATTACAGTAAGAGGTCTTAGGGCTGGACGAGGCCTGTAAGATCTGTTAGTTCAGGCTTCCCCCATCCTACAGAAAAAGAAACTAAGTTTCAGAGAAAGTCAGCACCTTGTTGAGCAGCTAGCCTGCTCAGAGCTTGTGGTGGTTCACATGCTCTTGATGCCCAGACTAATGGGTTCTCTCGGTCAGCTCAGGTTGCTGTAACCAAAGTACCAGAGACTGAGTGGCCGAAACACAATGAACATTGTGTTCTCACAGTTCTAGAGGCTGCAAGTCCAAGGTCAAACTACCCATAGATTCGGTATCTGATGAAAACCCTCTTCCTGGTACATACACAGCCTGCTTCTCACTGTGTCTTCACGTGGCAGGTAGGGCCAGGGAGCTCTCTGAAGTCTCTCTATAAGGGCACGAATCCCATCATGAAAGTCTCACTGCCATGGCCTAATCACCTCCCAAAGGTTCCACCTTCAAGTATTGTCACGCTGGGCATGAGACTTCAACCTAGGACTTTTGGGGGCACAAACATTCAGTCCATAGCATGGAACCCCTCCTCTTTACCATTTGTCAGGTCAAGCCTTTCATGTTGAAGATGAGTACGAAATAAGAGTTTTTCTGAAGTGTTTTTGTTTTTTTTTTTGTTTGTTTTTTTTGAAGTGTTTTAATATTTTTTTCCTCATTGGGTATTTCTAATAAATTCTTTTAGGCCTTGAACCTTGCATTGCCATTGCTTCTTTAATGTTACTGTCCTTATTAGCTAGCCCCCTGATTCCCTTCAGCCGGAATACTTTATTTCTGTATTGCCTATTGATTCTTTCCTGTCTCGGCCTTGTTTTCTTCCACAGAGGGTAGAATACATAATAAAGGAGGCCATGCAACACGATTTATTTAACTTTGTGGTGCCCAGATTTTTGCTTTCACTGATAAGTAAAAACTTTTCTTTCTTCCTTTTTTTTTAAATTTTCTTCTTTCTAATAAGGGGTGGATATAATTTGTCAACGTTTAAGTTTTCCAAGACCTTTAAAAAGGCTCTTTTTATCTATTAACATCACCTCATGAATAAAAAGATCTTTGAAAACCACACAAAAATAGAAATAATGTAATATTAGGACTCTCTTCAAGAAAGAAGTATCAGAAGGGCATGAGCATTGTCTCAACGGTGAACTTAAAATTTTGTCACAGGTCAGTATAGGCCCATAAACAAGTAAATGGGAGCCGTTTGTCTAAGGGCAAGAGTTGGGCTGCCATGTAACTATGTATGTACAACCTTAGCTCATAAGGAGCCTAAAATGGGGACAGAAATGTTAAACTGATTTCACTGAGAGGCTATGAGATTCAAGTAAAATGACATGGAATATGGTTTAAACATTCTGTCGTCCTATGCAAATATAATGGGTTATGATTATCATGTCAGAAAGCACTTACAGAACACCTAGTTTTATTTATATACATATATACGCATATGTAATAAAAGTTATTTATAATCTTGTATATAATACCAGTGTGTAAGAGCTCTATAGGACAGTCATATCCCTAGGAAAAAACAATGAAAGTGACAAGAACCAGGGCTTCTAGTCATAATCTAGTGAGCACAAAGGACTTTGGAAGTACAGAGGACAAAGTTCCCATGGCCCTTTCCCTGACAGAGTTCACGTGAACACTGCCACCATCCTATCATCTGCATTGACTCCACCCCCAAGCACTTATCCCTAATGCTGGTCATACGCTCACAAAGAACTTTTGATCAACTTATTGTCAAAAATATGTGGGGTCGCTCCCCAGGTGGGATCTTGCTGTCGATCCAGTGATGCTAGAAATTGAGTAATGTGGAGCTGTGTAGAATGATAAAAAAAATCAATCCATCAGTCTAGCTCTCAGTCTTTGTCACTGTATGCCTGATTCCTAACAGATGCTGAGCCATGTTTTTCCTTAGCCCATATATAGCTGATGGTGCGATGATCATGTGAGGGGGCACACGTGTGTTTCAGGTCATTGTAGCTGGAAAGCACTGTGCTGAACCATTATTGCAGATGAGAAAACCAAGGTTCGTAGAACCCAAGAAACTTGCCCAATAACGCATAGTAAATAACTAGCAAGGTAAAAGTTTTAGAATAAATCTATCTGATTCCCCAACTCATGGTCTTTTCAACAAACAGTCATATATGTATGAGAGTTATATGTCATAATGAGTAGAACAGGTAGGGATAACATGGAAATGATGAACTTCTGCCTTTTTTCTACTCCCCTAAATGAGTTGCCTTTCATCTTTCCCTTGACTGACTCCCTCACTCAAGTCACAGTTGAATTGCTTTTTCCAAGGTCCAAAGACAAATACTAATTTGGGGGCAATTAGTTCAGGCGTTGTGTGGGGCCCAACTAACCTATGCTTTCTCAGATATCAGACAAGTCAAGTTACCCAATTATTTCTGAGAGTAATTGCTGTGTTTTCACTCAAGTCCATTTCTACTCTTTGGCTCATTGTTTACCTCAGAGAGGAGCAAAGAATGAATTCAAGTTACAGTCTGACATTACAATGAGATTGCCAATAGAAATCAATGACTTGTCCCATGACAAGCTAGGGTTTATGAGGCAGCCTAACGGTGTCCTTATATCTTTGCCTACCTCATTGTACTGCCATTCAAGTGGATTATACAATTTTCCTGTTATAAAGGGGGTGTAGTCAGGGCAAAAGGGAGTCTAATTGAGTTTAATAAAGCTGGAAGCAGTAGTACAAAAGACTTATAGAGAAAGAATACTATAAATAGAATATTCCTATAGGAATAGTCTGAGTTGTCTGTTAAGGTTGGTATTTATGTCCACACTTATTGACCTTAGAAAGGGGATATAGACAGAGCAGATATAGGTCAAAGAACTCACCTTTTCAGCAGCAGGAGCCTAGATCTCAGTGGAATTGAAAGGAGTTATACTCAATGTGGTGAAATATCATTTCATCCATTGTGTATTTATGAGGACTTCTGATTATTTGGATAAAGTGGCTGAAAAATACACTCTTCTCCAAACAAAGCAGTAAAGCCATAATGGAGACCGTGGAGTTGCAGAAGATATACATAGTTCTAGTGCTGTGGTGTCTGACATGGTGGCCGCCAGCCACATGGGGCCACTGAGGTCTCCAGTCAATGCATAGTTTGTAATATGTGCTTTAATTGTAAAATGCATACTGACTTTGAAAGACTTAGTGTGAGGAAAGTAATGCAGACAGCTCACGAATAGCTTTTAGATTGTTTACATTTTGAAATGATAATCTTTTGGTTGTTTGGGTTAAATAAAACAGTAAAATAATTTCATCTGTTCTTTATACTTCTTAAAATGTAGCTACCATGTAAAATTACATATATGGCTTACGTTATATTTTTAGTGGCTAGCAGTGGTCTAATGCAATGCCTAAATGCTATCATCTGAGAGTCAAATTTCAATAATTTGGGAGGTCGGTGCGTATTCTGCTAGTACGGGACATGGACGTGTGTCCATGAGTGTGATGTGTCCTCATGCACACATCCATATTCATGCACATAGGAGGAATTCCATCACCTTTGGGATGAGAGAAATCATCCCCATACACTCAAAGTTGTTTTCACACATAGAGATGATGTTTTCCTGCATCTCTTTGTTTTAATAAAACCCCGCACCCCAAAGAGCACAATTTGGAATAAGCTACTGGAACAATTTATTGTTTCCTCTCCATGGATTAGAGAGGTGGTACTTGGAGCAGCTTGTTAAAGAGAAGAGCTTGGCCCTTGCCCTTGCTCTGTGTTTAATGATCCTCTCTTCGCGTGCCACCTCTCTAATCTGCGGAGAGATAGGGACAAATTGTATCTATAATGTTATATTACTTAACAGTATAATGTATGATAAATCATAGAATTGCATCCCTACCTTGTAATTGGTGAGATGTGTTGCATGAGAGATCCCCTAATTCAATAGAGAGCGCTTGCTCTTATGCATAACTGCCTCTCTGGATCAAACCAATTCAGCCCACAAGTGATGAGGGGAGAGTTAAAGCTTTTTTAATTAAAAAAGGAAAAATATGACTTAGAACGGCTTTCTCGGCCCCGGGATTCAAACAACTGCTTAATAATCCTCTGTGTGAATGCAGCCTCTTTTTCCCTTTTTCCTGTAGGCGTCAGGGATGGGTCATCCGTAGGAAATTAGGTACCCGAGAGGACAGACACTGGGTGAATTCCTGTTCTCTTAGGTGGCAGTCTTCACTTTTAATGTGTTGCCCTTAACCGAGCATGTTTATTGTTTTTGAAAATGATGGTCTTCCTGTTGTTATCCCCATGCATGTTTTATTCTCAACACTTTCTGCTTTTGTTTTAAATCCCTTCCTTTTACCTATATAGTCCACTCCCTGATTCTTAAGAGTTCTTTCATTGTACTTTGTTTTCTCTTCTTATTTCCTTAAACTTCTGGGCTTTTTTATTTTTTAGCACAGCCGGTTTTGGTGGCCTCTTTTCCTAACCCCTAACCTTTTTAACTTCCCAAGTATTACTGGCAAAACAAACAGCATCGGGGTATTTAGCAGTGCAGGAAGATGGAGTGGAGGTGACTTCATTCCTCAGAAAGCACAGAGGTTTTAGTAACATAGAGAAATGAGTAGGGGCAGTGACATCTAGATCATGATTGTTCTTGGCCCACCCAAAAATCTCTGACCAGCACTATGGATAATTTGGACATTGACTGTTCAGACATTAGTTTGAAGACAAGTGAAATAAAATCTGACAGATAAGTCTAATTAAGTCTTACAGTTGTTAGGTCTTCCACAGATTAGACTGGAGGGGGTCACAGACATCACTAACTTTCCAAAAGAGCTGAGGAAACTTGGAGGCAATAAGCAGGCTCATTGATGCCTTGAAGGAGCACAGGGTCTAGCACTTGAGTCCCTTGGCCCTCCTAAGCACTCTTTCCTTTCCCTCACAAGGTCTATTTTCAGGAAGCTTCTCTTTAGTAGCTGAATTCTAGGATGTGTTGTTTGGGGCTGAAAAATGTCCAATAGAAGTTGTCACATACTTGCCCCTTACAATTTTCCATTCATCACTACATAAATGGGTGAGATGCAATGATCTCATTTTTCATTTTCAAAACTTTCATTCATATGTGTGTGTATATATATATATATAGTATTTATATATGTATCTATATATTGTATTTATATATATGTATTCATATATATATATTTAATACATATATATATATATATATATATAAAAATATTTTAAGAAAGATAAAACAGATTGTTTGGCCTTAACTCAGTCACTTCTTAAGTCTGCCTTTCTGAAAAGAGTAGAAGGGCAGCTTTTGACATGAGTCATTGATTCTGTCCAAACGGACATAGGGATGTGGCCACGATTGTAGCCTAGCACACAGCCTACTTGAAAAAGTGGTGGGTTGGGAGGTGGGGTTGCCTTACGGTGTTCGATCACATCTACACTGCCTTTCCTGTGCTCTCCTGTTTCACATCTTAATAAAGAGAAACAATTCATTTGGTAAGGAATCTATAATACAATTTCCAGAGATTACCCTGCCATTTCTCAACTGCCAGATATATTTTATTTTTACTCTGCATGTAACCAAGGAAAACAAGGTTGCAAAATGATGCCAGCTTCTGCTTTTCAGCTATGAGATGTCAATAGCCCTTGATTTTGTTGTTGTTGTCACTAATTTCTGCAAGTTCACAAAAAAGTGTCATAAAAACAAATTGCTTTTAAACATCCTATCATTATTCATCCAGTATTCTTATGAGATATAAGAATATATTTGCCATAGTTTTTGAAATCACTTTTAATCACATATATTCAGGCCCTTAGAAAAGGCTACTTAGGCTCTATTTTTTATTTTCCTCTCCGTGTTTTTTTTTTCCCCTTCCTTGTGTTTTCATGCTGACATTTTTACTATAAAGTCACATTTTCATCTAGGACAATGGCATCTTGTTTTTAAAGCAAACAAACACGAGACAATTTGTTTTGAAAATATGTGGGTTGATGACAAAGTCATAAGAATTTCAGAGAAATGTCAGCGCTAGTGTCAGGAGAGCCAGTTCTCATGTGTTTCTTATATGAAAATGGAATTTGGTGCCTTATGCTGACAACCGGCACACAACGCAGAAGTTTCTTTGTTTTTGCCGGGCCTTGGCTTCCTCTTTCACTGTAAGCCCACTTGATGGTTTCGAAAGATCAATTCTACTTTGCAGTGAATGTATCTCTTAACCTTTTCCCTAGAAACCGAAACAATATACAAGTGAGCCCCACAAAAGGGGGAACTCTAAGATGAACGGCAAGGAAGCAAAGGGTTATATTATAATTCATCTAGAAAAGAGCATTTTCACTAATCAGTACCCATATCATACATTTGTAAAAATGACTGCCTGACAGGTGAAAAATCTATTTTTTTTGACAGCGTACATTTAGTCTTAAATCAATCCAACACAATAGTTCCTTTTTTTGCTTTACACAAACTCTCTTTCACCTTTTGATAAACTGTACCCCTGTGAGCCGTAGAATGTTTCAGATTCCTACCCTTTTCTGTGTTGCAGCAATATTTTGAGAGCAATGTAAAGCAGATTCATTTGGCAGAATGTTTTTATATGCATATCAGTGCAAAGGTAGGATTTAATGATTTTGAGGATTAAAGGCTCTGTCCGAAACTTTGTAATGCGCTGTGAAATACTTGCGGTACGACTTAGACTCCTGACCCGCTGAGGCCTCTCTGAGGTATTCTATTTTAACCTGGTGCATAGAGCACAATAGCGATAAATCTTGAAGCAGATTAAGTAATTTCCCCATAGTGGCGTGTCTGTTGGAGTTTCAAATAACCCAGCATAAAGATTCAAAGTCTTGCTACATTTGGTTATTCCAGACTGTATCCCCTCTGTGTAAAAAAAACTTTCTGGCAGAGCAGCATCATGCCCTTTGACCCCCATGTAAGAGTATTAAATGGATGCCCTCCTGAGCTGACTGCATGCTAATTATTTTGCTGCTCCTGAATCCTTAAAAATAAAATAAAAGAAAGACCGAGAAGAAAAGATGGCCCATTTGCATGCCTAAAATATGCCGAAGATTGTATGAAACAGAAGCTGGAGACATTACGACACTCTGAGGTTTCAGGATGCCGTTGGGGATTTGACTTACTTTTCTATTGTGCTGGGAGATATTCTTGTCTGCCCTTGGCAGTTTTGGTTAGAAAACTCTCTGAGGCTCACCTGAGACAGCATTTGTGAGCATCAGTATCCCAGGACAGCCAGTCTAGAACATGCAAGGCCAAGAGCTAGCCCTGGTAATGGGGTGCCTCTTCATGGGAGCCATCTTGAATTCAACCCTTGGGTAGAGGAGAAAGTTTTCATTGCATCTTCTCAGTGCCAACACCTTTGTGAGGTAAAGGTCAGATCTACATAATGAAACAAAAGCAGGGCCAGGTCAGGGAGAAGGGGAATTGTTTAATCCAGGAGACCAAAACTTTGGAGATTTGATTAAAAACCCAAATGCTTCCCTGGGAACAAGCATCTAATTACTATGGAAAATCTAAATGTGCCCTTGACTTCTTTGTTCCTTTCTGCAAATGACAAATCTTCTCCCTAAACACATTTTAAAAAGCAGAAACTACGGACTCGAGCAGAACACTATATGGCCCACTAATTTCTCTGCTCCTTTGAAGGAAAGAGCTGTGGGCAATATTGTCATTACAGGGAGAGAGCACTTGGCAGTGCGGTGCTGACAGCACATTAAGAAAAATAAACAAGAGAAGTATAGCTCCAACCACTCTGTTTCCCAGATCAAGCCTCAGGCTCTTTCTAGTGGCCTGTCCCCTGGAGGGAAGCAGGTGTACAGCCCAAGCAAAGAGGAAATGTGCTGGTATGTGCATGGACAAGTGTATGCACATGTGTGGTTGTGGGGGGTATGCACGTACATACGTACGTGTGAGAGTGTGCACGTGCATTTGGGAAACATACATACATATAGGTAAGGATGTATGTTGGGCATGCAGGTAGTAGTGTGTGTACATGTCCATTGAAAAAATGATATGTCACTACCCACACTTTAACTCTTACAGTACTCTTAGTTATAGTAGTCTGCCATGATGAAAAACAAGAACTACTGCTTCTTAGTGGTGATGGGATGAAAATACAATTATCCCCATCCTAGTTTTGATGGTGGCATCCTAAGGCAGAGCACACTTTGGCCTTGGAACACCGATGTACATTAAGTTGGAGAAAGACGGTGAGCATTTGTTGAGTGGATCTGAATGGACATGATGTTTAAATAATGCGCCCAACTCTCTGTATTTCCCATGACTTCTTCATTCTCCTGCCAGCTTCAGGGTCTCACCATCCCAGTGATTCTTTCTCCACTGAAGCTCTTTCCCCCTGCTACCATTTTCCTCTTGGAGCTTTCTGACATGGTCCATATTTCTTTTTCCTCCTTATGTATGTCTCTACTTTACAAAAAAAAAAAAAAAAAAAAGTACTAAAAATTCAATATTGCAGAACCCCAGACCACAGGCTTGGCATCATAGAAACTTAAAGCTCAATGGGATCTTGAGGGCATTCTAATTCAGTTCCTTTATTTACAGAAGAGCGTGTTTAGAGCAGATTCCAGGGGGCAGCTAGCTGAGGATCTGAGTACCCCCCCAAATGTCATAGGGTTGACGTGGACATTTCACTGGAATTTGTGGCAATCTGTGTCATGACAGTGACTAGAAGCAGTGTAGAGAGTATTTCCTTTATGAGATTAAATGTGAAAACTTACATTTGTGAAAGTGCTTTGTGAGCTACTGCATGGTAACTTGCATGAAATGTAAGATGATTCTCTTTTTTTTTTCTTTTATAATTATTAATATAGTAGGTGAAAGTTGTAACATAACTTCTAAAACTATAAAACCCAGTGAAAACTGAAAAGTCTTTCCAGAGACGCCTTCTACTGTGTCTCAAAATACTGAGTTTCTAGAAAGCTGCTTTGAACATTCAGCCCTTCTAGAAGAAGGGATCGTTCATATAGATACAGAGAAAGAGGACTAGACCAGGAGGGTCTGCAGGTCCAGATTCCATTCTTGCTTGAGATTTTGCTGTGTTTATTTACTTGGTGACCTAAATTACCGTTAATTATTTAAGCTAAATGAGACTCATAATTTTCTTTCATCCAAAAGTGAGTCTTACCATTGCAGTGCATGGCACCAAGGGTCCAGTTGCTCCAATGAGATATGTGGGAAGCTTATGCCCCCATCATCACCAGGGTCTGTCAGATTTACTCCTAAACATCTCTTTAGCTATCATCACTGCGATGGTCCACATCTTTGTCTCTCACCTTGTTGTGATTCTAACTGGCCTCCCTTTCTCCAGCCTTGCCCCCTTTCTCCTTCAAGTACTTGCTAGATTGATACTATAAATTACACATTTGGTCAGCTCACTCCCCCGTTTAATACCCTTAATGATGTCAGAATGCTCTGTGGAGGAAGTCACAGTTGTTACCTCTATCCATAGGCCTTTTGTGACTTGGCCTCTGTCAGCTTTCCAGTCTTCTGTTACCACACGGCCCACATCCCAATCTTTGTGATCTTGTTTTGTTTCTTCAGTGCGCCATCTTACCTCTCACCTCTGAGCTTTCACACATGCCCTGTCCTTGGCCAAATACCTAATAGTTAGCTCTTTCTTCCAACTCTGTTATCTTCATATGGTTAAATCCAGTTTATCTTTCAAGTCTCTACATACACATCCCTTTGTCTGGAGGCCTCCTCTGATTGCTCCCCTCTCAGGTGGCTAATACCTCTGTCCTTCTGTTAGAGCATTTACCACGAATCATGAAACAGGCTGTAGTCCCAAGCACCCTAAGCGCCCCATATATATGAGGTGCTCAAATAAATGTATGTTGAATAAGTGAACGTGTAAGTGTCAGTGACTTACTTGTGATCTTGAACAAGTCATTTACCTTATTTGGGACACTGTTTTCTTTGTGACTAGCATGAGAACATTGAACTAAAATTATACGAAGGTGGCTTCTGGTTTTACAGTTATATGAATTTATAATGATATGTTTATTGACATATGAGAAATGTACTAGAAATTTCAAAATAGTGATGAGTGATACATTTCTGTTTTTGATTTGAGCTTATACGTTTAAAAAGACTGTAATCCTTCTTCACACCTAGATCTGTACTATCTACCTCGTGATAAATATCTTCCTAATGCAGGCAGTATTGGCCGCCATCAAGGCCAGGGATCAAGGAGAGTGTGTACCCTAACAGTTTTGTTTTGGGGAGGGCTTTCTGGACATGTGAAAGAAACTGCAAGAAGTAATGTTTTTCTTAAAGAATTTAGGTCCAATCTAAAAGAGAGCAAATGTCTTAGAAGGAAATGCATTTTCGTTCTTTTTCAAGGTTCATGAAACAGTTGCTTGAATGTAAGGGACTAAAGGTGGGAGCTAGTCTATATTTCTCTCAACTAAGTGGAACTTTTGAGAGTTGAACCATCGATATTTATATGGTGGCCAAGTCTTAGGTCTTTAATTTCATTCCTAAATGAGAAAATGTAGTGTATGTCAGTGAGTCTACACATGCCCCACGTGAGGCAGCAGCTGCGTTGAGCTGGTGCTGATGGCAAAGAGAAGCAACAAGGTATTTGAGTGTAAAATATGCAGAGAGAAAATTTTTGAGCTCCTTGTTCTTAGTTTTTGGATGACCTCAAAGGTAAGAAATGCACATAATCTACTGTCAAAGAGAGCCAGTTGGGGGGAGCCATAATGCAAATCAACAGACATAGACACCTCGTTTCCTCCCCAGAGAAGCTGAGAAAAGGTCAGAGCTTTATACCAGGAGAATGATCCAATTAAATACCGATATGAAGTCGGCATGCTACGCACCCAAAAACAAAGCAAGGTGTGCATGCTCATCAGTGTCTCTTTGGGGACCCCCTCAAGCTCGACCCTATAATTATTGTATTTGCTCCTCCTGACTCAGAAATGTAACCAACTTTCCAAGTGTTTTGTCCTTGACTTTTCATATTTTACCCTTTTCTGTCTGGCGGTGCTTATGTTTTAACATATCTGCTCTGTGGTGTTGTGGTACTGGAATGAAACACTCTACCTCTAGGATTATTTTTCTAATTTACTGCCTTCTGGGACAGGGATTTATTCTTTAGACCTCCTGCCAATCTGCAGTTGCTAGTAACTGATACCCTGGTTTGAAGATCTGGATACTTTCATGTGGAGGGAAAAAACCATGAAAGAAAATGATTTTGATCTGAAACTGAAATTCAGACAAAGGACCGGTGGTGATGTTTGAGTAGACAGTGCACCAACATGGCTCTATATTAGAGAGAAGTGCCAGCTTACAGCAAGCAGGAGAGGACTCAAGAACAAAATAAAACTAGGCCTACCTCTGCTTATTCAAATACCACCCACAACTTTCTGGGAAAAGAACATATGCAGAGCATATTTGAAAACATTATAAGGCATGCATAAAGTACAATATTAGTCAATTTTATATGCTCAGTTGCATGAAATCTGTGTGTTTAAAAAATATAATAATTTGCATTTCATGGCTTTTGATAACCTCAGGAGTGCACTTGAAATTCAGCACATGCCCACAGCACCTCCCAGCTCACCCCATTTTTAACTGAAGACCAATGGTTTCTATTAAGGGATCAGGCAGGGCCTCTGACAAGCCAGTCAATAACTATGTGAGGTTACTTCATTAATGCTATAATGGCTGATAGAGTGAGAGGCAAAAAACAGGTTCCTGACAGCAGCAAATGAAAATGATAGAGATTCCTGAAGCAATGCGCCTTTCCTTTGTCATTGTCTTTTGCTTCGCTTATTCAAAATGTGGCATTTATGTATTCAGTCTTGATGAATGTTGCAGGCTTTAAGTACTTTTTCCATCTCTAATGCAGTGCCAATTGCACATTGTTCTCTCTTTCTCTCTTCCCTTCTCCCTCTCTCTCTCTCTTTTTTCCTATAACCTCTGCTGTCAAGGCACTGCAGGCTGAAGGGTTGCAGGCACTGGCTAAATAGCTTTTGTGCTATAAATGGTGAAGGTGATGGGACAATGCATCATTAGTGCTGGCTGGGTCATAGAGCAGAGAGGGTGGTAGGAGCCGGACCCTGCAGCTAAAATGGTGTAAGTCCCCTTGGCCCTGCCACTCTCCTGCCTTGATTTGGAAGCCAGGCAAAAATCTCCAAGGAAAGTAAAGACGTCTCTGTGAAGTTTGGACAGGGAAGCACTGGGAAAGGAAAGCTCCCTGCAGGTGCATCTCGACAGCAAGTTGCATTAACAGGACACGTCAGTTAGCCATGTTCAGAAGCACGTGCACATCTGACTGGGCTGGCTGAAGCGATTGTCTGGCTTCTGGAGGTTGAAGGTTTTTATTCAGTTTTCTAAGTGCCTTGATGGGCACAGGCTGCCTTCTGACCCTTGAGGGGATTGCGCGCTTCATTTGAATGGATAAGAAGAGATATGAGTGGACAGGTCTTTGACATCAGTGAGGGGGGCTCGGGCACAGCCAGAGTGGGAGGTGCACACATTTCCCTGATGCTGCTGGGTGCCTCCTTTGAGGTAGGTCATAGTCAGGCAAAGGATAGACGTGCAGTGAAGCCTGTTCCGATGTGGTTTGGGGGAGCATAGTGAGCCAGTTTAAAGCAGCTAAATCAGTTGATAAATGCGTATATTTGAATTTCAGCAGCCTTCACCAGGAAATTGATCTGCCTTTCGGGGTGCTTGCCTTTAGCACGCGGAACATCAGAACAACATCGACATGGTTAGAGACAAGGCAGGCAGGAATGAAAAATGCAACGGCCCCCATTCTCTATGGCTTCTCCCCATACAACGTGGGTGGTGGGACATAGTTTCAAATTGCCACCATGTGTTTTAAGAACTGACTCAAATCCTTTGTGAAGGAGTCCATACTCGAATATAAACAAACAAAACCAACCAACCCACAATTAAATGCATAATTGTAGTCTGAATGTACAGGTGACTATTGGGCTAGAAGCCGCTTAGAGAGGACTAACCTTTATTCTTCTGTGGTTCCATCACAGAACGTGGTGATGCTCTCCCATCTGTTTACTGTAGAGGGCCAAAGCAGAAGTTCTTATCTAATTAAAGATTGAGCTGGCCTGAACTGTGGTATTTTATTCTAGGCAACCTCCATTACTTTGTTAATTACACAATTCTATTTTCATTGTTTTGGTTTTGTTTTTCTTACTATTCATTGCCAGTTATTTACACGTAGGTATTATTCTTTCTTTTTGGTAAATATTATGGACTGAATTGTGCCTCTACCCAAATTCATATGTTAAAGTCCTGACCCCTAGTTCCTCAGAATGTGACTGCATATGAAGACAAGGTCCTGAAAGAGGTAATTAAGATAAAATAAGGTCCTTTGGGTGGGCCCTAATCCAATATGACAGGTGTTCTTGTAAGAAAAGGAAATTAGGATCCAGACAGGTACAGATTGAAGGTGATATGAAGATCTAGGAGGAGATGGCCGTCTACAAGTCAAGGAGAGAGGCCTCAGAAGAAACCAACCTTGCTAATACCTTAATCTCAGACTTCCAGCCTCCAGAATTGTGAGAAAATAAATTTATGTTGTTTAAGCCACCTGCCCTCCAGCATATGTCCCCAGTGGTCAACATTTTAATGAAATGGGTGCATTCTCTGCATCCTTGTTTTTGAGTTTTACTTGTAAGTTGGGGGTCCATAAATACCATGTAGAATTAAACGGTACATTTTGAGAAGTTAAGACACAAAAAAGTTTCATCTTGTTGTGATGTTCTGTAACCTTTTTATCTAGCTTTGCATTATAATTTTAATATGTTTTGATCAATGTAGAAATAATTTATTTTAACTGCTATATAGTACTCCATTCATTTATCCTTTCCCCTACTGAAGGAATTTGAATTAGCTCTGTTTTTTTCTGGTAATGAACAGTGCTTCCATGAACATTCTTACATGTGTTTTCTGGAGCACATCACGAGAGTCTTCTAGGCCACATTCCCAAGATAGGAATTAACTGGATCATAGCATGTAGATATAGATATAATTTTTTTCCAACTTAACTATCTATTATCAAATTGTCTAAATAGTTACCTTCACTTCTTCCCTAGCAGCAGAATATGAACAGACCTATTTTTCCATAATCTTACCAATACTTAATATTGTTCATTTTGTAGTGTTCTATTCTGATGAAAGTGAATAGTGTCTTACGGTTGTTGGGAGTGTCTTCTTTACAACCACAGTTGCAATGGCCAGCATTTATTGAGCCCTTATCAAGTGCACGGTTCTGTACTGCTTGTTTTACATCTTATTTAATCTTTATAATGGTCATACAAAGTTGGCATAGTTACAATCACCTGTATTTTACAGATAAGGAAATTGAAGTTTAGAGAGATTAAATAACCGGTTAAGGCTAGACAACTAGCAAGTGATTAAACAAGGATTAGAATGTATTAGAATGATTCTAAAGCCTGTTGCATTAGTTTGGGTTTCCTCAAAAGCAGACCATGAGATAAGGGACTTGGGTGCAGGTAGTTTATTTGGGAGTTTATCCCAGGAAGCACACATGAGGTTATGGGGAGAGTCGGACGAGCTTGCGGGAGTCAGTATAGGATATATTGATGAGCAGATGTCCACTGGAATTGGGGCTCCATCTTTCTGGGGCTCCTCTGAGGGTTGGTGCCTTAGAATTATCTCACCTAGTTATGGGGAACCTAGGGGTGTTCATCCTCTGACTCCCATTCCTCATTGGTTGGCTTTTGGGCTGCTTTACATGAGCACTGACCAAGCTCCCGCAGGCCAGAGAAGTATGTTGGTCCTTGAGAATACCCACCGCAGCTGCAGGGAGCATAGAGGTGGGCAAGTGTATGGGGAGTGGCATCAGCGCCCACCCAGCTCCAGCTGTACTGCCTTCTGCCAAAGCACGAGAGGTCTCCAAGCTGGCTTCTCCCTCTCATGAGTTGGGAGAAGTAACTGCATTTTAATGTCTTTACTGTGGGGTTGCTTTATAACTGAGAAGACATTTCCTACAGACATTGGTACATAGCATTGCACTTCACCAAAATTGTCCAACTTGCTATGTGATGGATTTTTTGGGTCACATTTATTCTTTCTTTCTTTTTTTTATTATTATTACTTTGTATGTGAAAACAAGGCTCATTGCATGCTTTTGATAAAGTGGGCAAAACGTCAATTTTCTCACTACTTTCTTGTGAAATATATAAAATAAAACTCATCTCTAATTTTGAAGTGGTTCCTATATTTATAAAGATGCATTTTTCACTCTAAAAAAGCTTCAGTAGGGTCATGGATATAAAACTGGCCCATAAATAAAAATTTTACCAGAAATCAGACTGGAAACATAAAAACAAGGCAATGTGTCTTAAAGAATTAAAAATAGTCACTTAGATTTGTCTAGTACTTTTGGTTTTCAAAGCATTTTCATGTTATTTCACCAGAACTGCCTAACAAGAAAATAATGTTTGCTAGAACCTCATTATTCCCTTTAATAGATGTAAAAACAAAGGCTCAGAATGGGAAAAAAGTTTACCCAGTGAAATGGTTGAACTTGGGTTCTGGACTGCTAAAACCCAATCCTATGCTTGGTCAGCTATATCAGAGTTTTTAAATACATGGTTTACAGATGATCTGCATCAAAATCGCTGGCTTTACTTTTTATTTTTTATTTTATTTTATTTTTTAGAGAGAGAGTAAGAAAGAATGTACAAGTCAGGGGGAGGGACAGAGGAAGAGGAAGAGAGAGAATCTGAAGGCAGTTCCATGCCCAGCACAGAGTCTGATGCAGAACTCGATCTCACAACCCTGAGATCATGACCTGAGCTGAATCAAGAGTTGGACGTCTAATAGACTAAGCCACCCAGGTGCCCCAAAGGGTTTACTTTTTAAACTGATAAGTCCTGGGCCTTACCTCAGGGGCTAGGCATCTGATAAAATCGCCTATATACCCATATGCAAAGGTGCAAGACATTTTGATGGAAATGTGTTGACACTTGTATGTCATGATATTCTCACCACCCCTGGAGACGGTTGAGGGGCGTGCAAGCCACCATGCTCAGGCAGTGTCTTCACGCAACCAGACAGCCCTGCTTTTCACAGCAGAATGTTTTTGTGCCCACCCATAGTGGTCATCATTGTGTTGATGTGAAGAAGCCAAAATTGTTCCAGGAGAAAGAACATATTTGTGGTCATCCTTTCCTTGCCAATGATATCTTTAAACAAAACAGATTTACCCCCAGACATACAGACAGGCTGATTCATGCAATCTGGATAATCTTTTACTGTTTTTTTTTTCTCTCTCTCTCTTTAAAAAATTAACAAATGAATCCCAACAGCATGTCTACAATATAAAGAATGACTTACTGTGGCATTGATGAAGTGTCACTTAAGTGAGTTTTAAACACCTCCTGTAAATCTTCTAGTGTTTTAAGAGGCCAAACTATTCTATTTTATTTTCTCTGCCTATCAAAACTGTACTGTGGTTAACGTGTTCTCTCAAACCTTTTGGGGCAGCCTGAACCGATTGCTGCACCATCAAAATGAACTGGAGATGAGATACTCATAGTCCTCCCTTGATTTCCAGGATTATTGCCAGAGGCCATGGCAGTTGTCCAGTTGAAAGATGATAGGAGTTTAGACATTGATGTGACAGTGGGGGTGGTCAAAAGGAATTCGATTCTGTATATATTTTGGAAGTAGAGCCAACAGGATTTCCTGATGGATCGAGTGTGAGGTATAAGAGAAAGGGAGGGGTCAAGGATGACTCCCAGTTTTTCCCCCTGAGCCCCTAGAATGATGAAGTTGCAATAAATTGAGATGGAGGAGGCTGTGGATGGTTCAGGTTTTGTGAGTTAGATCAGTTTGGGACATGTATATTTGAAACAGCCATTTGGCATCCGGGTGGAGATGTCAGGTGAACTTTTAGATACATGAGTCTGGAAACAAGTCTGGACTGAAGATATAAGTTTGGGAGTTATCAGCTTATAATTCAAATTTAAAGCTATGGGACTATAACTCACCGAGAGAGTGAATTGTAGATTTGGGAAGAAGAACAAGGACTAAACCCTGGGGCACTTAATACGGGCCAGGAAGAGGAAGAAGAATCAGCCATGTTGACTGGGAAGGAATAGTGAGATGTGTGATGTCTTGAATGTTGAGGAAATGATGGATATTGAGGCAAGAAGGAATGGCCATGTCAAATTCCTATCAAGGTCTGCTGATTATTGACCACTGGATTTAGTAACATGGAAGTCATTGGTGATCTTTCTAAGGGTTGCCTTTCCTGTGGAAGAGAGAGGCAAAGGCCAATTTGGGATGTGCTGAAGAGATGAGGGAGGAGAGGAACTGATTAACTTGGTTCCTATTGAACATCTCACCTGCACCATTACCTTCAATGGATTGCCCTTCTGTTAAATGCTAGTCCAGCACAGTTGGCACGTGGTCCTAGACCACGAATTTAACCAGTTGGATAGAATGCCAACGACTTGCTGAGGACTCAGAGGGCCAGTTTTCACCAGCCTGGTAACTCATAGCCATCACTAAGAAGTGCTTTCCTCTGTTTGTGGGGGAAGATGATTATAATTGGTCCCAAAATAGCCTATTCGGCACCCAGCACAGTGCCTCATACATAGTAAGTATTTAATAGCTTTTTTGTGGTCTGAATGGATTTGTAAGAGAATGAATGTGCTTGGGTATATTTGGAGCAAATTATCTATGTTTGGTCAATTTTCTTTTTCAAATAAAAGATCGACAAACGATTGCTAGCAAAAATAAATAAATAAAACCAGGGGGTTGGGGGGGGGACCTGTTTGAGACAAACACATTGTGTCCTGAAAGATCTATTCTGTCATGCCAGCAGTCTCATTGGCTGTGATTTGTATATTAAGAAGATTTTAATTGCTCAGGTAAGTGCCTGCACCTGCTAAGACATTGTGTATTAGAGCACTTTATTCTAATCTTTTACAATACAGGGCACACTTCACCCATAAAATTATTCTCCACACAATTATCACTCCGTTTTGCTGAGGTAGAAAGTGCAACTTAACACTTTGGGTTTCACTCATTATTATTAAAATCATGGAAATTAGGAT
Organism: Ursus maritimus; assembly: GCF_017311325.1. Taxonomy (NCBI): domain Eukaryota; kingdom Metazoa; phylum Chordata; class Mammalia; order Carnivora; family Ursidae; genus Ursus; species Ursus maritimus. The sequence goes on from NW_024426774.1 coordinate 59,594,702, forward strand.
CATTGGGCAAAGCTTGTGCAGTTAACTGCTGAATTGCCCCTGTCCTTTCTGCTCCTCTTTTGCTTGCACCAATGAGCAGGACTTGAGTGAGTTTTTACGTTATCTGCAAGCAGGGTGGGGGGCTGGATTGTTTTCAACACAAAAGATTTGTAAACTCCAAGCAGAGCTTTTCTGCTGAAGCTCAAGGAACATTTAAACTAGCTGGTTTCCTTCTTTCTTCTTAAAATAGTATTTTTTCTGATTATAAAAGAATTCCAAAAAGAAAATTAAAAATAATTACATACAGAAAGTAGTGGAAAATTTAGAAAATACAGGGAAAACCAAAAAAGATTTGTAATCAATCGTTATTCATGTGTTTTTGATGTATTTTCTTCCAGTTTATATGTAAATAAAGAGAATGCATGAAGCACAAACACATGACCCGGAACCACACAGTTTCAGATTGGAATATAAGCAAAAGATTGGTTACATTTTTCTTTTCCTAAGATAAACTATAGCAGGGCTTAGCAAACTACAGCTTGCAGGCCATATTCTGCCTGTTATTATAAATAAAGTTTTATTGGAACACAGCCGTGCCCCTTTGTTTATGTATTGTCTATGGCTGCATTCATGGTACAACGGTGAGTGGAGGTAAGTAGTTGCAGTAGAGGCCACATGGCCTGCAAAGCCTAAAAATATGTACTGTTGGCTTTTTACACAAAAAGGCTTGTTGAGCCTGAGTTTCTTTTGCCACACATCTTGCTCTGACAATCAGGTGCCATGTTGCCAATGTGATTAGCAATGTCATCTCAGTGATTGCATTATTAATATATCTGGTGGTCTGCACTTATATGCTGTGTCTTAGTTGTGGTCTGGTTTGACCCAGCTTATCTATATTACATACCTACTTTAGAGCGATGCCTCATTTCTTCACCAATTTTTACCCGACTTTCCTGAGGTTTGCGGCTCCCTATGCTCCCAACAGTGGCAATCTAGGGAAGATACCAGAACCCACCTTCTCTTTTGTCTAGAACACCAGTTACCAAACTTCGATGTGCCTTAATATGCACCCCAACAGATTCCGAGTCAGTGGGTCTGGGAAGGGGCCTGGGATCCGTATTTTAACCAAGCATCCCTTGGTAATTCTGATGTAGGTTGTTCATGCAACCTCATTTTGTACAGATTGCCTTAGGCTTTCTCTCTTCTTCCCATCTGCTCTATCAAACTTATTACCTATTCTACCTTCCAACTCTTAGAGCTTTGATCTTGGCTAGGAATTGAAAAGTCTATTGGGAGTTGGAAGGTTCACATGTCTCTAAGGAGTGTGCTTTCATTCCATTAGGCCTTCCAGGAGACAGAAACTTAACCTACAAAGTGGTTCTTCTGAAAATCGCAAATCAGTAGGATGTCAGTGTAGGAGAAGTTTTGGTAAGTGAGTCTTTAGGTCTTCTGTTCTTGGACCAGCTTGGTTGAACACTGACTGTTTAATAGGCACTATATAAATTTAGGAGATATCCTAGTTACTAAGCAAACAAAACCAAGCAGTGGGTGGACGCATAAGGCAACTCCTCATTGGTCAGGAGTAGTTCATATTCATCTTAGTTTCCATGGTTCATATTTTCTTTCATTTCATCCATTAGCTTCTATTTATCAATACTGACAGCTTCCAAAACCTCTTTGGATGCAATACAGACTCCCTGAACATTGACTTGTAGTTAACAGCATCAGTTAGGTTACTTGTGGGGTAACTTTTTATCAAAAGTCTAAGAAATAAGTTTCCTGTTTGAGAATTCTATCTCTGTTCATTGACTTGCAAGTATGAAGTGAAATGGTTTCTTCTCTAGCTCAGGAACATGTCTTTAACAGCTTTTATAGGTTTGTAAGGACTACAAGCCCTCAGGCTAATGTGTCATTTTCTCTGTTGCCCAGCCTTTCGGCAGCACAGAGCCCTTGAAAACAGTCGTTTGAACAATTACTATTTAGGTGGAGCCTGAGTATACCCAGCACTGGCTTAGGTATAATGGGGGAATACAGAAGTGCCATAAAGCATCATTTCTGTCCTAGAATTGCTTATAATATGATTGAAGAGAAATATAATTAGGTGACTTACAATTGGGGCACAGTCCAGGTCAGTAGAGTTAGACCCTTGGTGTTCAGTGTTTTAACTGATTCTTTCAATCAATAAGTATTTATTGGTTGCCTACTTGGCATCGGTACTATACTGGTAGTGAACAAGAGAGACAAAAATGTTTGCCCTGAGGGAGCTTATTCTAATGGAGAAGACAGACAATAAACAATAGTATGTGAGTCATAAGTATTAAGGAGAGCACCAATAACACAGAAAAGGAGTGTTAGAGCTTGTATGTTTAGGGATTGGGGAAGAGACGGTGGTTTAGATTACTTTTTGTAAATTACCCAAAGTTTCAAAAATTTGGAACTCATAAGCTTTGAGACCCTTGCCTAAATCCCAGCCTCTGAGGCCCCACACCTAGAATTCAAGGCTGCTGTGTTGCTCTGGAATGCTCTTCAAGTGGGCAGAAATTCTAATCGATTGATAAAATCCTTATTTCTTTACAAAACATAGTCTTAAAGGAGAAGGTATAATTCAGTGACATGAAGATATTAGGGAATTTATGAAAGTCTAACTACATATCCCAGCCTCTGGGGGGAGTGTCTGGAGGCTTTTCTGGCCAGATTTTTGCATGTTTTATTCCTTATCTTTCTGATCTCAGTTCCTAAGGGAGGTCTGCCCTGACCACCCATCTAAATCACCACCCCCCACCACATTACCTTGTTTCACTTAACTTTTTTTTCATAGCACTTACCACTAATTGACATATATTTATGTACCTGATAATTGCCATCTTCTCTACTACAAAGAAAGCCCCAAGAAAGCGGGGAGAGCTTGTTTGTTCTGGCCTTGGCATATAGTAAGTTCTCAAAACATATTTGTTGAATGAAAGAAGACTGCCAAGGCTTACTTAGCTATGTCCAACCATACGCAAGGCAGAGAGAAAAGTCTTTCCAACCACTTTACCCTTAAAAAGTTGTCTCAATCTAATTTGAGATTCTAGTCCACTTTTTAAAGAAAGAATAAACAACTTATTTTAATTGCAGTAATTCACCAATTTGGAACAATCCAAAATAGAGCAGTTATTAGCAAAATTTTCGAATTATCCAGTTGGTTTCCAGATAGATAGATATACTTTTATTCTGTGAGCACATTGTAGAAAAAGCTGCAATTAAGGCAAAATTCCTCATTCTAAAGAGTAATGTGTTTGCACCTTTTTTCACTTAATAAAATGCATTTACCTTGCCTATGATGTTTCCCTTCAAATAACCTAATTTTATGTATATCATTTGAAACTATTTTTTCTATATTATGAATTAATTCAAGCAAATGGAAGAGTATACAGAATAATGTAATAAGCATCTGTGTGCTCACCAACCAGCTTTGTCAAATTTTGCCTCATGTCTTTATTTTAGATAAATAAAAATTCCAAATACAGTTGAAACACCCTGTCCCTTTTCCTATTCCATTTTCCCCTTTCCAGAGGTCATAATTATCTTTATTTGATTTTAAACCTATCTATGCTTGTTTTTATAATTTTATACATATATATGATTCCATAAACTGGATAGAGATGTGTATATTATTATATAAATATACTATATGTATCATTCTGCAACTTGTGGTTTTTTTTTTAAAGGTTTTATTGAGAGAGAGAGAGAAAGCGAGTGCACAAATGGGGGATAGGGGCAGGAGAGGGAGAAGCAGACTCCCCACTGAGCAGAGAGCCTAACTTACAGCTTGATCCGGGGACCCCGAAATCATGACCTGAGCTGAAGGTGGACACTTAACCAACTGAGCCACCCAGGTGCCCCTACAACTTGTGTTTTTTAACTCAACATTCCTATTTAGTATATTCATTTTGAAATACACAACTAAGGCTTCTCATAGTCTACTACACACACTTTCTAGTTTATTCCCATCTGTAGTATATGAAAGTTGTCATTACTTCACATTCTTACTGATACTTGATGTTACTGGATTTTATTTGAATCTTTGCCCTTCTGGTGATAAAAGTTTATTTGTTGTTATTTTGCCATGCCTATCTCTAATTAATAGTACAGTAAGAACATAATTTCTTGGGTCTGCTGAACTTTAGATTTGTTCTTCTTTCAATTACTTGTTCCTATCCTTTGCCCATTTCTCAGGTTATTTAACTTTTAAAAATGGATTCACAAAAGCTCTTTGAACTCTGACTTCCAAAAATTATTGGTTACTTGAGTTACAAACACCATTATCCATTCCGTGGTTTATAGTTTTCCTTCTTTATGACGTATTTTGCACACAGAAGTATTTCATTTTAATTTAGTATTTAAATTTAAGTTCTTTATAATTTATGTATATTATATCTTGTTTAAGAAATTATTTCTTATCCTGATACCATAAAAACTTACGTGTTCTTCTAAAAGTTTTAACATTTTGATTTACACATTAAAACTTTCAATACATGTGGCTGTATATTCACATACGATGTTAAACTGGGGTCTAATTTTCTTTGTTCCCATGCAGCTATATAATTTTTCCTACCATCTATTAAATAACTCATTCTCTCCCCATTGATTTGTAATGACACCTCTGTCCTATATCAATTTGCCATAACTGTTTTGTTCCATTTCTGACCTCTCAACTTGGTTCTCTGTGTTTTTGTGCATTCGTACACCAAAACCACACTGTCAGTTATTAGCTTGATTTGTGGAGTGTGGCATGGGATGTGTACAGGTCTGTCATCTGTGTTTGAACCCTATCTCCACTGTATTCTGGTGTTTGACCATATGTATGCTATTCAGCCTCTCTGTGCCTCAGTTTCTTCTTCTGTAAAGTGAAGTAAGTAATGGTAACTACCCAACAGTTGTTATGGCAATTAAATTGGCATATGCTTACAAAATCCTTGGGACAGTATCTGATACATAAAAGCACTCAAATTGTGTAATTGTGTTACCACTAATACAACATTAAAATAAGTCTTGATGTTTTGATACTTGTTCCTTTTCCTCAAAAATTGTCTTAATTATTATCTGTTATTTGCTCTTGCATATAAATTTTAGGGTCAACTTATCATGTTTCAAAAAGTAACCTATTAGGATTATAGTTGCAACTATATTGACTTTTTGGATTAATTTGTGAAAAAATGGCATTTTATGTTGTTGAGCCTATTCATTTATGAACATAGTATATATTTTCTTTTAAGTAATACCCTGTTTTCCAGTACAGTTAAGTAATATTCTCCTTGGGGGTCTTGCATATCTCTTGTTAGATATAGTGATATCTTTTGAAATTTGTATTTCCTAATATTTCTGGTATATAAAAACTATTTCTGGTATATAGATTTTCTGATGTTAAAAATACTTGCTTATCTGTGTTTATAGTGATGTGTTTTGTTTTTTTTTACTCTGCTGGCTTCAGTTTGCTAATATTTTATCATATTTATGTCAACTTATAAATTCTATGTTTGTATTTTACATTGTTCTTTATTTTCTTTTATTTTCTTTACTCATATTGTTTTTATGTTTTTTGTAGATAGATATTTTAAATTATCAAGTCATTTTTTAATGAGTATATTAGGTTTTTATTTCTTGAGCCAGTTTAATTAGTTTTACTTTTCAAAAAATTATTTATTATATCTAAGTTTTCAAGTATATTAATGTAAAGTTCAAATTATTCTTATAGTATTTGTATTTTCTATAATTATTCATCTAATCTATGATTATGAACATAATCTATTATTGTTTACTTCTTCTTAATAGCATTTTATTTTTAAGTAGGCTCCATGCCCAACATGAGGTTTGAACTCATGACTCTGATCAAGAGTCGCCTCTTCCACCATCTGAGCCAGCCATGCGCCCCATGTTTACCTTTTAATTTGTATTCAGTTTTGTCGATCTTCTTTATAGTTTTTTTCTTTCATTACTTTCATTTATTTCAGTATTTTATTTCTACTTTTTTTGAGATTGTTTTGTTCTTCTTTCTTTCTCTTTTTTTTAAGTTGAAGTCTTGTTTTGTTTTTTCCTATCATAAACACATTAGGCTATAAATTTTCCTTTAATGCACTTTTAGCTGCATTTCACCACTTTCATTATGTAGTATTTTGATTTTTATTATCTCAAGTATTTTTTTAACTTCAAGCATGATTTTCTCTTTGAACTATTAATTATCTCAAAACATTTGCTTATGTTATTTTAAATATTTTTTACGTTATTGATTTTGATATTTTGCTTAATTAAATATGGCTATATACCATTCTTTTATAATCATTAGATTCTTTAGGTATTGTGTGTGAGCACTTTGTAATTAGTATGTTTTTACAGTAGCATATATAAGACATAATCAGTTACATACCAAGTTTCTTTGGTATTTATTGGGATTTGCTTTGTGCTTTTATATATGGTAAATTTTGGCATATCTATAACTATTATACACATTGATTTCTTAATGTCCATTAAATCCAATTTCCCCTTGAGGGTGGGCAGAACTTATGACTATCAGATTTTACTCCCTTGATTAAGTTACTAATGAGTTGACTCTGAGTAATCAAAGGGAGGTGGGTAGTACCCAAGAGTGATTCCTAAGAGCTGGGAGCAACCCCTTCCTAACAGATGGGGAAAAAAAACAGGGACTTCAGTCCTGTAGCCATAAGGGTCTGAATTCTGCCAACTAACTGAATGAGCTTGAGAGGGCTCTAAGCTCCAGATGAGAATGCAGCTCAACTGACACCTCGATTTCAGTTTTATGAGGCCCTGAGCATAGAATACAGACTTCTCACCTACAGAAATGGTGAGATAATAAATGGTTGCTATTTTAGGTGACTAAACTTAGGGCAATCTGTTTGTTACACAGCAAGAAAACAATTATCCTATATTTTTGTATTTAATTTATCAATTATTAAGGAAGGTGTGTCAAGATATTACAACTGTGATTATGCTTTTTAATTTCTGGTAGTAATTCTGCCTAATTTTTACTTTTTCTAATTTGAGGCCTTGATAGTTGGTCTATATAAATGCAGAACAGATACTTATTCTTAATGAATTTTTCTTTTATTATTATGTAGTGGCTTTTTAAACTTACTAGTTATGTTTCTTACAAACTTATTTTGTCTGATATTAAAACACATCATATATCTTTTGTGTACTATTTCCTGGTATGTCTTTTTTTTAATTCCATTTTTTTCAATCTTGTTTTATGTTTTTATAATGGTCTTTAGTAAACAGCATATACCTGGATTTTTTAGATCGAGTTTAAGACAGTTTAAAGGTAAATGGTGACTCTTATCTGTTACATTTACTATGATTATTGATTTACTTTGATTTTTTTCTATCTTATTTATCATGCTTTCTTATTTTTTAAAAAGCTTCCCTGCCTCATATAGCTTTGATCAAGTAGCCCCCTTTCTCCCATTTTTATCTCTATTAGTTAAAGAGTTATGCATGAAATTTTTATGCTTTTGGCAGCTACTTTTAAACTTTAACAAAGGTACCTTTTATTTAACTAACTTTAAAGTTAATCAGTATTTTTCTTCTCCGAAAAAATACAAAGATCTAAGCCTTTTGAATATCTGATAATGCCCTTTTATCTTATACATTATGTCTTAACTTTAGTTCCACATTGTTTTTATAGCATTCCAATTAATCATTTTTAAAAATATTGATTTATATGGTCAGTGCTTATTGATTACTCATATTTTCTTTCTCTTAATTTTTTTTGTACCATATACCTTAATATTCTGTGTTCAATTCCTTCTTCTTAATGAATATTCTTTAGTAATTATCTCTGCATGCCCTCAGTATCTCCCTGAAATGGATTTATTTTGGCCCTACTCTAGAATGATAGTTTAATTGGGTATAGAACTATAACTTGATAATTTTCTCTTTCAGCCCTTTGAAATTACTATTCCATTATTTCAAGCTTTTTTGACCTGGAGAAATCTTTGACACTCTATCCAGTAAGAGGTGGTCTATATCCCTTCCCCTTGAATCTTAGTAGTTACTGTGACTGTTTGATCAGTAGAATATGGTGGAAGTGACACCATGCCAATTTGTGGGCCCTGGCCTTGAACGATTGGCAGTTCCCATGTCTTTCCTCTTGGAATTCTCATTCTCAAGGAATCCAGCTTCCATTTAAATAGTTTGTTTACCCTGGTACTATCATGGTACGAGGAAGCCCATGTGAATCACTTAGAAAGGCTACAGAGAACTAGTCATCTCAGACCAGGGGACAAACATGGAAGTAAAAAAGTCATCTTGGACATTTATAATTCCCTGCTGATGTGAGGTAGAGTAGACCCATGGCCACAGACATAAGGCCCTATTCACATTTTCCCAGTCTTCTCCAGCTACTCCAGACCTCTTGGCTGAGGCCTAGGTCTCTGTGGAGCAGGGTTGAGCTGTCCATACTGTGCTCACCTTCCTGACCCATAAAATCATGGGCATAACAGAATGATTGTTGTTTTACATAACTAAGTTTGAGGTAGATTGTTACAACTTAGTAGTTACCTGGAATAATAGCATTTCCATTTGTAATACTTAGATCATACTGGGAAATTGTATATTTATTAGTATGAATATTTGATATTTATCTTCTGTAAAAGAGTAGGTATTATAAAAGTAAAAACAAAACTTTATTTGTTTTATGCTTTATTCTCAGGGTCTAGCCCATATAAGTGCCCAAGCAATATTTGGTGAATGAATAAATATTTTGTAAAGTTTGTACTATTCAATTTTTATACTAATTATTGCTTTATCATAAATGTTTAAAAATTATGTTTACAGTGTTATTTATCTGGGCTTCTATGATTCACTAAGGTAATCAATTCAAATAATAGGTGAAAAAAAAGCTCCCAAAATTTCATTTAATCTGCAGATGCATGATCTGGTTCTTTTTATGTTTTTAAGACTTCTGTACTGATGATTTTCCTGGCCATAGAGGCTGGAAATAGTCAATGACCAAAAAAAGCTGGATTGAGTAGATAGAGTGCACATTGAAAAGTTTAGGGTTTAAATTTAAAGATTACTTAATCACTTCTATTTTAAAATCTGGGAAACATCAGAATGTTTTCCCCAAATGGGCCCCGGCTCCATTGTGTGTGAGTGACGATGCGGCTACTTCATGGTTTCCTGACATCTGTTGCTCCATGTCTTCACGGACAGCTGCTGAAAGTCTGATCTGTTTATTCTCTTTGTCACTTGGTTATTTTTGCTTTTACCCTCCAAAGATAAATAATTCCTTTGTAATGAGAGCCTCTGGAAATCGAGTTTGGGGAAAACAACTATTTGTTTGTTTTCTCAGACCCCACCATATCCTAGAAATTGAAACCAGTTTATACAGATACATGAAGTATAATAAAAATATAAATTTTATAGGGTGGAGACAGAAAAAAAGAAGTGAAAGAAGGAAAAGAACAAGAAAATGGTTCTGGTATAAGATTCAGAAAACTCAAACTATAATGACTTTTTTCTGGTTTCTGGTGGGCCAACATTTGTCCCTAAGCATCACAGGAAAAGAGAAACTGGTCAGTTACATGGTTCAAAGTGTCCATAATATGAATGTAAACCAATTGTTTAGAAGTACGGTTGTTCTTAGTTCCTTTACCAAAGAGTAATTTCTCCCAGGTTCCTCGTAAAGGGGACCAGGAGGAACAAAACCATTTCAGCTGAACTGTACTTTAGACTAAGACAGCATTTAGCAGAGACTATAAGCAAGTGAGGAATTCAGAAGAGAATAGGTTGCTTTCATATTTGTCTTCCTAGTTGTCAGCAGTGCCAGCAAATAGTAGATACTCATTAAATCTTCCTTACCTGTATGTAGAAAAGAAAAGGGAAACAATCCGTGACTTCTTAATCATCTTGAACAAAGTCCTCTGGAAGAAAAGCATTCTTACAAGGACCTGATGCTCTCTCCAGCACCTCTTCCATCGCCTATCTTGAGGGGAGTGGTGCGCACCACAGAGCGCTGCGCAAATATTAATCGCTCAGAACTGAGAGGCTGCTGTGGGTTTAAAGGCCTCAGAGGAAATGTCTGTGTCACTTCTGTGGTCATCATTGCCGTCCTGAGGTCTTGGGAGGAAAACAGTAATAGCCGTTGCTTTGAACCTTTATCCCCTCCCTGCCATGCAGGACAGCTGATCGGTCCTCTTATTTTATGTCCTGGGGTCCTCCAACTCCCTCAGCCTGAGTTCTTTTTAATTAATGACATCTGACCAGGTTTCTCCCAGTTGTTTATTTTCTGGAATAAATCTTAAAATATCTGCTGATATTCAGTCGATATTAAATCTTACTTTTCCTAGCCATAGTTTTCTGCTCTTTACCAAACTTTATGTCCACCAAACAATAATCATACTGTGGCCTGAAAGACACAGTGTCATTGTGTGGGTTAAAGTCGGAGTGTAAAAGGGGGGTGCATAACAATGAGGCTATAGTATTCTTTGCTGTGTTGCAACTGTCCACCTAGGTTATGTGAGAAGGCCCAGAGGTAAAGCCAAGTCACAAAAAAATAGGTTACTTTATTTCCACACTGCTCCACCCTCGGAAGCATATTGCTTCAATTAGAACAATGCTACACATTTTGTGTTGGTAAAGAATGAAGCAGTCATTCCCTTTATTTTCTTTGGTCAACACTTCTTTACTTGGAAAAGCAGACTCTGTGAAAAAGCAGGAAACAAAGCACCATCCTCTGGACTTGACTTTTACCCTTGCCAGTGAAACACCAAAATATTGCATGGGGCAAGGCTCCCATGATTGCATTTTCCACCTTTTCCAATCCAGCCGTTTGGCCATCGAAATGGGAACTCTTGTTGATTTTCTTCTTGCTTTTTTTTTTTTTTTTTAACCTCAGAGTTTGCTTTTGTTAAGGGCTGGTTAACATTTCTCTGCCAAAACAGAACACCTGTACAGTAAAGGAGCAAGGAAGAGAACTGGGGAGTGCAGACATTTGCCACTGCTTCACTGACTGGGCTGCATAGCAGACACCAATAAAGTCCAATAAGTCCACTTGGGGTTATCAGAAGGGAGGCCTTGCTTGGTAATCCTCTGGTGAGGAGATTATCGGGGTTATGGGGGGGCCTCATGGCAACCCGTGTTCTTCAGAGAAACTCACGGTCTCCAAGGCATCATGAGGACAGACCCGCAACACATATGCACCCTTGCCCATTGGAATCTGCTGGCATCTGAAACACTTATATCTGGCAAGCCCTGAAAGTGGAATTTGATGTCCTTTCCCATATATGTGGGTACCAGGCTGTAGAGCAGGGATTCCTTGGAGGAGGCAGGATGCAACATACATTCTATTTTGCTTTATGAGCAAGTTGCCTCCACCTTGGCTGTTTTGTGCCCACAGAGGGAAGGTCAAGGAGCTAGGGCAGCTGTCTCTTCTGTAGACCAACCACACAGCTCTGACCAGGTAGCCTCCACCTGAATTTGTGTTCAGTTAATTATATACTGGTTTATGGAAGTCCAGAACCTAGAGAGAATCAAAAGAGTGAGAGAGAGAGGTAATAGCAAGCAGCTCATAGTCTTGCCTTGCCTACATCGAATGAGAAAATGTACCTCCAGGAGGAATGGCTAAGAAAAGCCAGGCTTCAGATAATCAGGTGTGCATGGGCCTTTCACAAGCAGTCTCATGTAAAGGAAACAGCTGCTTGGACATCAGACCAAAATAGGAGTTTCAGCCATTGGCTCTGCCACTTCCTAGCTGTATCACCTTGGACAAGTTGCTGAACATTTCTGAACCTCTGTGTTCTCATCTGTAAAATACAGCTACCTGAGAGTGTTGTTGTGAGAATCAAAAAGATAATGTATATTTAAGTGCCTGACTTAGTCCTTGGCACTGTCACCATCCTCCTTATTACATTATCTTCATCATTATAATTACTCATTTTGTTCTGGAGACACGTGGTCTTAAAACATTATTATTATAATTAAACATCACTGAGAACACCCTGTATGTTACAGATCGACACAGTTGCAAAGCAAGAATAATAATGTACTTCCTCTTTCAAACTAAAACTTTTTTTTTTAAATGGGCAAGAGAAATCGTGTTTTGCTTTATTTAATACTTAGTTGAGTTACTCAAAAGAGCTTGACTTGCAGATGTTTTCTTTGAGAGTATTTTTTACAAAATCCAGCTTCCCCAAAACTAGCAGTGTGGCGTCCAGTAAGTCATGTCTCTGTGGGACCTCGTTTTCTTCATTTATGAGATAACGCACAAGGTTCTCTCAGCTCCCACCCATATGTGTAACTCACTTGAGCTTCATAAAATCCTGATGAGTTTCTTAAGTTGGGATTGCTTTCCTCATTTTACACATTAGCTAAAATATTTGAAGAAGTTATGGGGTTTGCCCAAGGTCGCTTCAAATAAGTAGAGAGGTTAGGATTTGAACCAAGAACTTCTGGGCTTATGGAGAGTATTCTGCTCCCTGTGTCTTCAATCACATGAAAATGATGATAATGTCTCAAATAATTAGGACACATTAAAGCTTATTAACTGTACTGTTATACTGGCGTTTTCAAAGGCACTTCAGAATTTTATAGTTCTTCATGATTATCATTAGAATAGCACTTGTTACTATTAAAAAACCAGTGATCACTATTCAGTCACGTAGAGGTTGCTTTCAAAAGTTTAAAGAGATTGGGCAGAATCTGTGCTGACCCCTCAATATTCTCAGCATATCGCCACTTGCCACTGAATAAATAATTATTTGTTATGCTAAATGAGACTTGTTATTATCTCTTTCTCATAAATATAAAGTGTTTAAAAGGCCGGCAATTTGACTTTTATTGTCAGTTTTATTCAAAGATGATGATGGTAGTGATAATAATATTAATAGATAACATTTGGTAAGCTCTTACTATGTGTCAGGCTCTTTGCCTGGTACTTTATATAGGGTTCCCATTTAATTCTTTCAGTTAACCCTACAGAGTTATTATGACTCTTATTCTCATTTTATAGTTAAGGAAACTGAGACATAGAGAAGTTAAATGCATAGCATTTAACTGCATAATATTATTTTAGCATTTAATGCGTAATGTTACAGCAAGCAATAGCACCAGGAATTGAGCTCAGATAATTTATTATGAATTTTTCAGAGACAGGTTGACTTATGTCTTTAAAATACTGTTGAGCAGAAGGCTCATCATTCATTCAGTCAGTCATGATTTGTCCAGCACTTACTATGTGCCAGGCACAGTGTTGGTATTGGAGAGACAGTGGTGAACTAGGAATAGTCTCGTGTGAGAAGGATGGCAGGCAGAGCTATTCAGTTGCTTCTACAGCCAGTGTGTCTCTATCTCAAGAATACTGAAGTTCTACCACGTGACCAGGATTTAACTTTCTCCCATGTAACAGTTCACTCTCTGTTAGACTCTTCGGGTCTCTTTAGGGTATTAAAGTTAGAAGTCTTGCTACTATGGACTAAACTGGTTAATGCGCTTCCAGGTCAATCGTTGGGATTGATACAGGACATTTCACAGTGCCGTGTTAACTCTACCACTTTGATCCTAAGGACACAGAGATAATACCATTTAAGTAAGCATGTTCAAATCAGAATTTTGTCAGCATGGATTAAATTCTGTTGAGAAAGTTTTAGGGAATCCATCCCATCCAGCAAATTTAATTTTTGATCAATTTTCTGTAAGACCCAGCTAAACCATTTTCTATTCTTTCCATTCTAATGTTCATGTTATTGAAATTATTTTCATCAAAGTCAATTCTTTTTTCCATTTAAATTCTACAATGAAGATTTGATTTATTGATCAGATTTGTATCCATAACAATTTTACCAGACGTTAGTGGATCTTCTTTTATGAGCATTATTTCCGTTAAGTTCATTTTTCCAAAGTCTTGACTTTTCATATTTCATGAAGTATTGATTTTTCTATCAAAATTTGTTTTGTTTTTTTAAAGATTTATGTGTGCATTTTTCACTGCTGTGCTTTATTTTATGCTGATTATTTTTCTCATGATATTCATTATAAGTGATGACATTTTGTATTTATTTCCTAGCTCACCCACAGAAAAGATATGAGCATGGATTTTGGAATGTTGAGATGGAAAGGGCAGGAGAATAACTCAGGCCATGAGGAGACTGGGGATGGTAACAACAACAAAAAAATACAGACAAAGTGAGAGGTAGTGAGGAAGAGAAGGATACATGGAAAGGATATTGGAAGAGGAGGAAAACAGGAGAAAGCAAACAGGTGTCATGGGAGAGGAAGTCAAAACAATCTCATTTTCAAAATGGAGGAGTCAAAACAATTGGCTCTAAGTAGTGAGGTTAAACTAACCTGTACCACATGGTGCTAATCAAACGTCCATGGGTTACCTCTGAAAATATATTGGGTGGGACTCTGTCATTTCAAACAATGGTGACCCTTTTAAGATTTTTCCTTTGTGGGTCTGCAAGACTTTGTTGTACCTTGACTGAGTTGCCTGTTTTCTTACTTTATTCTTTTCTTGGTACCCAGAAATGTTCTAATTGTCTGTATCTTAGCACACTTATCTGGCTAATACTATCTACAGGCTTGTGGATGGGAAATTGGCCAGTGGGAATGTGTTTGGATGAGCCTAGTAAATCATTTGGAAGAAATGCAATGGTATCTAGAATAGATAGGCTTCTCCAGAGAAGACCCCTTCTGACAAGACAGGGACTTCCTCTCCCCATAGAGCTCCACATGAATTCTCACTAAAACCCCACTGAAGTGATATTCAGAATGGTATGAGTGAAACCACCTCAAGGCTCCAGGATTAACTGGGGCTGTCAAGGTCACATAGCAGAGCTGGTGACTAGAAACTGAAGCCTGGTCTTGCTTGGGTAAAGAATTATTCCTCTACAACCACTGCCACCAAGATACTCTCCATATAGTCTGTCTATTTTTGCTTCATTACTTTATTCACCTTTACTATTGAATATTTATTTTTGTGATCAATAGTTTAATATTCTCCCCTAACTAGAGACCATAAGTTCCATGAAGGAAGGAACCAGCTCTGTTTTGTCCCCCATTCTGTACCTGTATTTAATACAGTCCCTAGCACATACCAGGAGCTCAAGTCACATTTGATTTTTAAAAATAAATAAATAAGTGAATTAATTAAAGGATAGAGCAGATCTTTTGTATTTGGTATGCACCAGAGTTATCTTGAAGATTCCCCCTTGATTCTTTAATGTGGCTATGGAGAGAAAAGAGGAAGAATGGAGGGGGACAGGGATAAGGGTC
Source organism: Ursus maritimus (assembly GCF_017311325.1). Lineage (NCBI taxonomy): Eukaryota > Metazoa > Chordata > Mammalia > Carnivora > Ursidae > Ursus > Ursus maritimus. The sequence goes on from NW_024426774.1 coordinate 59,609,951, forward strand.
CTTTTATTCATGCCCCTGCTTCCTGTACCTTGATACTGTGTATCCCACTGTGTGTTTCCCTGGCAACATCCCATGGCTGGATCCAGAATTGACTCTTCTCACTACAACGGAGCTGGCCTGCGTAGGTCTGAGGACCAAGCTCCTCCTCAGAAATTGGTAGAAGTGGAAAATTCTAGGGTCCAGACTTGCCTCCCGAGAATAAGCTGAGAGAAGAAAAAGACCTTCAGAAAACTGAGCACAACAGCTTTTGACACAAGGAAGGGCAGGCAACATGAAATCAAGAATGTATCATTATCATTTGAATCTTGGAATTTTTCAGATGTTCAGAAGGTACTGTCCCCCAGAGCACAAAGGATGAAATTGCTGCTAAATGATGGCTCTAATTATAATAAAACCGTGAATTGATCCACTTAGTTTAGGGAGCGAATATAAGTGAAAGGAGTGTCCTTGCTTCTTTTCTCTGATCTGATGTCCTGCCTCTTTTCCCTTCATTCTCTGGACTCCAGCAACACAACTGTCTCTGTTCTTTGGACAGATCAGCCTTGCTCTTGCCTCTGTGCCTTTGTGTGTTCTTTTCCTCTGCCTAGAATACTTTTCCTCATGCTCTTCATATGACTAGTTCCTGCCCGTCAGTTAGTTCTCTGCTTCAATGGAACGTTCTCCTGTCTTACCATGCTATCTAAGGTACTCCCTAATATGAGTCTTGTTTTTATCATTTTCCCAGAAGTTATTTGTCTATGATTATCTTATTGCTTCATCCAGTCTTTCATTTATTCACTTCCTTTCTTCCAACGGTGTAAAGTTTGTAAGAGTATAAATGTCTGTTTTGATCGCTTGGTATTGCCTGCCTCTAAATCATGACCTGGCACGTGGTAGGCATTTAATACATTCTTGTTAGGTGAATGAATGAATGGTGGGATGAATGGATGAGATAAAAGGAATCAAGAAAAGCATGTACTAGAGTCTGTGGTCTTAGAGGGCAACGTTAAGAAGTTTGGATTTTATTCTAGTGTACGGTATCTATCTGGATTCTGTGTTGCCAACAGCAGGGTCCATTCATGCTAGTTTAGGCAGAAAAGGAATGTATTAAAAAGATAGTAGGTAGCTCTTAGTCAGGGCTACCCCTAGGGTGTATGGGCCCTAGGCAAATATTTTGTTTCAAGTTAACAGTTAGTGATAAATCTAATCTCTGAATACTTAGTTAGATGACAATGCAGGACAAGTGGGACATGTTGAATGTATGAAGATTTTTTTCCCCCTGTGATTGTAACTATGTATAAGGATCTGGGTCTATTGAAATGGGTAACTTCCTGTCTAATCCAGAACAACTGGTAGCTTATTTAGGTGTATTCAGACATTTCCGTATCTTGTCCAAAAGTGGTAACATATGCTCGATTGTGATGTCACTCGTTATTTTCTTTGTGTGTGCATTTCATTCTTCATTTAATCTTAATTTTTTGTGTGGTCAGGATGAAAGCTGTCTTCTAAAACATGGATGTCCCTGAAATTCAGGGCTTGAGACAGAGATTTCATTAGCCCAGGTCAAAAGGCAACACTGCTTCTAGAACTTTGGGAGGGCTAGGGAGCCAGGCTCTGAAGCCATGCCGTGAGGATCCACACCCAAACAGACGAGCAGTTTCTACTGCTCCAGTAAAAACTTCTTTTCCCCTTGGCACCAACAATGCTTGATTTAAATACCAGAAGTCCTGCCACATTCCCTGTAAGAGAGCCAGGCACTCCCACTGCCATGCTTGTCAGGGGGTCGGGCTCTGCATGGAGCTCTTTCTCATATTGCTTAGCCCTCAAACCATGTCTCCAACAGGTGTGTTTTGGTGGGTAGAATCCAAGTTACTCCCACAGCTGTAAGAGAGCCTGGGAATACAAGTTTTGTTTCATTTTGTTTTGGGGGGGTTTTTGTTTGTTTTTCAATTCTGTCTTAGAAAGATAGATCTTCTACTGCAGAAAGTTACCCAAATGTAATGAGGATTTTCAGTGATGTAGCCACCACTAACAGAAGTCCAATGCAGCAGCTTTTTAGCATTGTAAGTAGGGAAGTGACATGACTTACGCTTTTAAATCATAAAAACACTCTGACTTCTGATTGGATTCTGTATTAGAGGGTGGCAAGAGTGACAACAGGGAGACTAGCAAGGGGGCTATTACATTTGTGCAGGAGAGATAGGAGACGTGAAGGGGATTTGGACAAGGCTGTGGCCACAGGGATGGAGAGAGGTAGGCAAATTCTGGTCCGGTGAGCAGTGCAAACCACTGCAGATGGGATGCATGGGGGGAGGGGAGTGGCAAACAAGGTGCAGGTCACCTCATTTCATGTGGTGTGTTCTGTATTATCATACAGACAGAATGCCCCTTCTATTAACTAAGTTTTCCACTCCTGATAAGATGTCTGGGAAAACAACAAAGTTATCAAATTGGTCATCTAATGTCATCTAAGATATTAAGTACCAAAATGAGGGTGTAGTACTGTATTTTTTTTTTTACTTCAGCGTGGTTTCATAGTCCTGGTCATGGCTGATAGCTACACGTTAATTAGATGGAGTGTCTACACAATGCAGGTTAACAATATATTAACGCTTTTCTTTGTCTTTTTCTTTTCTTATATTACTTTTTCATTTGCTAAGATTGCAGCAGGCATCTAGGTCAAATTGCAGGGCTCTCTATTTCAGGTGGTTCTTGCCTGGTTGGCTCAGTTGTTAGAGCATGTGACTCTTGATCTCAGGGTTGTGAGTTTGAGCCCCACAATGAGTGTAGAGATTACTTAAAAACAAAATCTTAAAAAGAAAAAAAAAAAACAAAAAAAAACGAAGAGCTGGAGTCCACAAACTAAAATCTAATGTGAATGTCGCAAATCTGAGCCGCCAGGACGTGCTTTTAAAAGGAGTTTCCTGATGATTGTAAAACAAATATTATCAACTCTTTTATTACGAACCTGAGGATAAATCTATATAACCTGATCTAGCCATAGCTACGAGCAATATAGAATTTTCAAGAAGGTTGGAAAGATTGAAAGCCCTCCATAAGGAAAAGGAATTATTTGAAGAGGTCTGATTAGGAATGGTAGAGGAAACTGAGTAAGGGGAAAATTTGAACTGAACATCAAAAAAAATTTCCTTCAGTAAGAGTCACCTAATGGTGAAAGACCAGACCTTGGAATCTCTCCAAACAGGTCTGGTCATCACACTCTATATGACAGCCAGATCCTGACCTCGCCAGTCCTTGGTCCACACAGAGAGGAGGTCCTTTGCCTCCACAGCTATCTTCGTTCAGTAGCCACATTAGATGTGACATGAATTTCAGAAGAGATCTAGAGGAATTGCACAGGGAACCCAGAAATGTGATGACACCTCACATGCCTCTCTTGCTGCTTGACCGTAGAGGTGAAACAGAAGGTGGCCGGTGACCACCCCCGGGAAACAAACCCTTTATCATAGCAACAACCTATTTTGAAAGAAATTACTTACATTATAATCATAATTTATTGATATGAGTTGTAACAACTTCATTCTAAACAGTGGCTGGTTGACTGGTGGAATGTCTTTATTTACCAAGGTATGGGTGGCCCCTATGATGTACACTGAGTGAGATTCATAATTTGCCATACAAAAAAATAATTTGACACATTAGGAAAGGAAGACTACATTTGAAACAGTATGCTTATATTTCATGCCTTGAAATTTATATCTAATTTTAGGAACTTTATAGTTCTCGCGTATTTTGGCTTTTGTGGTTAGACTCAAAGAAAAGAAAAAAAAAACTAAAACTTTGCAAACAGACTGTGAAAGAATCCATTTTTCTTTCTCACTTTTTTTTTTTTTAACTTTCAGAAAGAGGGAGATACATGTAGGAGCATAGGTCAGGGAAAATCTGGGGCTGGTTTTCATGAGATCCAGAATACTTGGAAAAGTAGGGGTACTCCTGCTGATAATCACCTGTGCGCTAAAATCTGCATACATTGGTGAGAAAAAGAACAGAAGACCCAGTGAGACGGGAAATATACTGTGTCCATAGGTCACAGTGATTGAGAAAACTCAGTGTTGTTTAGATGCCAGTTCTCCCCAGATTGATCCATAGATCTAATTCAACCACAATTAAAATCACAGTGTGTGGTGTTTTTTTTTTTTTTTATGGAAATTGAAGTGTGGATTCTAAATTTAATATGGAAATTTAAAGGTTCCAGAACATCCAAAACAACTTTGAAAAAAAAGAGCTGGGCGCCTGGGTGGCTCAGTCGGTTAAGCATCCGACTCTTGGTTTCATTTCAGGTCATGATCTCAGGATTGTGAGATCAAGCCCCACGTAAGCTCCATGCTCAGTGTGGTGTCTGCTTGAGATTCTCTTGTTCCCCCTGCTCTTTGTCTCTCTAAAATAAAAAATAAGGGGCGCCTGGGTGGCTCAGTTGTTAAGCGTCTGCCTTCGGCTCAAGGCGTGATCCCGCCGTTCCGGGATCGAGTCCCACATCGGGCTCCTCCGCTGGGAGCCTGCTTCTTCTTCTCCTACTCCCCTGCTGTGTTCCCTCTCTCGCTGGCTGTCTCTCTGTCACATAAATAAATAAAATCTTTAAAATAAAATAAAATAAAATCTTTAAAATAAAATAAAATAAAATCTTGAAGAAAAAAAGAACCAGGTTATAGAACTAATGCTATTTGATTTCAAAACATGCACAGTAATTAAAGCAATATGATATTGGTGTAAAGCAGGAATAAGAAAACTCTTTATGTAAAACATCAAATAGTAAATATTTTGGGCTCTGTGGGCTATACTGTTGCTGTCACAGCTACCCAGCTTTGCTACTGTAGTGTGGATGTAGCATACTCAGTGTGCTAATACATAATCAGTGTGGCTGTTTCAACTAAACCTTTATTTAAAGACCCTGAAATTTAAATTTATATAATTTTTACATGTTATGAAAAACTGTTTGATTTTTTCAACCATTTTAAAATACAAGAACCATTGTTAGCTTGCAGATATACACAAATAGGCAGTGGACCAGACCTAACCTGTGGGCCATTGTTTACTGACCCCCAGTGTAAAGGTAGACAAAAAGATCACTAGAACCGAATAGATAAGAAAGACCTATGTGTATATTGGCCAACTAATTTTTGACAGAGATCACAGGGATTCTGTGGGAAAACACAGTCAAATGGTGATGTAATATCCATATGCATAAAGAACCTTGATCCATACCCCCATGTGTATGCAAATATTAACTCCAAATAAGTATTGTAAAACCTAAAACTATAAAACTTGTAGAAGAAAATATAGAAGAAAATCTTTGTGACCTTGGTTTAGAAAAGGATTTCTTGACAGAATACCAAAAGTGTGGCACATAAAGATGTTGATAAACTGGACTTTAACAAAACAACAACAACAAAAAGACTCCTGTTCTCTAGAAGACACTATTATTAGAATTGAATATATATCAGTGGATGAAAATAAAAAATTATAGTATATCCATACAGTGGGTCGATAAAAAGGAATGAACTAGGCCCGCCTGGGTGGCTCAGCTGGTTAAGCATCTGCCTTGGCTCAGGTCGTGATTCCAGGGTCCTGGAATGGAGCCCCATATCAGGCTCCCTGCTTCTCCCTCTGCCCGTCCCCCAGCTTGTGCACGCTCTCACTCTCTCTTTCTCTCACTGACTCTCATATACATAAATATTTTTTTTTTAAAAAGAAATGAGCTGTTGATACATGCTACAACATGGATGAATCTCAGAGTAATTATGCTAAGTTAAAGAAGCCAGACATAGAATACATATAAGATTTTTTAAAATGTAAACTAACCTGTACTGATCGAAATCAGATGAGTGGTTTCTGGGGCGTGGGATGGGTGTGGGTAGGGGCAGCAGGAAAGGGTTATAAAAGGGCAGGAGGAGACTTTTCAGAGTAATGGGTATGTTCATTACTTTGATCATGGCTGTGGCTTTTCAGAGGTATATAGATGTCAAAACTGATCAAGTGGTACACTTCAGAAGTGTGTAGTTTATTTTATATCAGTTATATCTCACAATGAAAAGATTATAAAAATAGAAACATACCTACCTAGGTATTGTAGTGATTAGACAAAGACAGTTTAAAAATCTGATTAATGTATTCAAGAAAATAGATGACATGATGGAGATTTTCATCAGGTAAATGGAATATATTAAAAAGTACCGAATAGAAATCTAAAAACAGATAAACACAATTTCTAAAATTAGTTAGGTTTAACAGAAGATTCGACAAATCAAAGAGAGGATTAATTAAGTGGAATATAAATTACACATTGGTGATTTATTGCATAAAAAGCAAGCATAGAATCACATAAGACCTTCGTTTTGTTCATTGGCCTGTAGCTCATCTAAGGCATCTCCGCTTTGGGTTGCAGTCTCTGGGGGTGAGACTCTGTTGCAGTCTCTGGCTGCAAAATGGGGGTTGGCTAGGTCCTCTGAACTCCCATTTGTCCAGGTTGAGTGGAGAGCAGGTTTATGCCATGGAATTTTAAAATTCAGATGAGATGGGTAGTTTCCTTGAAGAACACAATTACCAAGTTACCAAAACTGACACAAGAAGAGGTAAAAAATCTGATTAATACTAGATCCACTGTAGAAATCAAATATGTTGTTGAAAATAGTCTTGCCCAGACATCCAGATTTACATGGCTTCTGGGTGAAGTCTGCCAATTGTTTAAAGAAGAAATAAAATCAATTTTATATCAGTTCTTTGGTACAAAAGAAAAAAAAATGGGACATTTTTCAGTGCATTCTTAGGCCAACGTAAATTTGGTAACAAAATTACAGACCAATACGTGTCTTGGATGTTGATGCAAAACTCCAAAAAAACTATTAGCAAGTTGAATTGATTAATACGTAAAAAGGAAAATACATCACAACTAACTTGGGTTTATCTCAAGAAAGCAATGTTGGTTTAACAATTGAAAATCAATCAGTGCAAGTTACTGCATTAAAAGAACAAATGAAAAAAATCATATGATCACTTTAATAGATGCAGAGATAGCATTAGAAAAACTCCAACAGCCTTTCATGATAATAAAATACACTTCCTTATTCTAGTAAAGAGTATTTACAAAACATCTACATACATCTTCATATGTAATGGTGAAATAATGCAAGATGGCCACCAAGATTGGGAATGAAACAAAGAGGTCTGCTCTCACTATCTATTCAACACCGTGCTAGAGGACCTAGTCAGTGCAACAACGCAAGAATGAAATAAAAGTCATAATAATTAGAAAGTAAGAAGTAAAACTGCCATTATTCACAGGTAGCATGATTTTGTGTGTAGAAAATCTAAAAGAACTAAAGACAACTTATTAGAATTAATAAGTGAATATCGCAAAAATCAATTGAGTTTTACATGCAATATAATAAACCTTCACAGCTCATAAAGTTCTGAATGATAAATGTATGTAAGGTTACTGTACAAAAATGTTGGAATCAGATGCCAGTGATCTCTGAGGTTAAGGTTTTCTTGCATGTATTTGTGAAGGACCTTAAATTGTCAAATCCCAAGCAGATGGCAACAAACCATTAGAAATTAAAATGTAAAGAGTGATGCCACTTAACATAGAATCATCAAATGATCAATTACTTAGCGGTAATTCTGATTAAATATTTGCAAGACCTCTATGAGGAATACTCTAAAATATTACTGAGAAATTAAATAAAACCTATCATGTTCTTAGATTAGCAGACTCAACATTGAAGACATGAATTCTTCCCAAATTAACCTATGGATTGAGTGCCATTTCAGTAAAAATCTCAACAGATTTTATAATGGAAATTGATAAGCTGATTCTAAAGTTTACGTGGAAATGTGCCTGGAAAGAATAGCCAAGAAAATCATGAAGTAGGAAGGTTTATACTATCAGATATCAAAAGTTAGTGTGCTTACTATTATGCTTGTTGTAAAACAAAGATGTCGCGACAATACAACGGGGAACGTAACTGTCTTTTCAGTAAGCGGTACTGAGTATATCCGTAAATTAAAAAAAAAGAAAAAAGAATCTTGATTCCTACAGCATACCATATACAAAAATCAATTCCAGGTGTCTTGTGGACTTAAATGTGAAAGGTAAAGCTAACATAGGAGAATTTGTTCATGACCTTGTGGTGGGTAGGTAGAAATTAATTAAAAGTATTTGGGGCTCAGATTTACACAGCCAGAAACAAACTCAGAAGTGTGAAACCGGCTATAAAGGGTGATACCCGAGCATCTCACTTTAGACCCCTGCATCTTGATTTTAAATAGTCAGTGGGAGTCCACTTTTATAGTGGACGCTGTAATAGTAGAGACTGCAGTGTCTCTCTGTAACAATATCTAAGATATTTGAGGGACTTTATAAAGACAGTAAAAGGAAAAATTGGGAACGACTGTGGAAACCCTGAACCATATTTGCTTTACTATGTAGTAAATGTAAGAATAAATCCATACAAGAAACTATAAACAATATACAGGGTGATGATATTTCTCTCCAGACCTATCTCCAAGGATTTAATGAAAGCTGTAGCCAGCTGCAGCTAAGGACTGTTCTGTCTTTTCCACTGTGGTTCAGGTTGTTCCTCTTTGGTCACTTAGATCCCCCTCATGTTTTGGTTGCCAGGCTGGGCTGGAGGAATTGGTAACGCCGACCGATACACTCTGCCAAAGTGACAGAAGGCATGATGGGAACCTGGGCTGTGGGGTCAGTCAGACAAGTTCTCCTGGAACCTTTGAGGAAAAAGGCTGTTCGGAGGACTGAATGCAGAGACGGTGATCCTTCAGTTGTTGTTAGCAAGACACTTTATTGCTAACTGCAAGGGCTTTTTAGTCTTTGAAACAGCAAGGGCTCAAAATTTAGATTCCAAGTAAAAGTCCTTATCCATGGATTTCTAAAGAGACCTTTGGTTTTATTAAATATATGTTCTGCACATTCTGTGCTGTCAGTTTCTTGGGGGTACTTTCTTTCCCTTCCCCTTGGTATGCGTAGGTTTTGGTTTCTCCCACCCCCTCTACTGTGTCAGCTCCATGGTACAAAGAAGAGGGTTTATGTGTGATCCAAAGTGTGTGTTTTTTTTGTTTGTGTTTTTGTTTTTACTGAGAAGGGTAAGGCCTAGGTCGGATCTAAAGTAAAAGTGCATTCTCCATCGTGCAGAAGCGATGAGTCCCACGATACTTTTGCACGACCCCCTCCCTCACTGCTGCAGGAGTCCAAGTTTTACTGTTTAAAAACATATGGCACAAATTATGCTATAGGCCAAAGTTACTCCTCAGCAGAAACTTGCCTTTCTTTATAGGACTCTGTTGCAGGTCCTCCTTGTTTTACCTGTGGACACGGGTATGCCCTGCGGCTGCTGAAATCTTTCCTTCTTAGCTATTCCATGGCTACCAACTCATGCCTCTTCATTGGATGTCATACTATTGAGGAATAGGGTATTTTTTATTTACAAATGTGAAAACCTGCAGCCAGGCATATCTCTTTTACAATGCAGTGAACCTTCCAAACCCTTGTCTTAGTCTCTTGGAACCGAACAAATTACATGCCATCGTGTGCTGTATATCACAGCTGGAATGTTTATAACGTCTGGCTGAGTGGAGTTTGGGAATGGGCTTCTCTGGTGAGCTGGAGCAGATTGTGTCTTTGACTGACAAGCTGCCATTTTCTTGAGATTTGACAATTTGGGGCCCTTCACCTATCCATGCAAAAAAACCTTAACCTCAGAGATCTTTGGCATTTGACCCCAATATTTTTATACAGTAACCATACATACATTTATCACTCAGCGCTTTATGAACAGTGAAGGTTTATTACACTGCATTCAAACCTCATTTAACCTTTTCTCTTGAAGCAATACTTTAAAACAGAGTTGAAAGAGTTTGTATAACCAAGACTGGTTGGTTGACCTTTTTCGTGCTTCCGTTCCTGAGAACTCTTTGGCATGGAAGTTTGTGGTCAGTAGGAGTTTTCTGTAACCTTGAAGAGACTTACCCTTCTGTCTGAATAAATACTTGTGGGGCCTCCTGGTCCTTGGAAGCTTTTGGGTTGTCAGAAATTTTATAATAGGAAACTCAGAACTGGTCATTGGTAGAAGTGATCAGATCTGTCCCTCATGTATACACTTGTCACTTCTGTCTCTGAACATTTCGCTTATGCTTTTCCCCTTTTTCCAGTCCACATATCAGCCATAACATCAGGGCCACTTCTTGCCTGGTAACTTTTATTTCTTCCCTTTCTGTTCTGGCCCTCATGAAACTCTGTTCCCTAAAAATCTGTTCCTGCCTGAACCACAGAGTTTAACATTTTATTACCATATACTATTTTGGAATATTTTTTTAAAAGTTTGATTCATCTAAATGTTGCTTTCCCAACTTGCTTGTAAGTGTTCCGAGGACTCGAGCTGCATGCTGTGCTTCTGAAACTCCGTACGAACCTAGCACTATGCCTTGCACGGTAGTAGGAATATACCGTAGGTTAAATGAACACATCTTGACATGGTATCTTGAGAAATAGAAATATTTACATCTAAAGAAAAATATTCCCTAAAAGCAGGCAATGAGAATGGGGCAGAATTTCCTGCCTTAGATGTTCGGAAGACTTACATGGCTACTATTCCTTGGCCATGAGCCTGTTTGGTGTCTGAGAAGGGCTGCCACATTACTTTGTGGGTCTGGAAACAAAGCTTTGAGCCCTTTATTTCCTCTCGTTCTAAGCCCAGTTGATGTTCAGGTCTGCCTGCGGCTTTGAGTTGCACAAGGAGAGGTTTTAAGCCCAATGAGAAAGAAGACCATGTCTGCACAGAGAGAGTGGACGCAAGCGTGCGGGCCTTTTACTTGCCAGCGCTGCAGTGTGGATCTCCAAACCAGGCTGGAGAGCTGAGGCTCAGTGTGCTGTTGGCGTTCCTTTTAGACCTGTCCCTTGGGTCCACCACTGAAATCAGTGCTAGTCATCAGGAACAGCATTTTCTTCTCGCTGGGGAAATGAAAGACACTGATTCTAATCTCGAGTAGGTCTGTAGACATTCAGTAATGACAAAGTTGATCATTTTGGTTTATCTTTTCAAGTTTACTCAACCAAATCATTGTTTCCCTTCCTGCCCTTGCTTCCAATATGAGCTTTCAAAGCATTTCCACCATTTATAACCTTGCGTGGAACTTACCATCACCACACGCATTGTCTTTCTAGTGGTTTGGGGGAAAGGACAGACAGGTGACATCAAGCAGAGCTGCCAAATGCTTTAACCAGCTGGTAGATCTGGGCTCCAAAGCCGGGGAGTGTATCCCTGAGCCCCAACATCCTTTTATTTATGTGACATTTCTTTGGTGCCCAATACTTGTCAGATACTATTCAAAGTGCCGTATGGATATCAACAGTTAATCCTCCTAAGTCCATGAGGTAGGTACCATAATAATCCCCATTTAATAGATGAGGAAACTGAGTCACAAAGAAGTTATAAGGATTTTTTCCTCAGGCCACACAGTCCGTAAATGGCAGAGTTGGGATGTGAATCAAAGCAAACCTAATTCTAGAGACCATGACTTCAGTCACCATGGCTCATCCCTTGTGTTCTGTATATTTTATTTCTTTTTGTTTACTAGATATTTATGAAATGCCTTATGCCCAAAGCATTATGTAAAACAATTTGGGGAATAGAGAGAAGAGGGGGTCCCTGTTATTGACCTTAGCATTCCAAGGGGAGTGAAGAACATGTCCAGCTCCACACAACATATCAGGGTGTTCTTTCTGCTCTCGACCACATCTGGTTCTTCATTGATGAGAGGAGATCAGCCCAGATGTTGGGAGGAATGACAACTCATTTCACAAGGTGAGCGAAGTTGAAGTACTTGTCCATTAGGAGACCTTTCATATGGGTTGTGTGGGAGTGAAAAATAGAACCCCTAGTCACTCATTTAACACCGGTAAGTGCAAGATATGATATTAAGAAATACTAGAACATACTGGTAGTTTCTCATTTTTAAATATAAAAAATAGAATGCTTCAGTTTGGACTACATGGGGAAAAGACAGTCTAAAAATTAATGCAGATCTGCAAATTTTGTGTTCAATTAATGCAGGGCTGTCCCTAATCTTATAAGGAAAGGCAACCAGAGAAACAGAGACGGGGAGAAGACAAAGGCCTGGCCATATGCCAGTAGGACACTTGAGCTACCAGGGCCTATGACTTCTCGCTCTCCCTATCCAAGGATTCTCAACATGGGTATCTCTGCTTGGCATTGGCATTTTTTAAATCCATAGGCAGCATGAACTTGGCCACTGTACCAGCCCCGTAGGAATACTAAATGTACCCCATTTCATTTATAGGAAAGAAGCAAATTAAGACAGAGCACTTTTGTGTAAACCATAAACTGCATTTAACAAGGCAGGAGGCTTGGGAATCCATGCTCAGGCTGCTTGTTTTTCCTGGCACCTTGTTAAACATGGTTGAAAGTTTACATGCTGGGGAGCAGCCCACTTTCTCTTTGTTCCTGGGAACAGCTCTGAGTGATCTGGGGAGACCCGGGTGGATGGGGTGCAGTCTTAGATGCTGGGGCTGGAGGAGAACAGGGGAGCCCGGTGCGCCTAAACTACCACCTTCCAGCAGTGCCCACCTCTGTTGGGCCCGAGGCCCTGTGCGAGGGTCTCCCTGTTTGCAAGCCCTCCAAAGAACAGGGCCGCCTCAGCACTGATTGCCACGCCTAATAACACTTATTATCAAGGCACTCTTTCTATGTCTAAATTAAATCCTTCATCCTGCAGTTTAGTGCATCTCCTTTTGTTCTGCCCTGAATAAAGATGGAGAACAGCTGGTCAGCAGTCCCTGCAGAGTAACTCTTCAGACACTTGAAAGCTATTATTAAGTTCCCTCAGAGTCCCCTCTTCTCCAGACAGATACTGGAGCTTTCTCCCACTTATTTTCTCCACTCACCTTTTTCTTTCTGCCTTTAGGTCCTTCTCTCCAGCTGCTTGCTTCTTGAAGCCACCTGGAATTCTCACTGAATGTTTTTCTAATGGTGGTGCTACCGGGAAATGATGGTAGGGGTTTTTGTTTCTCTTTCGGCCATCGTTTTCTGGTGGGCTCGGTCTCTAATTATACTAGAATTTCATTCATCGGCTTGAATTAACTGAAGCAGTCCCCCAATCTCTAAGTATTTTGTGTCTACAGAGGACTTGGTAGTAAAATTGTGTGTATATGTATATGTGTGTGTGTGTGTGTGTGTGTGTGTGTGTGAATGTGTGCATGTATAAGTAGGTGTGTTTGTCTCTGTTTTTCATTCTTTTCCTAAACATTACATCATGATAAAATGTGTACTTCCATTTTAAATGTGTTTTCGAGCCACATTTCCTTCTAAATTAGGCATGGGATATTTGTGTATGTGTACATGCGCGTGTGCGCGTGCGTGCGTGCATGTGTGTGCGTGTATGCGTAAACTCATTCTGATATATTTGCAGTAGCTGCCCAGGATTCAGTGGTGAGAAGGATTCTGAGATTCTGTGTAGTTCAGCAGTTAATGCTGAATTGAGTGTTTGCAGGTATGGCGCCTTTATTGCCAAGTTGTGTGGTGCCCAAATAAATGGTCGAAAAGATCAATATAATAAATAATTGTATTTTGTCCTTCCGTCTCCCTATATTTGCTTTCGGAAACGGCCCTTTTATTGATCTACCTGTGGGGAGCATCATCAATTAATTTCTCGCTTACTCTGATTCACTATATGCCGGTACATTTTGGTGCCTCCCTCACCTCCATCCCCTGTATTCTGTTGGCTCACCGGCCGTCTTGGAAAGCATCTCCGTTGTCACTTTCCTGTCACGTCCTAGGAATTTATTGACCCAATCTGAGATTACTCCAACAGCCTGATAACTGGCCTGCTTGCCTCTTTTCACACCTCTTGGCCATCCTGCCAACACCCAAGGTGGATACTTTATTCATGGAGCCCCTTGCTCAAGAAGAGTTAGTGGCTCCGTATCGCTTAACTTACGTAACCCATCTGAATGCTTCTTTTGTCCTGACTTCCGGGTTGCTCCCAAAGTAGATATCATCCAATATATTTATTTTAGTTTCTTATCACTTTCCAGGAACCCTTTTGTTTCAGAATTTTTAAGGTACACTTTGCATATTCAAAGAATTTTTACCATCTCACCTGGAATCTCTTCTCCTCTTTCCGGCCATTTAAATCTTTCCATTGTATGAGAGCCATCATCCATGAAGCTTTTCTAAATGTAGATTTCCAGTCCTTACTGATGTCTCCTTTCTCTAACCTCCCACTACGATTATATTCTGTCAGTTAGCCCAATTATGGATGGTTTGTGTGCCTCGCTAATTGTTCTGTGTGAACCAACTGGTCTTCCGTCTTCAGTTAGACTCTAATTTTCTTCAGAGAAGAGACCATACCATCCCTTTTATCTGTTTGTTTTACCTTCCTTCCTTTGTTTCAATCTGCCCCATAGTAGTGCTGTGCTCAGAAATAGTACTCTTAAAGTACCTATTACATGACCTTCCATGTAACTAGTCTGACTGCTTTTCACCATGATTAGATAGATTTTTAAAAAATAATAATTTGACCAGTCTTTATGGCTTGGATAGATAGATTAATATTTCAGAAAGTATAGTTTCTAGTGACATTAGTAAAGAAAAATGTATTTGGGGATCACACATAGTTAATAGATGATTCTCTTTGGGGGAAGAATAAAAGCGATTTCATTTTGACAGAGCTCAAAGTATTATTAATTACACAGATGCTAATATGGTATTGAGGGATAGCTTAGAAAAGCATTGAAATGCAATTTCTCACCTGGCTTGCATCGGCAGTGATGAGATGTTCACCACAAGATTTCTCTACTCTGGCACAGTGAACATGTTAAAAATTGCAGGAAGAATCCAAAAGCAGAAAAAAAATTCTTGATCAGTCATTAGTAAATAATATTCACTAGTGTAGTCAAAAAGAATCAGAAAGGAACCTGTTAGCTCTGGTGTCCGTCTGATGTTTCTGTGGGATGTGCTTCAGCCAAAGAAGGTTTTAGAAACCCGGAAAGGACCCTGGAGGACCTCAGGCCTGGCTGTCGTTCTGTTCCCCATATGGTGGCAGAGCTGTCTGAAAGTCACCTGAGAGGCAAAGTAAAACCATGCCATAGAATGGCATTTCTGATCCACAGCATAGTGGCTTAATTGATTTATACTTTATTCTTTCCAAAAGACAGCTGAATGTCACAGGCCTTTCTTTTGTGTAGTACGGGAAAACTGGTTGTCAAACAATCTCTGCTCATTTAATAATTTATCCCCTTTGTAAAAGAGAGGCAGCTGACATGCAGTAAATCTGCTCCGTATTTAAATTACTACATTGAACAATAATAAGGAGAATGAAAAATCTAGTCCATTATTTAAAATTAAACATATATGAAACTGTTTTTTTTCAAATGATCACCAAAGGCTATAGTTTAAAGCCAGCACCGCAGCCCTGAGTGGAATAGAAATGCCTAACAGTAGTTTGCAAATGGCAGCGGGATTATTTATTCTATTTTTTCTATACATAAGGAATTGAGCTAAATGAACAATGTTTAAGCATGTCAGAATTTCATCAATTTTGCATGAGCATTCTCAAATATCCTGGTGGGGGTAATTGCTTGCAAATACATTTAAACTAATGATATGTTATATCCTTACTTGATATAAAACTATTAAAAGATACGTTATTGCATTTGACAATGCCATGCAGCTGGGTCAGATCTTAATGACAGATTTCTGCATTTGTGAATTAAGATACACTCTGCTGGAAGCAAATATTTTGTAAAAATAAAAGCTATATACTACGTAAGTTTGATCATTTATCTAAAATTTCCATTTCTGTGTGTTGGGAGCTACAAGAGTTAAGAGAGAAGATTTGTCCCCTTCCTAAAATTGGGAAAGGAATTCCAAAAGATAATTGAACCTTGCTCCTGCCCCAGTCCCAGACCAGTCCCCTCGGCAGGAGCGAAGAGAGCTTGTAAAATCCACCATGTGGTTTTAAAGGTCTGCTTGCAGTGTGGGTTTGCACCCCTTGCAGGCCGAAGTGACTGACAGGCCTCAAACCAATTAGAGAAAGTGGCCCTGCCCTCCCATGAAAAAGACATGTTTACTTTTAAGGGGAATTCAGCTAGACTGAGGGGGAAAACATTGGATGGGAAAAATAACCCCATGGAAAAAAAAATGACATAAAAATCTACCTGCAAAAATGGTGTTATTAGGAGGAAAGTGTAACAATTTGCTGCCAGGGTTCTTTGGTCCGTCACTTTTAGAGGATATTGGCTTTTCCTTTTTTTAGTCTATTCTTGGTTTTGCCTGAGGTCAGTATACAGAGGGTCCAGCTTCTACCAGCTTGGGTTTTATTCGCCTGGGATCTTACCCTAGGCTCTGCGATCAAAGCCCCAGTGTGATTTCCCTTCTTGACAGTGGGCTAAAATGCATATTAATTTGTCTCCAGTGCCAGGATTTGTGACTCCAAGATAGATGGTGAGGCAGCCGTTAATGTTCATACGTGATTACGGAACTTGGGGAGCTAGCTTGGCATCCCACTGGAAGTCAGATGATGTTATGATTACAAGGGAAGTATTGATATGCTTCCCTAATTGTTTCTTAGGACTTTGGGTTCTATTTATGATGTCATTACAAAGCTATGCATTATCTGCATAATCGCCAAGGAAAAGACTCTCATGAAGGAAAATGCGTCCCACTGAGATAATGCCGCGAGCTACTGCTATACATCCAACGGCATATGTATGGTGTTGAAATAATAAGACAGCATGGAATAATGATGAATTCTTGTTCCCATCATGACAGAAAGCTTTCGTGAAATTATCACTATTACTGGCTTAATTGATCCATGCTCAGTGAAAGGATTTCAGCAAATGGCTGGCTTTGGGACTCAGTCCCTACTCCACAGTACAATTTCTGTCAGTATCAGCCTCAGAAAGGCCAGTTACTCTTTGCAGAAGCTATGACTGCCCTGCGTAGAATGCACACCGCTTCTCTGGAAGTGTGTGTGTGTTTCTGTGCATGTCTGTGCTTGTGTATCTTTACACAAACACGCACACACACCCACACACCCAATTTGGTTGATAGCTTGGGGTTGAAAAATAAAGGTAAGATAAACTTGCCCCTGCAATAAGAGGACGATAATTTTTCTCAGTGAACAGACTTCACGGAGTGCAAAAATTACACCTTATTGTCGCCGGGTGTTATATATGTGAAGCTCTCGCCTTGACTCGGCAGCCTAGCAGGACTAGATCTTTTATATGGCAAAGAACAGTACAATATACCTTTACTGCAAGGTTTTCAGTTACACGGTAATTCTGATACATATTCTCTCCCTCTCCTTAAAAGGCACGTATGCTCTGATTTTCAACATCATTGAAGATTATTACAACTTCCCTTCATAATATACTGTAAATTTTATTATAAAGCACCAATTCCTTGGCTCCTAAGAACAATCTTCGGGAAAGAGTGCACCATACTTCTTACTCTTTCTGTAATGTGAGAGGAGACCTAATGAAGCTCTTTATGCAAATTTTCCAGTTACCAGGTAAAATCTTCACATAGGAAATCTGTCACATGTTGTAAAATTTCTTTATGTTATCAAATGCTAATGATGACTCAGAACGCAGCCCACAGAGGATCTTTGAAATCCTTCATAAAAACTGTATTCCACCCCAATATCAGAGGCCTTGGAAATTCCCCCACTCTGAAGACGCGGGTTTGTAATTAGCATGGTGCAGGCTTCTCTGCCCTCTGAAACCATAATGTTAATTACAAAAATTACACTGTGTTTAAAAGTGCAATTAAGAGACTCCACCGCACAAAGGGAATCTTGGAACCTCTTTTCACACTTTGAAGCCAGGTCATAATGTAGCCCATAAAAAGGAGGCCAAGGCTCATTCCCTTTTAAAGGCTTCAGAAGATCAGAGAGACGATCTCGGCGAGAATGAGCTCTACTGAGCTCTGCAGCGCTCGTAATGAACAATGTTCTACCTGGAGCCAGGGAGGAGGCAAAAAGAGAAAATTAGCTGGGAAATGATGGCTGTTCTACACCCAGCTTGGCTATTGCCAACATCAACGCCCAGCTTGGGCCTATTTTGGGCCAATTCTAGAGTCATTTGCTTGGCCCTGGTGTCTGCATGGCTCCCAAAGTGGGACATGTATATCTGTAAGTAAAACTGTAAGATCGAGTTTTGTGGACTCAGGCCTATTTTTGTCCTTCACAGAATGGAACAGTGTAAGATTTATTTGAACAAAAAATAATACGGGAACTAAGTTTCCCCTCCCCCAACCGCTTGGAGGAAATAAGGTAGAGAAACTATGGAATTAAGCCGAGCACTTTCTTTGGTGATTTAGTGGGAGGACTCCATCTATATGGTTGGTGGTGAAGTGTGTTAATACGAAACAGGCAGTGTAGACTACTGGGCGAAACATGGGGATAGGAAACGCAAGCCTTGAATTGAAGCCTCAGCTCTGCGACTGTGTGACAGTTTAACTTGATAACAGTTTAGTGATGACTGAACTTCTCAAAGTCTTAGTTTCCCCACCAGGAGAGGGAGAATAATGCAAAACCTGAGCAAGACCAAGATAGAATTAACTGGAGTAAATTATTGGAAACAAAAATACTCAGGAGCCTGTAAAGGAGTGAGGGAATACACACGCACATTGCCTTTGAATATGCCGTAGATAAATATTATGAGAATTTTGGTTAAGTCTTGAGGAATTTCTCTCTCTTACCCTCTGTTTTAGGTTAGATGCCCCTCCCCCCAGTTCAGATTTGAAGTCCTAACCCCAGAACATCAGACTGTGACCATACTTGGAAATAGGGTAACTGTAGATGTGATTAGTTAAGATGAAGTCATTGGAAGGGGGTGTTTCTAATCCAGTATGGCTGGTGTCCTTATACAACAGGGAAATTTGGGCACAGAGACAGAAATGCATAGAGGGAAGAACATGTCGAGAGACAGGGAGAAGATTGTCATCAGCAAGCCAGGGAGAGAGGTCTGGAGTGGACCCTTCCCTCAGAGCCTCTGAAAGAACCAACCCTGCCAACACCATATCAGACTTGGAGGTTCCATAACTGTGTAGGACAGTAAATTCTGTTGGCTAAGCCACCCAGTTTGTGGTACTCTGGCATGGCCACACCCTGGAGTTGAACATGTCCTCCTTAGGGTCATTTTGTTCTGAAAACTTGGAAGTATCTTACCTGCCTTTCAGACAAGCATAAATGAGATCACACAGCCCTTTATGCCATTTCTCCTTCACGTACACTTCGGGATTCCAGAAAACTACCCAGATTTCTTTGTCTGCCTCCCTTTTATTTTCTTAGGGAACACCCCAGTCTGCTGAGTCATTGCTGTGTGAGGAGCTCTCCTGGGATGTGAATTAAGGAGCAGCATTCAGCTCTATGTCTATGAGGCAGCAAAAAAGCTGCCCCAGATTTATTTATTCCCCTCAATTTTCATTTTTTGCCCAAAGAGCAGTAAAAGAGAACGAAGAAATTAACATTAGCTGGAGGGTTTTTGTTGTTGTTTGTTTTAAGGAGTTGTGGAATGGAACCAGAATGTTAGAAGTTAGAAGGTTCTTCTTTAACCAGACGTTTAGAGAGAAGGTCCCAGAGAGAGGGTGGTTCAGTGCTGATATTCTGGAGAGCATAAGACAGAAAAATGTTCTTGTGTCCTGTTTAGGCCCACCACATAGTTGCAGGTCTGGAACTATTCTGGTATCTCAGATAACAGTGGTAATTACTCTGGAAAGAGATACATATAGATGGCAGATAAAATGATTCTTAAAACTCAGGAAGGCATTTTTATCACTGCTTTTTTATGCTTATCCCCTTTCTCTCTCTCCCTCTTCCCTTTCTCTCCCCCCCTCAGATACATAAACACACACACACACACACACACACACACACACACACACACACACACAGGCATACATGTAAATGCCAAATGGAGGATTTTGCATCTTTTTTGGGGTGGGAGGTAGATTTGCAAAATCTGCAAAAATGCGTTTTCCAAGTGTCTGTAACCAGGTAGTTGCTACCTAAGTAATTTCCCTCAGGGGAGTTTTTGATTCTCTGTCCTCTGAAGACCCGGGACCTGTTAACCACACTAGTTCGTACTCATGAGCCCCTATGTGGTCTCTTTGCTGGTGCACTTTGCTTAATCTTTCCTTCCATTTACAAATAAGTTTCTTGTGAAGTCTAATGTAAAAATCCCCGACACTGCCCAATAAATCACCAAACTGACCTTTTGTAGAAACACTGAAGGTTGGTGGTGAAACCGATTTAAAGATGGGAGGGAAATTCCTTGTTCCCCCCTCACCCCCTCACAGCCCCCAAAGTCCTGCACACTGTGCTGCCCGTTGGCCTGGGCTGTTTGGCCTATGTGTCTGGAAAAATTCACTTCCTCCTCCTTCATCTTCTACCTGCCCGACTCGTTACAGAACCAGACAGTTTACATATGTGATCCTTCCTATTTAGAAAATTAATGGTGTTTTCTGGCTCCAAATCACAGCTTGTGGTGCTCTGCAGGCGATGAAAAACTTGGCCAGCTTCAGCAGCAAGGCAGCCATTAGAAAATTAACCCTTGGTGACCAAGGAGCAAAGGTAGGCGAGTGGGGTCCTGGAGACGTGGCAGGCTGTAGCTTTCAGGTGTCGATACATATGTTAGCCGTGTAGGAACAGCACACACGGGGCCCCCTGAGAGCTTCTAGCTAGCATGTTTGTGGTTGGCCACTGTGGAGAGGGCACGGACATAGCACTTGGCAGCCAGAGCAACCAATATGCCATGCTTTTTATTAGAGCTCAGGAGAAAGCCCGGAGCCCAGCTTTGGAATCCCAGCCATCACGGTCTTGGCTCTACCTGATTAAAAGATGTGCCATTCATCGCCATCCCCGCACACCTCCGTCTCACACCCCCGTGCTGTGCTCGCCCTGCCTGCCTCAGGAGAGGGCTGACTCAGAAAGCCAAGCATAAAAGCCAGGGTAGGAGAAAACTTTCAAGTGGTTAATTCCACATTAACTTAAGTCTCCCCTGCTTGCTTTCTTTTAGGGTTTTTTGCTTGTTTGGGTTTTGCACACGGTAGCCAGAAGGGGCTGTTTTCTCGTGTAGCTTGGAAACTCCTGTGCGTGTTCGTGTTGTGTGAAGGTGTGTAGGGGAGAGCAGGGGCAGGGTATGGGGCTTGCAAGGGTCAAGTCTAACTTTGGGAATTTGATTTTTTTTTGAGACCGATATCCTTTAGACCACTGTTAGAGTTTTCTCTTTTTACCAGTAAAGACTGAGCCAATGTGTTACGAAGGTTCCGCTTTAGTCCTGGATTTATCCTTGGTGAATGTAAAATCATTTTCCCTGCCCTGTCCCAATGGAACCGGCATCGATGACCCCAGGATCAAAAGCATTGAGGCATGCTTTTCTATATTTATTTCTCCCACTGATAAGATGCAAGGACTCTAGATTCTGAGCGGTCATGGATCCCTGAGCCTACCAGTGAGGGGAGGAAAAGGGCAGTCTAGAGTAGCAGCATGGGCGAGCGTAGTCTCGAGACTTCCTCTCTTCCTCTCCTGCACACCTATCCTGCAATCCTGAAGTTGATTTTATTTTTAGGTTCGAGTACAGGAAAACACAGCTGCTTATTTTACGGCTTCTGAATGCTGTGCTCCGTGGTATTCAGTGAAATCAGGCTATATTCATCTCTAACATTGTGTAACACCAGCTTTAATACAAACAGGGGTAAATAACAGTGGCACATTAATTACTCCTTTCTAGTTTACTCTGACAAAAATGTACTAAAATGAAGACTAATATAATTATAGATGATGCATTTTCAATTAGCCTTTGTTAATACTATTAATAAGATTAATAATATATACTAAAAATGTCAATATGCTTATCTAAATAAATTTTTTAAATCACCCTTTCAAGTCCCAGCACCAAACATTAAGGCACAGCGTCTTAATTACATGTGCTCATCAACAAAGTTAAATGGATAACATCCCTCAACTGTGGCAGAGACAGACCAGACAGAGGCGGGCTCCGAAGCCGCCTGCGCGTTCACCTTTCTCAGCCCCGTTTTACATGGCTGCGAACGGTCAGCGTTTGTGGAAAGAACATACCCAGATCAGCACAGGGCTTTGCAAAGTTCTTACACAGTGAGGGCTACACATGGAGCCGCTTATTCTCTAATACACACACGTATAAATGACCGCTTTCTGAACTGAATGATAAAATGTGGGGTTGTGCCTTTATAATTTTAATAATATACAGCACAACTGTGACGGGTGTTAATGTATAGAATTAATTGCCCCAGTGAGACATTTCTTCCAAAAAAGCAATAATAGCTGGATTCTCCTTGAGAATGTGAAAACCCTCTGGTACACTAATAAAAAGAAAAAGGTTCACAAAATAATATCCTAAATAATTGGGTTCCCTGTACCAAAGACCCCATGTAGTTTCTCTTAAGTGATCTAAAAAAAATTGTGATTATTCCTTTGGACTTAATAAAACATAATTGAAAAAATATCAGTGAGGATAACATAGAGATATCCATGTCCCCTTAATATTTTTAAAGGTGAAAGTCTTAACACTTTTTCATTATTAAGGAGAAAAGATGTTTTGCAAGTAAATAATGATGTTTACTTGGCTGATAGCATATTGGTAAAATGCCCAGTTCCCCCACCCGGTGTGTGTGTGTGTGTGTGTGTGTGTGTGTGTGTGTGTGTTGTGTGTACTTGATCATTAAAACTTTTCAACCGCTCCAGTTTGTAAATCCACTGGCCCTTTCCTCCCCAGAAACTGGGAAACTGCGTACTCCTACTGTGCTGTATTCATAAACAAATTAGTGTCCTTTGAATAGATTGAGAGAGAGAGAAAAAGAGAGAGAGAGAGAGAGAGTGTGTGTGTGTGTGTGTGTGTGTGTGTGTGTGTGTAGGGGGAATAGGGGCATAAACTGTTCTCCTGCTTGGATGGATGTTTTCATCCCGGTAGCTTTTCTTTCTTCCCTTCAGACAGAAAGGTTACCCAGACTGAAAATCTCACCCCTCGTTCCTTTTTCCTACTTATTTTAACCTGTTTATTCACGTGTCTTTATGCTAAACAACCAGGGGGGGAAAAGTGGCTGGAAATGAACATAATTTTCCATGAAGAAAGAGGAGCTATGGAGAGTGTTGGGGACCTGGAGGGAGACGGGAAATGCAAAGGGGACTTGGGACAGAGCCGGGGATGCTAGAGCGGCAGAATGCTGAAGATAGTTGTCCCAGCTACGAGATAAAAGCTACATTACATGAAATTAATGGAGGCTGTCTGCGACATACATGAATCACTGTTTCAACACTAAGAAACCAGCACAAAAGAATAAAGAAATCTGAGTACTAACTACATCTTCAAAGGTCTCCTATTTACCCAGCTATACTGGGTACTGACACAAGTGGGGGGAAATATAAGAAAAAAGCACTGCTGTGATCGAATGAATGCGACCATATGAGCTATATTGGAGCCGTATGCATCCTATTTAGCTGATATCAAACACAGTTTAATGAAAGTTAAATAGTTTCTGAGGAGTGCATGAGCTGGAACAGATTAGATTCCACCGAGGGGTCTCTCAGCATATTGTTGCTCACATGTATTCCCTGCTCAGGGCTGCTACAATTCCAGCACTCCATTAGCAATACACAAAAGACTTATGCAGATAGCGGGCATAAGCTCCTACCGCCATGTTGGGAAATAAAAACACACACACACAGACACACGCACACACGGATGAAGGTTTTGTTCAGTGTGTTCATCTCAAAATAGATCTCTGTAATTCAAAACTGATAAGAGCATTTGTAGGAGGAAGGAAGTAGCTGCCTATATTTTTAAATAGAGAAATATGTAAACTGCCTCACATAGAAGATACTGCATCAGGCATATAATGTGAGTTTGATCTTTCAGAGGACAATGACATGGGTGAACGTGATGCCCTTTTGATCCATAAGCTACATCTGGTGTAAAGGTACGGCAGCTTCTCTGTTACGGCCCCGTGAAGTTAGCGAGGTGTACGCTTCTGCAAATCCTCGCACACACAGTATTCCTCCAGCAACGCCTTATTTTTAAAATGTACAAGTCCTTCCAGAAATACTGCTGAACAGCCTGTCCATCGATTCACATGGCTGTCGCAAAAACTGACATGAATTGCAATTAATAATTTCATTACTTGGCAAAGATTTTTTTTAACTTCCTCACAATTAAATTGCCTGTGTGCTTTTTTCCCTTCCTTCTGTCCCAGCACCGCCTGCTCTGTCTTATTGAGCTGACTTTTCAGGGACAGTGACAGTGGTGTTTTAATTTAAATAAACAGGAGAGATCTTTCATGTCAGTCTTTCTATGAAAGTGGCCAGAATGGTTGAAGAGAAAGCCATCCTTTGCTTCTTTCAGATGAAGAGTAAAAGAAGTCCCTTCCAACCTTAGTCATGTTCGCTTCTCTACTCTTATATAATTGCAGTCAAACTTCATTGAACATTTACTCTCTGTCCGGCATTTCCCCTCTGTTAGACACAGGGTTATAAAGATGAATCGGATGTGCTCCCTATGCTCAAAGAGCTCAAAGAGTGTATAGTAGAGTTTCTCCAGCTGGGGGGCAATTTTGACTCCACCCCTAGATGGCAATGTCTGGTGAAATTTTCGGTTGTCCCAGCTGGGGAAATGCTGCTGGCATCTAGAGGGTAGAGGCTCGGGGTGCTATTAAATACCCTACAGCATACAGGACAGTCCCTCCACACACACAACAAAGACTTGTCTAGTCCACAATCTCAATAGCATCGATAGATCTAGAGAGATGATTATTTCCTAGGAGGGAGCAAGGTGAAACTTTCAATAAACGTTGAGCTCTCTGGTATATCTTGCACCTCGTTCCTATTCCCATAAAGTCTGAACACTTTGGTGTGTTGTCACCTGGTGGCACCCAGGGACTGAACGAGGCTTCCATGACATGTAGCTTAAACTAAGGGAGTAAACTCTTAAAAGCTTTTTGCAGCCACGGAGGATGCTTCAAGTTTTGGGAAACCCCTTGTAGTTTGTCAACAGCACGTGAGAGTAGGGGTAGGGGCTCTTCTGTAAATTCAGCCAAGGAAAAGGAAAGCAGAAAAATCCACATATCTGTCCCACATTCTTTCTCAGCCATGGGGAGACTTTCCCATTAATATTATGCAAGCCCTTCTAGAAAGGATGGGATTTTCTCAGCCATCCTTCTTCTATGTTCTCGTATTATTATTAGTCGGGATAAAAATGGATCCACATTCGGGAGCTGAGTGTCCGTTGAAGGTGGCTTGTCAGATGCACTAAGGCGATTGGCTCTGTTTGAATCAACTCCGTGCTCAGGTAGAATAATTTCATTAAGAAGCAGAGCAGATATTGAAGCTCTCACCAGCTGCCTGTTTGGGTCAAGAGGTATTTCCCCGCGTTAGTCCTGCTGTCCCTGTCACCACATTATGTCGTCATCATATTCCATATGATGTCATGTCACAAGTCGTGCACACATTGAAAGTTGCCTCCATCTGGTGGTGACAAAATGGGGAGCTACTGTCCTGTTTGGCAACATTGAGTGGCCTAGAATATCTGTAAAAGTATTGACTGATGTGTCCTTCACTTCCTCTTAGATTTGTGCTCCTCAGATAATTGGGAATATACCATCACTGTGGCTGGAAGCTGAAGCATAATTTATAATGAACTGATAGCAAAGTTTATCTACTATGACTAATAATCATAATGTAGTAACGGTAATGTCAGTCATAATAAGGAAGAACTAATTAGAGTGGAAAACAATATCTCCTTAAGAAACCTTACCTAGCTGAGAAAATAAGACATGTAGATGGCAAGTGTGTGCTAATTCATTTAGCACAGTGAACCCAAGTAACAGCACTTGCGTGGAATGATTGATTGACCCAGGGAATGATTCACACAGAAACTAATTGATTGAGGATAACTCTCATACCACCTTTACCTGTGACATGAGGCGCTTTACAACGGCGCTGGGATGCTGTTGCATGAAGTAGCCCAAAGCAATTATGTCCTAGGCAGTGACTCTATACATGTTCCTGGCTGTAAGCATCAGCCGGCCTGAGTGTTGAGTGAGGAGAGAAAGCTGGCTGCAGTGGTGATTGCAAAGGCATATTTTTGATAAAGAACGTCGTCAATGAAATGAGACTGCGTTCGGGGAATATTTTGGAGGTGCATATTACAGTGTGCTGTGAGGATTTCAAGAATCTTGCAACAGTTTCTCTTTAACCTGCAGGTGGCATTAGTAGTAAAAAATGTATTTCCTATCATTCTTGAAAAAAATATTCAGCAACGAAGTGAGGGAAACAGTAAAGGGCTTCACAGCATGACTCAATTAGAGGAGCAAGCCCGATTCATTGCAGATGGCTTTTTGCTATGTTTAATAATCCAGGGAACTCAATGATCCAAATCCAGAAATAGTAAACTACAATCCTTACAGGAATTGAAAAATCTGGGGAAGTTTTTTCTTTCTCTTGAGTTTGGAATACAAGCATACGTCTATATGCATACACACACACATGTCTTTGTGATTCCGTTTCCATGTGGGAGGCCAAGAATCTGAGCACTGGGAGCAAACTTGGTTCTTTACTTACAGAGCGAGAATGGAAACTCAACAAAGTGTGATGGAAACTCTCTTTCTGCAACCAATCCTTAGTCTAAGATTCTCTTGCATTGATGCTGGCCCTGGGTCTAGCCCAGAGAAACTGTGCATTGCTAGCATAGCAGTTCCTATAGCGACAATACGCATTTTTCACTTCTTCATGGCGCAGAGGCGACTTTCTAACTGCACTGACCAAGCAAATCCTTTGACGTGATGAAATCCCTGGACTAGTGCCCATTTGGTAAAGTCTTCCCTGCCAGCCTCTCCAGATAGCTTCCAGTCCAACTACTTATACCTGGCATGGGAATGAGAAGCCAAGACAAATTCCTTTAGAAACTTCAAGGCTTACAAAAAAAAAAAAAAAGAAAGAAAGAAAGAAAGAAAGAAAGAAAGAAAGAAAGAAAAAAGGGGAAAGAAAGAAAGGAACTTCAAGGCATCAAAGAGATTACAAACTCAGGAACACAGAGAGAGCAGGTACCAACAACCCTATTGGGACTGGGATCTGCGATCTTATTTTGTGTTTCAATGGAACAGGATAACTGGGGGGGGCGGGGGATACGGTGAATAGGGTGGCCCAGCACATAACACACAAGCAGTCCCTAAGCATCCTTCAATGAAAGCACAGTCTTCCAGCAGAAAGAGTATATAAAAAAATGACAAGCACTAATTGGGGTTCTTAGAAACATAAAACTCAGATTGACGCATAAAGTTTCTTCAAAAACAGGCCACTAACCTCTAACCAGTAAAGTGAGAGGTTCTGAAGTGAATGTTTTCTTCTCTGATGTTTCTCACATTCGAATGTTTTATTGTTCATGCCTCTGCTTCCATCCCAGTGGACATTTGAGTATTTTGTTGATATCAAACAGTACTGATCAATATGCCAGAAGTAGATCTCTCGCCATGGGATCTATTTCTCAGAGTTCTTTTTTAGATAAACTGGTATGAAGACCAATATCTTTTTTTAAATCTCAGTATATTTGACATACAGTGTCATGTATTAGTTTCAGGTATACAATATAACGATTCAACAATTCTGTACATTTCTCAGTGCTCATCATGATAAGTGCATCCATCTAATCCCTTTATCTATGTCACCCTCTCCTCACACACCTCCCCTCTGGTAACCACCAGTTTTTTCCCTATATTTAAGAGTCTGTTTTTTTTTTTTTTGTTTGTTTGTTTGTTTGTCTCTCATTTGTTTGTTCCTTAAATTCCACGTATGAGTGAAATCATATGGTGTTTGTCTTTCTCTGACTGACTCATTTCACTTGGCATTATACCCCATAGGTCCATCCATGTTGTTGCAAATGGCAAGATTTCATCCTTTTTTATGGTTGAATAATATTCCATTGAGGGTATATGTGTGTGTGTGTGTGTGTGTGTCTCATGTCTTCTTTATCCGTTTATCTATGGATGGACACTTTGGTTGCTTCCATATCTTGGCCATTGTAAATAATGCTGCAACAAACATAAGGGGGTGTATTCTTTATTATTTTCTACCTCCTACTGGCTTTATTCAATATTTAGCACAGAGATGTGAAATAGTCTTATCAGTGAATCAGTTAAATCACTAACTTTCATTGATCTTGCACGTTATAATGTAAATTTCCCCATTTCTCATTAGTCTCTGTCTAGCATCACAACTTCTCTGGCTCCAGTACACAGGCTTTCTGCCTTCCAGGAAGCATACCAGCCTGCATTCCACCAGTATTGGTAGGAGTTTCCATTAAGAAGTCCATTTCTACTGGAAGTTCCTACTGTCTACATCTCTCACTGCAACCTGGGCTTTGCCTGGATATTGTTGTGTCTTTGAGCACTGCTTTTCACTGAAGTGAGGGGGACCACAGAGCCCAGAGAGCCCACAGGCTGAGCAGCTAGCTGGTCTGTGGAGAAGTGGCCAAGAAGGCCTTCCTCTCCATTGGTGCTATCTGCTATTAGAGGGTCTTCAAGCAGTGTTGTCTATGCCCAAAGATTTAGAGAGCATTTAGCTTTTAAAGGGCTTCTACAGTAATAACTTGTATCTTCCGAGCTCTCCAAAAAACTAAGAGACCACTATCATGGAGGCTAGGCTGGGACAGAGACCCACCAAACCCAAGGCATAGACAACCCCATACCAGGCTGGGTCTTCCTACCTTATACATGCTATGTATCAGTGTCTATGTTCCTCACTATAACCTGACACATTATGCTCAGCTCACACTGCATCTATTCAAAGTAGACTTCTTATTCCAGTGCCCTGTTGTCCATTCCTCTTCTTCCTAGTGGATCTTGCGGGAGACATAAAGCCCTCATTTCTTCCATCTAGTCCCCTTAACTCCAAATCTTGGACATTTTTAAAAGAGATCCACTAGTCTCCTTATTCAGATTAAAATATTATCTGCTAAATGTAGGATATGAGGTCTGCTAAAGAATTTTTCTTTCTAATTTGAAAAGTTATTATTTGAAAAGACTTACCTGGTGTTGTGGACTAAAGATATGTGTTTCCCCAGAATTCATATGGTGAAACCCCAGTCCCCAAAGTGATGATGACTTTTGGAGATGGGGCCTTAGAACGATAATCAGGTCATGAGGGTGGAGCTGTCATGATGGTATTACCACCCTTAAAAGAAGAGACACTAGAGAGCTTGCTTCCTCTTTCTCTCTTGGCCACGTGGGGACATGGCAAGAGGATGGCCATCTGCAAAGCGGGAAGAGGGTTCTTGCCAGAACCCAACCAGACTGGCACCCTCAAGGCCTCCAGATCCATGGGAGATGTATTTCTGTTGTTTAAGCCACCCAATATATGGTATTTTGTTACAGCAGACAGAACAGACTAGCACACATGGTTATAAAATTATTCACAATTGGTTTTCTGTTTAGCAAATAACTTTTTACAAATGACATCAAGCCAGGACAGTCTTAGAAAATCTGAACGTATGATTATGTCTGCTTGAGTATGAGCAGTAGTAATGATCTTCAGCAGCTGAAAAAAACCATTGTACTTAGTCACCTCTACTAGGAATTCTCTTATTAATCAGTTCATTCTTTAGAGTTTCACTCCTGTATGTTATATAACATATGGGATCTATATGGCAATTTATGAGAACCCTGCAACATAATTACATTGTGTAATGATAATCTCTCCCTTGACTGTTTTCTATTCCTGGCCTGCTACTTGAATGGGCCATGGCACCTCAGTTTTCACTGGTACAACTGTTGTATGTGCTTCAACTCATTTGCATTTCAACAGCTTTGGTGATACATTATTTTACTTTTATCAAATTCTCTTCAAAAATCCTTTCTAGATAAGATGCATTGGTTTTATGATGACTTAAAAATATGCCTCCCACCTCTGACCATTTGGAAGATGGAAACTACCACTCTGTAAATCCACTAACGTGTTTACCTTTTCTTCTCTTGGATTTGTTACCATATCTGTTCTAGAAGTGTACGCTGGACTAGCTCCAGATTGCCCCCCAACCCTACGCTCCACAATTTCTCCAACACGCACACACACACACACTCCCTACCCTAGGCACAATTCTAAAGAGAGTTCATGATTACAAAACAATGGGCACTTCAGGTTTTTGGAGCAGAGAGGTTAAACTACTAGTGAAGATAGGAGATGGAAGGTATAATAGGATGTGGGAGATAGGAAATCTAGAGATTAAGTTCTGGCTTTATGACTGAACCACTCTCTGCCTCAACTTACTCATCTTGGAAATAGCACTTGTTCTATGCATTTTATACTGTAATCGAAGGAAATACTTAGAAAAACATAAAATGGTGTGCAACATGAAGATGGGTGGTGGTAGATTTATTGCTACTTAGAATATCTAGATTACCTGCAGGATACACAGCAATGCCCGGGAGTCCCACTCGGCATGGAACTGCCATAATACCTGCACTTGCTAAGGCAGACCCATATCCCTAGGAGGCACATATCCATGGATGTGGACCTTAGCGGTAGTGGTATGTTACGTTTTGCCTTTATGAAAATTCTCCTTCTTCCATTCATTTCATGGAGAAAATCGAAGTATGGGAGATGGAATGATTGTGTCAAAAGAGAAGTGGGGTGTGCAGAATGGGTGAAACAAGAGGAGATGCCTCTGTCAGAAGAGAATACAGAGGGAGGGACTATGGAAAGTGCTTTGGATTCTGCAGCTGGAAAGTACAGTGAAAGAAGTGAAGGAGGAAGCAGTTTTTAGAGTGCTCGCTCCTCAAAGAAGGGAACACTGACCCAGTGACTCTCAAGCATTTTTATAAAGGACTTTAAGACTCATTGGTTTTGACTTAGGTGTGCATATTTCTAAATTTCTGCCCCCTTACAAACACATTTGTTCTTACCATATTGCAACGGATCTGCATTCCTAGCCAATTCCCTTGAATTCTTAATTCTTGTTAACAACTCTGGCAATTAACCAATTACTCCTTCCACTGAAGGGCTCAGGGAGGAAGGGACTGATGATTTATAGCAGCACAGCATCCGTGCTTGTTGAATTGAACTCAATTGCTGGAGTACTTCATTTAGAGAATAGATGGGCAGGTGAGTAGCCAACAAGCTGAAGCCAATCAAAAGATGACAACGGCCAACAGGCGACGGGTTGGAAGTGCTGCCTCCTCTGACTCTTGTGCTGTTTCTCACTGCCTCTCCCTCTTCGCACAACTCACACAAAAACCTGATACTGCCTGTGGAGGTCAGCCAGCTAATCTAGTGCTGATGGTTTTACGGAAACGGTGGAATCAAGTGGTTAAGGCCTCTCAGAAGTTGTCTAGCGTAAAGGTGCAGGAAGCTGTTCTACAATGCCCTTTGGACCCTTTCCAAATAATATCGGGAACGACTTTGGAAGGCCGCTCATTCCACAGCTGGACAACACCGTTTGTTGGAGGGTCTCCCTTCAAGTGAGAAAGAAATTTTCCTCTTTGTGACTTAGCTGACCATGGATTGTACTTTTGTCCTGCGAAGCAACCCAGAGTAACTCTGCTCTGCCTCCTAGATAATGTACCTCCAAAACTTGAGAAAAGCTTCCGTGTCTCCATCCTCCTCCTTCTCTGCCGTTCCTCTAGTGCTCATGGAGCATGGTTTCTTATCTCCTCTCAGCACCTTCCGAAGACACCCTTTTATTTTTCGAGGCTCTGCTTAAATTGTGGCACCAAAATTATAATGCAACTGCCCATATTGCATTTCATTTGAGCCCGGTTCCTGCCATTTAACATTCCCATATTATCTTTGGTCCCAGTAAACCGTAGATTCTGGGGGAACTATTCAATTAAAGCCAATAAAATGACCAGGAACATTCTGATGACATTTGCTAGTTCTTACCTGAAATAACTTTGGAGTCATCATTTCTGTTTCAAGAACTGTTTCTAGGGCTGTGTGGCATGGCTTGAACTTTTGATGTGCTCTTTAAGAGAATCTAAATTTACTGAGTTAATAAAACTATAGACACTGGTAAAGGCAATAATAGAGCCAAGGAAGGTGAACAATGGTATCAGCTAGAGGGAGGAAAGAGAAGGTCACTTGGGGGAGAGGAAGGCAAATGGTTCCTACAGAAAAGAAAGCTCTTTGGGGGTAGATATGGAATCACCCCAAAGGGCAAGACTGACCAGATGTGTAGACATGTCAGTGTGTACCTGATGTGAATTGAGGGGTGCTAAAATACCATCAGTTCCCACATATTTGTTGCACACCTATGCCAGACATCCCCATGTGGTTAACACCTTTTGCTTGAGGCCACCATAAAAATGTTAATGTTCTCTGGGACAATAAAATATTAATCCATTATCAACCAGTAACATCTTAGCTATACTTGACCAAATTAGTACCAGCTGGTCACTGAGTGGACCCCTAAGGGAATAGGCTGCAATGCTGATATGTTTTAATTGGGGGAGAATAAAGAAGAATATAAAAAGTGAAGTTTCATGAATTTGTGGTGCAAGGGGGTGAATAGGAGGGACAGGGCAGGGATAAAGTTTTGGTGGGCAGTAAGCTGCTTTAAACAAGTGGGGTACCTTTTTGGAGGCCTATTGGATATGCAGCTGTGTGGATACTGGGAGCTGGATGAATACAGGGAGGATGCTAAAAAGGAATATTAATAAATCTCTTAGGTTGAAATGCTATGGAGGAAATATCTATAGAGTTTGAGCTCAGGAACTATGAATCGGCTGGGTAGGCACGATGCCCTAGTTCTTTGATTTTTAATTATCATTTCCCACTTCTGAATGGACTTAAATGACTTCAGAGCTGTAAACCATAAGGGGAAATATCATTTAGTTCTCTGCTTTTTTCTCTTTTTATTTTATTCTCTTTGATTTCCCCCATTTTATTCCTGCTATTTTCCTGGCCAAGCCCCAAAAGAGTGGTGAATTAGCAAATGGAAGGGAGGTCAGAAAGCAGATCATAAATGGGAAAGAAAGATAAGGAAGAATAATTTTCATATTCTTTATAATTGTAAACTAGAAGGACTCTTCAACTTCTAATGACAGAGAAACAAAATAAATTTGGCACAAAAGGAGAATGTATTTATTTCCATAAACAAAGAATGGAAAGGAGAGGGTAATCTCAGGGATGCCTTGATCCTGAGACTTTAGTGCTGGCATCTCTTTCTCTTTCTCTCCCTCTCCTCCATCCCCCTATTTCTTATGTGTGTTTCTTTCTGCCTACTGGGTTTATTCTTTCCTACCATGGAGGGACTTTTTCTCCATATTGTAGGCTTAAATCTTCACACCCTCTTGACCATATGAGAAACAGTTCCTTTTTCTGTTTTAGTTCAGTTTTAGGAAAAATATAAAACAGAGAGGGGCTCTGATTTGTTCAGTGTGGGTCATGTGATTATTCCCAGAATGATCACCAGCCAAGGTGAAGGGTGCTGTAATTCGTTTATTCTGGATCCCATGTTATTCCTGTGGACAGGCAGCTGATACCTGTTTTCAGACTCGGAGAGTAGGATGTTGGAAAAACAAATTAAGAATCCTCCGGAAGGAAGAGTGGGGAAGTCATTAGACAGCAGCATCCCTGCACTCCTAATGAGCATGAAGATCTTGGTGGATTTTTTACAACTTGCAAAGTACTTAGAAAATTTTGAAATGGACTGTATTAGTCTGCTAAGACTACCATAACAAACACCACAGAGTAGGTGGCTGAAATACAGAAATTTCCTCTCATAGCTCTGGAGGCTGGAAGTCCAAGATCAAGGTGCTCACAGGGTTGGTTTCTCCTGAGGCCTCTCTTCTTGGCTTACAAATGGCCTACTTCTCACTGTGTCTTCCCAAGGTCTTTACATTGTGTGCACACACCCCTAGTGTGTGTCTCTTTTTGTAGGCACAGCAGCCATATTAGATGCAAGCATCACCCTTGTCACTTCATTTAACATAATTACTCCCTTAGGTGCTCTGTCTCCAAATACAGTCACACTCGGGATTAGAGCTTCAATATAAGGATTTCGAGGGGACACAGTTCAGTCTATAACATGGACTAATCTAGGTTTCACTAAGGAAATGGGCGCAGCTGAAGAATGGCATTTGAGTTCAGTTTTTTCCCCTAAATCTTAGAGAGCATGTATAAATCAGGAAGAATAAACCTACTTGAAACACATATATGGAAAATTTGCAGTGTAATGGTTAAGGACGAGATGTGGTTATGACTGATAAGGCCACTGAAGACCAGATGTAGCAAAAAGGTAAAAGACGTTAGACTAGTATAAGCTGGGAATTCTGCCTAACAGAAAGACTGATGTTAAGTTCTTGGAAGGTCTCCCCAAAGAGGAGAGCCCTAATGGGAGAGGTCATATTTTTGGCAGTGTCATCATCTGAGAACTAAGTTTTTAAAAATGTCTAGAAAAATGTAATAATTATCTGTGAATATGAATGTTAATGGAACCCTAATGCTGGCTAACTTCCATCGGAGGAAATTGTTACCTATTCAAAATATCTGTGGATGGACCCCTAAAATTATCATTGCTATTAAAAGGCAGTTTGTACACAAGTTCTTGTTTGAACTGAAGTGAAAATCCAGTCTCTATCCTGAGAGAAGAATACTCTAGTAGGCTGCCTGTTTAGTAGGAAGAAATGAGGTTTGGGCAAACAAAAGTAAAAGCATTTTTAGAAATCAACCTTGTCTGGGGAATAATTACTATTGTGATCCATTGAATGGAAGCTGTGTGTTTTTTCTCTTGGTATGTAGTTCATTTATAATCCTCCTACCTATGTACATAGATCACATTTAGTGTGTGTGTGTGTGTGTGTGTGTGTGGTGTGTTTGTGAGAGAGAGAGGCAGAGAGAGAAAGTGAGAGGTGGGAGAGAGAGAACAAGTGAAAGATAATGAAATCAATGTATGAGTAACATAATTAAGAAATTTATCTTTTTTTAATAATATAGTTTGAAAAGTGAGATAAGCCTGCAGTGAGGTTTGTGTGAGCTTGCGCGTGCATGTGTGGGTATTGTGTGTGTGGACAGGTTTGTGTAAAAAAAGGAAAAACTTTTTCATATACAAATGGAAATCCATGTGTCATGCCCCCTGCAAATATAAGCAAGGATGTGCACATATGTCCCAAATTAATTCTGAAGCAATTTCAGGCCCAGAGTTGAGTTAAGGCATTTAGCAAATAATTAGTTGTCCATTCATTCATTAACAGCATATTTTTAAACTTCCTAAAAAATGCCACTCCCCCTTCAACAAAGTGGCACTTCTAAGAGACAGAAGGGATATAAAATATGTTGAATAAGATGGGAAAACAAATCAAAAAATAAAACTACATGTTAGTTGTAGAAGAATCTTAGTCATAGAAATGGGACTTATGAAGAAACACTTTGCTTCCCTTACCTTTCCTACAAAAAGGGTGAAGTTGTGAACTGGAGCTGCATCAGTGAATAGTTTAGCATTTTATGGTTTCAGTTTAGTATAATGTTTTTCTTTCTTGGACATTAGAATTTTTCTTCCATTTGTAAAGTGCTTTATAGTTTTCTAAGCAGTTTCACATAGAGTAGTTCATTTGTGGAACTAATGGCATTTACATGGGATAACAATATTCTAATAGAATTGTGCAATTCACATAATGAGTTTAACTTGTTATTAAAATAAATGTCACTTGGATAAGATTGAGGGAGGAACCAGACTGGTCAGTAGTCTTGAGGTAGATGTTGACCATTCCTGATTTGTAAGAGGCAGGGATCCATGTGTCTTGCTTCAGGCCTCTTGATTCTTCTCCTTTATTTGTGTATTGCCTGTCTTTTGCCTGTCTCCATTTTCAGTTAGCATAGAGGATGACTCAGAGCAGAGAAAATGGGAATAAAAGGGCTCAATATCCTGCTCTGTACCTTCTAAGAGTACAAAAAAGTGTTTATTTTTTATTTGTTTGCAGATATTTTGCAAAAAAAAAAAAAATGAGGGGCGACTGGATGGCTCGGTAGGTTAAATGTCCAACTCTTGGTTTCAGTTCAGGTCATGATCTCATGGGTCCTGAAGTAGAACCCCTCACCGGGCTCCCTGCTTAGAGGGGAGTCTGCTTGAAGAATGTCTCCCTCTGCCCCTCCCCCCACTCTCTTTCTCTCTCATTCAAATAAATAAATAAATCTTTTGAAAAAATTGAAAAATTTTTGAAAAAATTGAAATTGGGATCCAAGTGAGCATAGTTGGCCTCTTCTTAGTAGCTGACATAAAGATTTGGAAGTATTTTATGTTGGGTGAACAGAAACCCAAAGCAGTGCTTACGATGAGCTAATAGCATCGTGTCCCATCAAAATGCAGCTCTAGTCTTAACACAGAAAGGATACCTAGTGTTGAATCTCCTTGTCTGTTCTTCCTTTATCTCTATTTAAACATTGATGAAGCCCTGATTTTCCACCTTGAGAGCTTCATTACCCCCTTAAAATCTTATTTTTTGGCAAAAAGCAAAATCATCTTAGATGGGATAGTTAATTGGGAAGTTATCAATTTTGAGGTATTCTTAGAAGAAGGAATTTGAGGGTCTGGGGCAAAAAAGAGGAAATGAGAGAGTGGGAGTTAAGAAATAAAATTACTTTGGGGGAATATGACCATGGATTAAATATTTTAACATTCAAAAAGGAAGGCTAAAGGCACAAAGGTACCCTGTTCCCACTTCACATTCCTTAAGTATTGTGACAGAAATCTCTGGTTTCCATTCTCATTTTTTCTCCCTCTAGACACATGCCCTGCCTTGTTGGCTGTGGCAGTGTGTGCAGCTAAAAAACTGCAGCCTCCCTTTCTCCTCCTTGTTTCTGTCAGTATATAGTTTTTGCAATATAGTGACTTTCTTTTTTTTTTCCCTCAAGATTTATTTATTTGAGAGAGAGAAAAAGAGAGAGAGTGAAGTGGGGGGAGGGAGAGAGAGAATCTCCAGCAGACTCCCCGCTGAGCACAGAACCTGATGCAGGGCTCGATCCCAGGACCTCGAGATCATGTCCTGGCCAAAATTAAGAGTTGGCCGCTTAACAGACTGAACCACCTACGCACCCTGAAATATGGTGACTTTCTGACCACACGGAGCTGTAGGGAATGAAGCTGTGTGCTCAGAGCGGAGAAAAGAAGGATGGAAGGAATCTGAGATACTGAGGTTATGTTGAACAATGCTTATGCATACCTATTGTTCCAAACACTGCTAAGGTGACAAGCTTCACTCAAATACCTGTCCCTAATCCATAGAATCTCTAATTATTGCCTTCACATGGGACACTAGGAAGAACTTCTCTGACAGTGAAGGAAGTACTAACCCAGAACTGTTAATGGTGGTACATAGTGAGAATTAACACATCTTGGGACTACTAAGTACACTTACCAGTGAGGGATGGGAGACGGTGGATCCATGCTTTCCTCTTTCTTTCTATCAGATGGTCCCTTACTGCTATAGCCGAAAATGATTACATTAGAAAATAGGAAGAGTCTCAAATCAATAATCTAAGCTTCCACCTCAAGAAAACAGAAAGAAAAGAGAGCAAAATAGTTAATAGCAAGAAGAAGGAAATAATAACAGAGATCAGATAAATTGAAAATGCTAAGACAATGGACAAAATCAAAAGAGCTGGGTTCTTGGAAAAGATCAATAAAATTGACAATCCTTTAACAATACTAACAGGAAAAAGAATGAAGACACAGTTTACCAATATCAAGGATGAAATAGGATATAACAGACTCTACAGACTTTAAAAGGATAATAAGGGAATAATATGGGCAATTCTATATACATAAATTTGACAATTTGGAGGAAGTAGATAAAGTTCTCAAAGAGTACAAATCACTACAAGTCAGTCAACATGCAGCAGATAATTTGAACAGTCCTATAACTATTGAGGAATTTGTAAGTTAAAATCTTCTGAAAAGGGGTTCTTCAGGCCCAGATGGCTTCACTGAAGGATACTACTAAATCTTTAAACAAGAATCAGCAAACGTTCTACACAATATCTTCTGGGAAGTAGAAGAGGAGGAAGCATTTATCAGCTCATTTTATAAAGATAGTCTCAGCCTGATACCCAAATTAGAAAAGGTAATACCCAAAAAAAGTAACAGTTAGAATTTGTCAATGATATTAATAACTGTTGCCATAAAAATACATGTGTAAATCTATGTTATCTGTATATTACAATTTGGCAAGTCCGATTAAGAAGAAAATACTATATAAATGTTTGATTTGTGAAAGCGGATATAACTACAGAGGTGAAGGATATTTACATAATAGCAAGAGAACACCTGGAGCATATTTCAGGCAACAATTATTAATTCTATTTATATGGATATTTTAATGAACGTGTGTGTGTGTCTGAGTGTGTGCAGGTATTTTAATGACTGTGTGTGTTTTTTCGTGTGTGTGTATATATATATATATATATATATATATATATATTCTTGACTAAATAGCTGTAGAAGGATATTGAAAGTCAGACA
This sequence comes from Ursus maritimus, assembly GCF_017311325.1. NCBI lineage: Eukaryota > Metazoa > Chordata > Mammalia > Carnivora > Ursidae > Ursus > Ursus maritimus. The sequence continues at coordinate 59,648,460 of NW_024426774.1, forward strand.
ACTCTGGATTTCCAGTCCCGTTAATGATGAGTAGCTAGTATAAACCACTATCCTGTTGTAAAAAGCCCTGCATAATGTAATAAAATATCTTTTAAGTTCTTGAAGGTATTGGAGATCTAGTAAGACATTGAGAACTCATCAGACCAAAACATAGGAGAAGTCAGAAATGCAGAGAGGTAAGCCCGGTGTCTAGGGCCACTTTTATTCTAGTGCATTTACTGATACCTGATTCACTAAGCTGGGATGAGAACAAATAATGACAATAACTAGCAGCTAAAAATAACTGTTTTAAAACTTTTATGAAAATGTTAGAATTGAACAGTATAATTACCACAAGAAAGCTCAATGTACAGATTTAGTAGCATATTAGGTACAGTTGAAAAGAGAAATAGGAAATTGTACGAGAAACTGAAGGAAAATATAAGGGAGGAAAGACATAAAAAGGGGGCTTTAACGTACATGCTAAGACGTACCCAGAAGCAGCGAGTTTGAGGAGTAATAGCTGAAGAGACATTACCTAAAATATAAAAACAAATTACAAATGAATCCCCATGACCCCCAAGTAAAACAGATTACTAGAAAATCACACCTGTCATGGTAAAATTACTGAAAACTAAGGACAAAGAGTAAATCTCAAAAGCAGCTGAGCAAAGAGACAAATTACTTGCAAAGACACCACAGCTTGACCGACAGCAGACCTTACAACAGAAACAATGGAAGCCAGAAAACATTGAAATGATATCTGCAGTGCTGAAAGACAAAAACATTAACCTAGAATTTTATAGCAAGTGAAATTTTCCTTCTGAAATAAACACATTTTCAGAAAAATAGTTTTTTAAAAAGTTTATATATAGCAGTAAGACACTAAAAGAAATTCCAAAGGGTATTTTTCAGAAGGAAGTGAAATAATTTAAATATGAAGGAGAGAGAAGTACAAAAAGGTAAACATGGGTACATCTAAATGAATATTAACTCTAAAAATCAAATGTATAATATGTTTTAGGGTTTTATACACACACACACACACACACACACACAGAATCAAAATAGGCAATAGCAGCTTATAAAATATAAAACTGGGAAATGGAAATAAAGTGTCCTTGAAATGCCTGCAGGAAAAATGTACCATTTTATATCAACTTTTTATATATTAAGAACTTATGCTCTAATCTCTAGTGTCATACTAAAAAAAATTAAAAGTAAATAATGTCAGGTAATAGAGGGAAGAAATAAACAGTTTTTAAAAACTTCAGTTAATCCAAAATTAGGCAAAAAGGAGAAAAAGTTCAAAGAAGGAGTGAGACGTACCTAGAGCAAATAGTAAGATTTTACATTAGAAAACAAATGATGTTAGCTATTACTTTAACTAGAACTAGACCTAATGCTCTAAAAAAACACAAAATTGTCAGCCCAAGTAAAAAGTAAAACCCACCTAAATGCAAATTAATAGAGTTTAAATGTAAGGACACAGAAAGGTGAATATTAAAAGAATAGAAAATGCATACCATGCAATCATTAACCAAAAAGCAGGCTGTGTAACTATATTATTATCAAAGACTTCAAGGCAAAAATCATTAATAGAGATAAAGAAGAATGTTTCACAATGGCAAAAGGTTCGATTCCTCAGGAAGGAATAATACTCATAAATTTATATATTTACCTAACACATACTCAGGTATATAAGACAAAAATAACTGGCAAACTACTACCAAAATGCCTAATAAATCTGTGATCTTTGTGATACATTTTAACATACTTCTCTAAATTAACTGATAAAACCAACCAGAGAATAAAAAAAGAAAGAAGATAGAATATAGAGCATTCTATATTCTATAGAATATTGAACAACACAATTAACAAACATGATGTGACTGATATCGAATACTGCATCCAACATACGCAGAATGTGAATACATGTGAAGTGCGTATGGAACATTAACCAAAATAGATTATCTGTTAATTGATATAGATAGTCTAAATAAATTTCAAAGGATTGTAGTTATGTTGAATATGTTCTCTGACCACACAGCAAATTAAGCAGGAAAACGAAAACAAAAACAAAAAGATAACTAGTAAATTCCCATATGTTTGGAAATTAAGAAGTATACTTCTAAGTAGATTTTGAGTCAAAAAAGAAATTACAAAGGAATTGTAAATTTATGAGAGATAATGAAAATACAACTTGTAGATCGTGGCTTAGGAAATTTAGAGGGATAGTTATAGATTTAAATGCATATGTAAGAAGGCAATAAGGATCAAAAAATCATTTGACCACCCGTCTAAAGAAAGTAGGGCAAAAAAGAAGTGTGAAACCCAAAGAAAGGAGAAGGAAGAAAATTACAAATACAGCAGAATTTAAAGAAATAGAAAACAAACATGCAACAAAGCCAAATGTTAATTCTTTGTAATGTTTAATGGTAAATTTTAGTTTTTGAATGAAAGTGATGAGAGAGAGGTCAAAATCAGGAATGGAAAAAAAGGCATTACTAAAGGTGTTATAAATAATACATGCTTATGTTATGAACAACTTCATGCTAGACATTTAAAAATACAACATTCAGGGCACAAATTCTTATGGAAAACTCCTCTTACGAAAATGAAAACAAGAAGAAACAAAACACTTAAGTGTATGTAACTGTTAAACAAAAATGACTTCCTTATTAGAAGTCTTCTACAGAAAATAAAATACACTCCATGGGCCAGATAGCTTCTTGAGTGAATTTTACCATTTACTTAAAGAGAAAATCATGACAGTCTCATGCATCCTCTTTCAGAGAAGAGAAAACAAACACAAAATTAGGGAACACTTCCAACTCAATTTATGTGGTGTACATAACCTCTATACCAAAACTGACAAAGAATTATGAAAAAGACTATTACAGGTCAATTTCTCTTATAAACACAGATGAAAACTTCTAAACAAAAAAGGAGCAAACTGTAGGAATAAATAAAAAAAAAGGTCATATTTCATGATCAAGTTAGTTTTATTCCAAACATTCAGAGTTTAACATTAGAAAATTAATTAATGTAATTTACCACATCAACACAGTAAGGGAAAATAAAAAACATATTTTTTGATAAATTCAGAAAAGGCAATTTTAGAAACTTGCCCTTTATGATTAAAACAAACACATGAGCAAAACTTAGCAAAGTCGGAGTAGAAAGAAATTAACTTCATCTGACAAAATATAACTATAAATAAACTTGCAGCAAGTATCATACCATTAAGTATGATGAAATATTGAAAGGTATTCAAGATTGGGAATGATTTGAAGATGACTACCAATACTATTCAGCATTTGATGGGAATTCCTTTTCAGGGCAATAAGATATAAAAAGAAACCAAAAAGGTAAGAAATGAGAGAATTAGAATCTTCTTTATTAAAGATATGATTATAATCATAAACATCTAAAGAATATTTTAGATGAATAGTTGGAATTAAATGGGTGTAGCAAAAATTAAAAAATCAATTATATTTCTGTATACTAGCCTCAGAAAATTAAAAGAAAATGAAACCTATCAGAAGATACCATTTTGATGCATAAAATTATAATTTATTTAAAGCAAAACTAATGGAAGATATGTACACTGTCTACACAGAAAATGATAAAATAATATTAAGAGAAAATAAAGCGGTTCTAAATAGAGGAAATAGCATGTTTGTTGATTGGAAGACTCCAGATTATAAAAATATCAATTTTCCCCAAATTGATATTTAGACTCAATACAATCCCAAACGAATTTTCTAATAGATTGCATCATGGATATTGACAAGCTGATTCTAAAATTTATATGGGGGCGCCTGGGTGGCTTAGTCGGTTAATGGTCTGCCTTCGGCTCAGGTCATGACCCCAGAGTCCCGGGATCGAGTCATGCATCAGGCTCCCTGTTCAGTGGGGAGTCTGCTTCTCCCTCTGCCCTTCACCCTGCTTGTGCTCTCTCTCTCTCAAATAAATAAATAAACATCTTTAAAAAAATAAAAAATGAATAAAATAAAATTTATATGGAGTAGGGCCAGGAACACCTGCTAGGACTTATCCTGTTAGACATCAGACTTATAATGAAGCTATAGTAATTAAAACTATGTGATACTGATAATTATACTTACAACATAAAACAGATTCAGGACCAGATAAACACATATAAGGAGGCTTGATTTGTGGTGAAGATCCTTGTAGAAAAGTTAAGAATGAGCAATCTTTTCAGTAAACTTTGTTAGGTCAACTGGATATTCATACAAGGAATAAAAGGGGTTTTGACCCTTACCTCACATCAATAACAAAATGAACTTCATCTGCGTTGTAGACTATAAAGTTCTTAGAAAACACACAACCTCCCATCTCCAGATAGATTGGGGACTTGACTGGACATTTCAAAAAGAGAATATCTAAATTACCAAAAAGCATATGAAAAGATGCTAAAAGAAAAGAAGATATAAATAGAAATAACTGAGATCTTGGCACTAATTAAAATTAAAAAGACATAATGGAAAGCTGTAGCAAAAATTAAATGACCACCATTGCTGGTCACTGCTGCTGGGAATGTCAATAATTATATCCATTGGCATTATCTGCTAAAGCATTTCTACTCCTTGGGACACCCAATAGAAATGCATGCTCATATGTACCAAGACACATCAAGGGATGTTAGTAGTTTAAAATAGCCATTAATAAAAAAAGCCATTTACAACATTAAATCAAACAACATTAGATGAGTAAATTGCAGTGTATCTGTATAATGAGATACCATACAGCAATGAAATGAATATAGTTCGCTACACATTGAAACATGAATTGATTCACAAACGTACAATGTTGAGCAAAGGAAGTTACACATGAAAGGGGACACAAACTATGTGATTCCACTTATATTTAGTTCAAAAGCAAGGAAAACTAACTATAATGTTCAAGTGTAAGATATAGATTGCACATGAGAAGGAAGAAGAGTGAAGTAATTTGAAGGCATGAAAGATCATTTTGGGTCCTGGTAGTAGTCTGTCTCATGATCTGGATTGAAATTACATCCAGGTTCACTTTGTCATAATAATTGAGCTATAAAGTGTATTTTGTGCACTTCTCTATTTTTCTAATATATGAATTACTTACAAATTATTAAATATTTTATTCTCCAAAGTCTCAAGAAAACCAAGCATTATAAAGATATTCCAGAACCGAGGGAAACAAAACAAAACAAAACAAAAAAAACCAAAGGGAACTCTCTGAATCTGTTCTATAGTATCAGTACATTTAATTCCCAAACAAGAGAAAAACGATACAAAAAACAAACAAGAAACAAAACTAAAAGTCAACCTTATTATTAAGAATAGATGCAAATGTAAGCAAATATATCAAAGATAAGTATATCAAATACAAGCAAATTTTATCCACTAATAGTAAATCCTGAACAAGGAAAGTATATCTCAGAAATGCAAAAATGGTTCAATGCAAGAAAAGTATATTGGTGTAATTAATTAATAAATTAAAAGAAACAATATATGATCATCTCAATGGAGAAAAAATATCTTACATATAAAGCAATACCCATTTTCAGTAAATACTTGAATGAAATAATGAAGGCGTAAGTTTTTTTTAAGCATATAAAAAGGACAATAAAGATTTTGAAGGAGTAGGACAGTTATTTTAAACTTGGTGTTGAGAAGGCTTTCTAGAACAGGAAAAAGAGAAAAAAATACTCAGAATCTACAAAGGACAGATTGACAAGTTTTATGACATAAAAATTAATTCTTCTGTATAACAAGATTCCATAGGCTAAGAAAAAAAAAAGACAAATGACACACTGAAAGAAAACAACTGAAATATGTAAAAATGAGCAGGAATTTGTCTATCTATCTATATCTGTCTCTGTTTCAGGGGAGGAATGGATGTGAGACTGAACGAGAAAAGAATATATCTCAATACATTATCCCCCCCCAAAAAAAAAAAATCAATGGTCATTTCAACACTGGATCAAATGGAAATGACAGATAAATTTAAATAGACACTAAACTTTTTTTTTTTAAAAATCAAGAACATTTAAATAAGAAACATTTTTTAAAGGATTAAAAGCACTTATATAGTGTTTGAGCATGTGTAGGGAAATGCAAACCACCAGTAGTAACGTAAATGTGTATAGCCTTTTTAGAGGGGCAGTTTGTCAGTTTCTAACAAAATTCTCCAGAATTTGACCTAGAATTTCCACTTCTTGGTTTTTACTGTTGAGGAATGCTTGAGAAACACATAAAAAAGCAAGTAAAAAGGATGTTCACTGTGGCTTTTTTTTTTTTTTTT